>NC_136489.1:89013798-89228798 GCF_053919585.1 Euprymna scolopes
ATTACGTAATGTGTGGTTCATTTTCCTTTTAGTAATAAGGTTTCCAAAATAAAATTACAAAAAATATTGGTCGGATAATTTGCCCTCTGCCGTATAATTCTTTGTGACAAACGCCCAAAACAGGACACGCAGCAACTTGATATAAGAAGTTAAAAAGAAAAAAAATCTCCCTCACGTCACAAAACTGACCAAGAATAAATATTATATAGGAAGATTATGATCCTCAAAGCAGCAATTGGATCTCCATTTCAAAATCAAACTGACTTTTCTTAATACGAAAAAGGGATAACCAAAAATCGATTATTTGTTTATTGATGTTTAGTCTTTTCTATACGAAGCACATTTTCAACATGGCTGACGCGAAGAAAAATATACGAGTTAAAATAAATTGAACTCAGTATTCACATCTAAAAGCTAAGTAGCATTTCCCAGAAAGATCAATATAAAATTTTCGATTTCGAAAGTGATTTTTGACAAACATCGAACATGTTCTTAAAACTTCGAATCTATTTCTTGATATTGATAGATGTCAAGATGATTTTATTCTCACCAAGAAAAAGTAACCTTTTCATCAATCGTTAACAACAGGAAGATAATTTAGAAAATATATACAGTGGCGTCAAATATCTATATCTATATATATATATATATATATATATATATATATATATATATATATATATATATATATAAATGACGTGTCTCTGTGTGTGTCTGTGTACATTTCCCTACACAATAACTCTGTCAATTTTTAGTCTACAGACACGAAATTTGATATACAGTGTACTGAGATTTGGGAAAACTATTTGATCGGTTTTCGGCCAGAAATCTGGGTATTAAAAGGTCAAAGTTCAACGATGTGACCTTTGAGAACTCTACCAAACTCCTCCGACAATTTTGCGTCTAAACACTAGGAATGTTAGATATAGGTTCCGTGGATATGGATCTAACTTCATAAATTTATTTGAGCCCAAAACAATAAATGATAAGGGGGTCATAATAGGGGTTAAATTTAAAAAAAACTGACCGCTTCTTCCTTCTTTTTTTTTTGCTCAACATAAACCTCCGAAAACCCGGGAAAATCCCGGCTGAAATGCTAATCTATCTATATATCTATAAAAGTGAACGTGTCTGTGTGTGTGTGTCTGTCTGCCTGTATGCAAATTTTCCTTCGCAATAACTGTTAATTTTTAGTCTACAGACCCGAAATTAGATATACAGGGTACTAAGATTTGGGAAAAACTATATGATCGGTTTTCGGTCAAAAATTTGGTGTTTAAGGGGTCAAAGTTCAACAATTTGACCTTTGAGAACTCTACCAAACTCCTACGCCAATTTTGGGTATACACACTTGAAATGTTAAGCGTAGGTTCCTTGGACATAGATCTAACTTAATTATTCGATTTGAGCCTAAAACAATAAATGGTAAGGGGTTATAATATGGGTCAAATTAAAAAAAAAAAAGTGACCTCTGCGGTTTTTACAAAAATACTCAGACAATGTCTGGTCTAAACATTTGAAATTTTACAATAAAGGGTATTCAGAGATAGGGCAAGCTTTTTAATCAGTTTGAGTCGAAAATTTGAGCTACCAATATATAAATGTATGTAAGTATGTTTGCATATCTGCCTAAAACTTTAGCAGAGATGACGGATTTTCACAAGATTAGTATCGTTTTGAAGCTCGACGCTTCAGACGACCAATACCGAAAAATTGGCTAAAAACAATAATGTCTTCCCCCTTAACTGGACACTTTTCTACAGGGAAGGGGTGGTTTTTTCGCCGATATTTTCAAAAGTCATCCTTTTTTTCGAATGTCTAGCCTTAATTTAAACCGACGTCACTTCCGGTTTGATGGTGGTCGTAATAGCAAAGACGTCGAGTTTTTTCCCGTTCTTTTCCTCCTTCTCGGTACAGTTTCGAGGTGACTTCCTACTACCATTTTTTTTTTTTTTGCTGATCGCCGAGCTGAAATGCTAGTATATCTGTAAAAGTGAAAATGTCTCTGTGTGTGCGTGTGTATGTGTCTGTCTGTCTGTCAATCTGTCTGTGTATATTTCCCTACGCAATAACTCTGTCAATTTTCAATCTACAGACTCGAAATTTGATATACAGGGTATTGAGATTTGGGTAAATCTTTGTAATTGGTTTTCGGCCAAGAATTTAGCTGTTAAGAGGTCAAAGTTCAACGATTCGACCTTTTAGAATTTTGGATCCAAACGCTTGAAATTTAAGATATAGGTTCATTGGACATGAATCTTACTTAACAACTTGATGAGTCCAAAACAATAAATGTTAACGGGTCATGATAAGGGTCAAAGTTAAAAAAAAATGACGTCCTTCTTTTTGTTTAACATACACCTACTAACACCCGTGCAACGCCGGGATGAAATGCTAGTACATATATATATATATATATATATATATATATATATATATATATAAAAGTGAACGTGTCTGTCTGTCTGTCTGCGTGTCTGTGTGTCTGTCTGTGTACATTTCCCTACGCAATAACTCTGTCAATTTTTAGTCTATAGACTCGAAATTTGAAATACCGGGTACTGAGATTTGGGAAAATCGATGTGACGGGTGTCAGCCAGAAATTTGGCTGTTAAGGGGTCAAATTTCAACGATTTGACCTTTAAGACCTCTACCAAACTCCTCCGACAATTTTGGGTCTAGACACTTGAAACTTTAGATATAGGTTCCTTGAACCTTGATCTAACTTAATAAAGTGATTTGAGCCCGAAACAATAAATTTTAAGGGGTCATAATAGGGGTCAAATTTTTAAAAAATTAACAATTTTTTTGTTTTTTTGCTTTTTTTGCACAGCATACACCTCCAAACACCCGAGCAACGCCGGGAACCCCTGCTAGTATATATATATATATATAAAAGTGAAAGTGTCTGTTTATCTGTGTGTCTGTGTGTCTGTGTACATTTCCCTATGCAATAACTCTGTCAATTCTTAGACTACTGACTCGAAATTTGATATACAGGGTACTGCGATTTGGGAAAATCGATGTGATCGGTTTTTGGCTAGAAATTTGGCGATTAAGGGGTCAAAGTTCAACGATCTGACCTTTGAAAACTCTACCAAACCCCCCGATAATTTCGGGTCTGCGCACTTAAAATTTTAGATTAAGGTGCCTTGGGCATCGATCAAACTTAATAACTCGATTTGAACTCAAAACAATAAATTTTAAGGAGCCATAAAAGTGGTCAAAGTAAAAAAAAAACTGACCTTTTTTTTGCTGAGCGTGCACCTCCAAACACCCGGGTAACGCTGAGCACCCATGCTAGTATATCTATAATAGTGAACGCGTCTGTGTGTCTGTCTGTCTGTGTGTCTGAGTACATTTTCCTCTGCAATAACTCTGTTAATATCAAGTCTACAGACTCGAAATTTGTTATACAGGGTACTGAGATTAGGGAAAATCTATGTGATCGGTTTTTGGCCAGAAATTTGGCTGTTAAGGGGTCAAAGTTAAACGATTTTACTTTTGAGAACTCTACCAAACTCCTCTGGCCATTTTCGGTCTAAAAACTTGAAATTTTAGATATATGTTCATTGGACATGGAACAACTTGATTTGAGCCTCAAACAATAAATTTTAAGGGGTTATAATAGGGGTCAAAGTTAAAAAAAAAATATTTTTTTTTCAGCATAAATCCCCAAACACACGAGCAACACCGGCCACCCATACTAGTATATCTATAATAGTGTGTGTGTGTGTGTTTGTTTTTTTCACACGGTGGTCACCACTTATCAAGGCCCTGAAGCCACTCATTGATAAGGGTTATTGCAAGTACAGTACGTTAGTGTGGAGATTTATTGAAGTGTTTACTTGAGGTGGCGGTTCATTAGGAATTTGTTTACGTTGGACTTGAAAACATCCAGGCTGTAGTCAGGTGGGAAACAGGCAGACGAAATAGAGTTCCACAAGCGTGCAGTTCTAAGAAAGAAGCTTTGTTCATGGAATCTACGTTTTGATTTAGGCACAGATAAAGAGTGGGGAAAATTTTTGCCAGTGGATTCAGCTAAACGGGTGTTTTTCGTGAAAGATTGGCGAGAGGGGACCAAAGATTGGAGTTCAGACGAATGTGTGTGTACATTTCCCTACACAATATCTCTGTCAATTTTCAGTCTACAGACTCGAAATTTGATATACAGGGTACTGAGATTTGGGAAAATATTTGTAATCGGTTTTCGATCAGAAATTTGTCTTCCGGTTTGATGGTGGTCGTAATAGCAAAGACGTCGCGTTTTTCCCGTTCTTTTCCTCCTTCTCGGTACAGTTTCGAGGTGACTTCCTACTACCATTTTATTTTTTTGTTTTTTGCTGAACATACACTTCTAAAAACCTGATATGCTAGTATATCTATAAAAATGAAAGTGTCTCTGTGTATGCGTGTGTGTGTGTGTCTGTCTGTCTGTGCATCTGTCTGTGTACATTTCCCTACGCAATTACTCCGTTAATTTTCAATCTACAGACTCGAAATTGAGATTTGGGTAAATCTCTGTAATTGGGTTTCGGCCAGAAATCTGGCTGATAAGAGGTCAAAATTCAACGATTTGACCTTTTAGAATGTTGGATCCAAACGTTTGAAATTTTAGATATAGGTTCATTGGACATGGATCTAACTTAATAACTTGATGAATCCAAAACAATAAATGTTAACGGGTCATAATAGAGGTCATGTTTAAAAAAAAAATGGCCGCCTTTTTTTTGTTCAACATACACATACAAACACCCGTGCAACGCCGGGCTGAAAGGCTTGTATTTATATATATATATATATATATATATATATATATATATATATATATATATATATATATATATATATAAGTGAAAGTGTCTGTTTATCTGTGTGTCTGTGTACATTTCCCTATGCAATAACTCTGTTAATTTTTAATCTACAGACTCGAAATTTGATATACAGGGTACTGAGATTTGTAAAAATCGATGTGATCGGTTTTTGACCAGAAATTTTACAATTAAGGGGTCAAAGTTCAACAATTTGACCTTTCAGAACTCTACCAAACTCCTCCGACAATTTTAGGTCTACGCACTTGAAATTTTAGATATAGGTTCCTTGGGTATGGATCTAACTTAATAACTTGATGTGAACCCAAAACAATAAATTTTAAGGGGTAATAATAGGGATCAAAGTTAAAAAAACATTGACCTCTGCGGTCTTTTCCAAATTACTCAGACAATTTCTTGTCTAAATATTTGAAATTTTACATAAAGGTTATTCAGAGATAGGGCAAACTTTTTCATCAGTTTTGGTCGAAAATCTTTAGTTACCAATATATAAATGTATGTATGCATGTCTGTTTGCATGTCTGCCTTAAACTTTAAGTAGAGGCGACGGATTTTACCAAGATTAGTATCGTTTTAAGATCGACCTTTCATACAGCAAATATCGAAAAATTGTCTAAAAACATTAATATATTCCCCTTCAACTAGGCACTTCTTTACAGGAGGGGTTCACCTTTTTCGCCGGGATTTTTTAAAGTTATCCTCTGCTTTTTTTTTTATTTTTCCTCAAAGTACACAGCCAAACACCCGGGAAACGCCGGGCTGAAATGCTACTATATATATATATATATATATATATATATATATATATATATATATATATATATATATATAGTTTTAAGCTAATTTTTGCTGCAGAGCTTTCTTGTGTTTTTTCCTCTGGATTTGAAGTCATTTGTTTTTAATTGACGTGAATGCTAGGATACTCCGATTAAAAGTAAAATATGAACAGGTAAAATTATAGAGGAATAAAAGGCGAATCAAATGAGGTATGGTTTATTTAAACAGTTACATTCAAATTTACTAAACTGTTTTTGAAAAAAAATAACAAGTGCGGACTTTCTTTTTGACGCCACAGTATTTTATAGATACGACGTTATTAGCTAATCTCAGACTTTTTTTTTTTTTTTTTTGGATCAGGGCAAATGTTAACATCGAATGCCGTTTAAAATGACTACATAATTAACAATCCGACTCCTGGCATCACTCTCACTGTATATTGTTAGCATGCTAGATTGAAGAATACGTTCTCCTCCCTTCTCCACTCTTCGTCCCCCTTCTCCTCTTCCTACTCCTTCGTTTCTTCTCCCTTCTCCTCTTCTGCTTCACCTCTTTCTATGGCGTTTCTACTCATCGTCATCATGCTTTCAATATCTTTGCTGCGCTTTACTCTTTTCTTAATTAATTACTCGACTGACAACAAGTAAATTAACACCTTCATTATTGTTTTGTACATCAATAATTCAACCGGTAATAAATCATAACGGAATGAGTATAATTCTACAAGAAAATCACTACCTGTTATTTAATATTGGAATACATTTTTTTTTTTTTTTTAAAAGGCATCACACCATTATCAAGGCCCAGAGGCCACTCAAGAATAAGGGTTAAAGAGTGTACAGTAGAAATTGGACAATATAGTAATCATTAGTAATGAAAATTTGGTAAATTTGATAACTTATATGGAACGGCTCATCAAGAACTTATTTACGTTAGACTTGAAGACAACCATATTGTAGTCAGCCGGAAAGCAGGAAAACGGAAGACAATTCCACAGGCGTGCAGTTCTAAGAAAGAAGCTTTGTTCATGGAATTTACGTTTAGGTTTAGGCACAGATAAAGAGTGGGGGGGAATTATTGATAGTGTTTACAGCTAGACGAGTGTTTCTTGTGAAAGTTTGGCGAGGGGGGGACCATAGATTCAAGCTCAGTCGAACACTTTCCATGAAAATAACGATACATCAGAGACAAACTCGCAACATCTCTTCTGTGAGATAAAGGTTGCAAGGAGGAGAAAAGGACATCTACGAGGCTACAAAGTCTATTTTGAACTCTATCAAGGCAGGACAAGTCCTTTCTAGCAGCTCCTGCCCAGATGTGGCAACAGTATTCCATCCTTGGACGTACCTGGCTCTTATATAGATAGAGAATAGCATCAGCAGTGAGATATTTACCGGATCGATAGAAAGATCCCACCATTTTCCCAGCGGCCTTGGCAACAGATTTGATGTACGTGTTCCATTTAAGATCAGGAGTAATGGTCAAGCCCAGAAGCTTGTCAAAACTTGAGGCCTCCATAAGACGAAAGCCATTCATTTCAATTGATGCCAAATGTGGATTAGAATGTTGATGATGTAAGGAGAGAAGCTTGGTTTTAGATGCATTAAAAGTAACCAGCCACTCCTTTCCTCATTGTACTACGTGCTCAAGATCAGAGGAGAGAGAATTGGAGAGAACTTGGTCGTTTACTGTCTTAGATGTGCTACCATAAATGGTAGTGTCGTCAGCATAAATGTCTACAAATGATGTAAGGATGTGATTTGGAAGATCATTAATGTAGATCAGGAAAAGAGTTGGGCCCAGGATGGATCCCTGAGGGACACCGGCATTAATACTGTGAGCTTCTGATTTTTGCCCCTCAACTACTACTCTTATGAACCTATCAGAAAGAAATGATTTAATAATTGAGAAGACTTTTCCAGCTATACCATAGCTCGCGATCTTATGAAGTAAACCTTTATGCCATACCCTATCAAAGGCTTTAGATATGTCAAGAGCAATTGCCCTAGAAAGATTGCCACCGTCGAGAGATTTGCTAATCCTATGTGATATAACTGTAAGCACATCTGCTGTAGATCTAGCAGAACGGAAACCATATTGAGTGTCACTAAGAAGGTTTTTTTTGTTGAGATGGTTGATTACTTCTGTATTTAACACAGATTCTAGCAACTTACTCATGACGCACAGGAGACTTATTGGCCTGTACTGAGAGGGGGATGAGCGATCACCTGAATTCTTAAATACAGGGCATACTGATGAGATTTTCCAGGGAGATGGGAAACTATTCTCCTTAAGACAACGTTTAAACAGTTTTGTAAGTATGGGCGCTAGTTCAGGTTGAAGTTTTTTGAGTACTATAATTGGAATACCGTCAGGGCCAGTTGCTTTACTGGAATCAAGGTTTTTGATAAGCTTGGCAACATCACGTACAGATATACGTATATCACATAGCGTGTTTTCTGATACAGGAGGAAATATTGGGGGTTGGCGGCCTTGGTCGCAAAGGGTAGAATTAGCTGCAAAGTTCTTGACAAAGAGTTTAGCTTTGTCTGATGCTGACGAGATTACCTCAGGTCCATTGATAATAGTTGGGATGGAGCACACGCTTCTGTTCAGGATTCTGTTTGCTATTTGCCAAAACTGGTGGGAACCAAGCCGCTGCTCAGCTACTTTGGACTTAACAGATTGAGCATACAACTCTCTTGCGTTCCTTATTACTTTCTTACAATGGTTGCTGGCAGTCCTGAAAACGGCTTTAGTTTCCATACATCTATTACGTTTGAAGCAGTGGAAAAGGTGATTTCTGTGCGCAATGATAGCGGCACATTCTGGAGAGAACCATGGCTACTTAAGAGACAAAACGAACATCCACAAACATTCCCCCCCCCCAAAAAAAAAACAAAGTACGGAATCATTTTCATTTCTTTTCTTT
Source organism: Euprymna scolopes (assembly GCF_053919585.1). Taxonomy (NCBI): domain Eukaryota; kingdom Metazoa; phylum Mollusca; class Cephalopoda; order Sepiida; family Sepiolidae; genus Euprymna; species Euprymna scolopes. Next base: position 89,022,340 of record NC_136489.1, read on the forward strand.
CTTTAATTAACTAATCCATGGTAACTAGAGATATTTTACAGAAAAAAATGTTATATTTTCAAAATAAATCATCTAAGATGCGAGATTTTTTTTTGTCATGAAAACATTAATTTATATTTAAACAATTAACTATTTACATCAATAGTTTTTTATTCACTGAAATTTATTGTTGACTGTAATTGAGGGAGGAATTCATTCCATAATTTTGTTCCAAGAAAACACCTAAAATGGATGAAACTTTACGAACTTAAGAATTTTAAATTCGGGAAATATTTCTTAATTTGCCCCTTATGACAGTGGAATAAATCTTATGCCCATCTGAAATATTTGAATTCTAAAATTAAAAACTGTGTCAACATTAAGTAACCTAAAATCAATTTAAAATATTCTAACATCTAAAATTTAGGGTATATTGACTATGTTTATATATATATATATATATATATATATATATATATATATATATATATATAGATCTGGCAGAACAAAAAAAATTGTGGGGTTTGCGTTCGCGCCTGGCCCTTAAAGTATGGAAACAACCGTTTACAAGGGTTTTGGATATAGGTGTACATAAGAATACTTTGATAAGTATATTTCAACTTAAATAGGGGTGGTATAATTAAATTGTGGGGTCTGCTTCGCGGCTGCACTCCATGGAAATGTAGCACAAACTTTAACAAATACTTTTCATATCTATTTGCGTAAGTATACTTTGATAATTATGTTCTAGTTTGAAGAAATATGGTATAGCAAGATTATTGGGTGTTCGTTCGCGCCTGACTTCCATAGAATGGAAATATGTCATGAAGTTTAACAAGATTTTTTAAAAGGGGTGAGGATCCACAAGAACACCTAAACTTAAACCTTAATTCACGTTAGTTTTTCTTTATTTTTTGGGTTGAATCATATTGTGTCGAATAAATTCACCTCATAAATCCACGTTCTTATTAAAATGAAAGCCAAGAAAAAAGTCGGAACTTTAGACAATTCTCGACACAAATTTTGCACAATTCTGTTTTTTCCTTCTCCACTTATATGTGGCCCTCTTTCGAAAATAGATAAATAGATAAATAATAAAAAAATAAGACGTTACTTGTTATCGTGTGAAAAGAAGGACAATCCTGCTCACGTGATTAAGTGTCTTTTTAAAAACATTTGCATAACCTTTTTATTTTTATTTATATATCTGTTTAAGTTTTTCTTTGTCAGTGTACTAGAATAAGTCAGTTGATTACAACCCTTTCTACGTATTACAATAGTACAACCCTGAATCCGACGGCGTAATAGTACACCGTTCAATACTGTAAAATTGAAACGAAGCTGTTCTGCTTGAAAATGTCGCCATTTTCTTTTTATTCATATTTATATTGATTCTTTGCTTTAAAAAATTAAATTAATTACGTGTTGAGTTTTTTAATATCCCATTTTGCTGTCAATAAAAGTTCAGTTCATGTTTTTTTGTTTGTTTTGAAATAGTTTTTAATGCTCTTTACTTGAAATAATTTATATCGAACTGAAACTAAAACGAAATTTGAGACGATAACTACTTAAATGAATTTTTATATAAACTACACATGCCATAATCGAATATTCCTCAAGCATAAAATAACGGAAAACATTAAAATATATTTATAAATATTCTTTACGTTGACAGAACTCTCTTAAATTGTTAACATAGAATGCTCAGGTGCCCCTCCTTCGAATTGAAAACGGGGATCTCCATTTCAAAGTCGCTGCCATTTTGATTTTTTTTACAAACTACTTACAAATACAAACCAATGAACTTTTCTACCATAAAAGTAACTTTTATTGACTATGGCAACATTTATTTCTTGTATATTTATATTATTATATATATAACATTTTCTCTTTGTAAGGAAACATCATTTTGTTGGTCAGTCTTGGCTACGAATGGAAACAAAGTTGATATAAAAAAATATATTTTCGCGAAAATTATCTTTACTTTCATCATATTTTGCTTAGGGTAAAATTTTTGAGTATCAAAACCTATCTCTTTACAACCCCCTCTTTTTCGTAACCTATCATACTTTCATCAATCACAGTCTATTTTCTATGGACTGTTTTTGAACCCAGTCAATGACGGGTACTTCTGCCAGTAAAATATATACCATTTGGTACGGACTCGACGATGGAAGACCAGATTTAAAAAACAATTGGATATATGACCAAAAGATTCAATCTTGATCGCCATTCGGGACCCCTGGTATAGTGGATAGAGACGTTGAATCTCTACTGTTCCAGGTGAGCATTGTCTGAAAATAGCGGTTTCAATCCTACCCAAAACCGGCCAGAGATTAGTTGGTCAAAGCGTGGTGAGACAACAACAACAACTATGGAAGGCAGTAATTACTGAGGATACAGTTAAGAAACTCAGCATTCCTATTCCATCGCGGTACCATCTGATGAAAGGAAGAAGAATAGTTGGTCGAAACGTTGTGAAATAACAACTAGAAGATAAGGATAATAGTCCACAAATAAAAAATATGTATTTAGAAAATATAATTTTTATATCCTGTAACCAAAGAGCAAATATTCAACAATTTAAGTTAATATGAATAATAAGCGATACGATAGCTTCAACCAAGTACAAGATGGCCGCCCCAAAATATGAAATACATTAAACTTATATGCAGAATTAGTTTTGAACCTACAAATTAAATAAAACTCGCACATTTTATCTCCAGTTAACATAGAGTAGATATAAATTATTACTTTAAAATAGAATAACATCCTCTTATATGAATTTTTCATAGCTTTAAACAAAATAGAAATGATCTACAATTAAAACCCATACGAAAATACTTAATATGCTTAGTAGCGAAATTGTAAATCTTATGCACGCATAGGCACACATACATTCACACACTAGGGCCTATATATATATATATATATATATATATATATATATATATATATATATATATATATATATATGTGTGTGTGTGTGTGTGTGTGTATGTGTGTGTTGTTTTGGTACAATATGTTTTTTCAATTCACTCGTTGCGTATATTAATGCATTTTGTTTAGAAGCTCAATGTGTGTTAAATATAAGAACAGAGGATGCATGTATATATATATATAATATATGTTCTGTTCATATATATATATTTTTCTCAAAACATATATATATATATATATATATATATATATATATATATATATATACAAATTTGTAGTATTCCGAAATATACTGGTCAATATAATTCAGTAATTGTTCATATACCAATAAATTTAAGCAAAAAAGGAGAGATGACTTAAAAAGTAAGCTACAAAATTATCACATTTCATAATTGAGCATTCATATACTGCTTTAACAAAAACCAAGACTTCAAGAAATGGGTTGAGCAACAAAAACTGTATTTTATTGTTAGTTGAATTGTTTCAACACCATTTAGACAAGTTCAAACAATATGTCGTTTGCAAATTTTACAAGAACAACTTTTCTTCAGACTTATTAAATAAAAAAAAACACACTTTAACAATGAAACATTAAGGAAAAGAAACATTTCCTTTATGAGGAAAAGAAGACAAGCGGGAACACTTTACCCCTGTCGCATCTTTGCAAAGTATTTTTTTAAAAGATTTATATATCTACTTATTTTCGTATCGTTCTTTTAAAAAGAATTAAAAAAAATAAGTAGATATATAAATCTTTAAGAAAATACTTTGCAAAGATGCGACAGAGGCAAAGTATTCCCGGCCCCTTCGTATTGACCAATCCCTGGCACATACGTTGGAGCCTCTGGTGCATTTCGTCAATTTGTCGACAGTACTTCTCCACCATAATCGTTTCGCCCGGATTCAAGAAGCTGTGATTGGTGAGATCGGCTGCAGACCAGCAAACAGTCACCATAACCTTTTTTGGTGCGATTTCGACTTCGGAAGTTTGTGAAGCTTCTCCGTCATCCAACCACTGTGCTAAACGTCGCCTGTTGTAGAGGATCCACTTCTCATCACACGTCACAATCAACTTGAGAAATGGGTCGTTATTGTTGCGCAGAGAGAGAGAGAGAGAGACAGAGAGAGAGAGAGAGAAAGAGAGAGAGAGAGCGTAGAAGACACCCCAAACAGACGATTTTTTTTATTATCATTCAATTCATGCGGCACCCATTTATCCAACTTTTTTTACTTCCGTATTTGCTTTAAATGGAGAACGACTATTGAGTGGTCGACTTCGAGTTCAGCAGCAACTTCTCGTGTGAGTTTGCGAGGATCGGTTTCAATTAAGGCTTTCAAATGTTCGTTATCAACCGCAGTCGGTTGGCCACGACCGTCTCTTCTTCGAGGTTTTCGTCATCATTGCGAAATTTCTTGAACCACAGTTGTGCCACACGTTCGTTAGTGGTCCCTTGGCCAAACGCATCGATATCACGAGAACAAGAAAATCGTGCGGATTTGAATTTTGTCCATTCTATCGAAAAGCCTGCAAAAAGTTAATGAAGTAACGGTTAAACGGTAACGAATAACACGAGTCGATAGAGCGAAAAAAGCGTTTGAAAATGATATAGTACATGCTTATATATATCAATAAATTAGTTAAAAAATCACATATAAAATAACATATGTTAGAAAACGATATTATTTTTGCACCAGCCTTATATATACTATAATGTAGGTATCATTTTAAAAATATAATTATCCACCGACACGTGTTTCGGCGTCTAGGACTCATCAGAGTGGCTAAATCTAGCGAGATTCGAAATCGAGACACCACGGTTATGAGCGTAAACCCCTTACCACTGACCCATCTCGCACGGCTGCCTGGATATATCGCGATTTACTTAGATGTAGTTTGTTTGGGTTTTAGCGATATGTTTTGAATGAATTCAATTATTTACGAAAGTGCATTTTTACCTAAATGCGAGTTGGAAATAATTTTCCCTTTAACCAATTTGGTAATCCCACATGGGGAGCGGTATATATATATTATTTTAAAAATATAATCATTAATATAATATATATATACATATATTAAATATAATTATTTAAAAATAATATATATATCGCTCCCCATGTGGGGGTACCAAATTGGTTAAAGGGAAAATTATTCCTAACTCGCATTTAGGTAAAAATGTAACATTTTGTAAATAATTGAATTCATTCAAAACATATCGCTAAAACCAAAGCAAACAACATCTATAATGTAGATAGATATATTTATCGCATGCAATTTTATTTTAGATCCAGCGCATACTTATAAATATGTGTTATTTGCGCCTTTTTAAACCAAATACTGACAAGAATAGGCAACTAGATCATGGGCGAGGTGAAGAAAAGAGAATTAAACTCTCATCAACTAAAAACTAGGAGAAAAGGCTTAAAAAGGGCGAAAACAACGGACTAAGAACATTTTTTGATGAGGTGAGATGCCGGGTTGGGGCAAGTGGAAATATCTTATGGGGACCTTAGCGGGTTTTATTGAAATCAACTTAGACAGTTGGAAATCTGAACATCTTTTTGGGACGAGACATGTTATATACTAATATACAAGAAAGGCGGGTAAGATTTGAAAATCTAAAGTGTGTGAATGTGTGTGTGTTTGTGTGTGTGTGTGTGTGTGTGTGTATTTTGTGACAGGGAGTCAAAGAGAGGGGAAAAAATAAAGTGAGATAGAGAGATAGAGAGGAATATATATATATATATATATATATATAGAGAGAGAGAGAGAGAGAGAGAAAGAGAAAGAGAAAGAGGAAGAGAGAGAAGAGAAAGAGAGTTAAATTTCTCCGAGCTTTTTACCGGCAATATATATATATATATATATATATATATATATATATATATATATATATATATATATATATATATATATATATAAAGTGATGAAAAGAAACGGATATGAAAGTATAGTAATCATATGCACACCTATATATATATATATATATATATATATATATATATATATATATATATATATATATATATATATATATATATATATATATAGTACACTTCAGCTTTATATGCAGGAGCATAAATATTTTATTCAATGCATCAGATTGTTTTCGATCATGCATCGATACCTTCAATTTCAGGGAAGCATTGAAAACTCAGTCCACATGCTATCTATATTCAGATTTCTAACGTTTTGCTCATATCAGTTTATATAATTATCTATTTAAGTGTATCTACATAGCCATCTAACGATGTTCATTTATCTAGTCATTTCATTTCTTTCTTTTTTATCTCTTATTCACCCTCTCTATCTCTCTCGTTCTCTGTCTCTGTCTCTGTCTCTCTCTCTCTATATATATACATATATATATATATATGTATATATATAAATATAGTAATTAGTAATTTATAATATATATATTATAAATTACTAACTAGCTCTACCTACGTATTGAGCACTTTTGAAGTAAATACTTAAAGTTTACGCATAAATCTATACTTTCGTATATTAATTTTATGTGAGTAAATGAAGTAGTTATATATATATATATATATATATATATATATATATATATCGTTATAAATACTATTCTGTTAATATCTACATGTTTGCACACACAACTCTCTTGGAACACCAATATATATATATATATATATATATATATATATATATATATATATATATATATATACATATATATATATATATATATGTGTGTGTGTGTGTGTGTGTGTGTGTGTGTGTGTTTGCCTCTGTGTCTGTGTGTGTCAAAGAGTGTGTGTGTGAGTGAGTGAGTGTGTGTGTGTGTGTATGTGTGTGTGTGTGTGTGTGTGCGTGTGTGTGCGCCCGCGTATATACATTTTCTGGGTAAGGAGTAGATCTTATCTTCTTTTGGGACAAGATATGTTAGTACAAACAAAACGGCGACGCAGCTTTCACAGTTTGAAGAAAGCGAGGGAATTGTTTGTAGTTGGAGCGGTCCGGTGCCAACCGTGAGAATCGTAGTCGTCAGGTCACATGAATTGAAGGCCGGCTCTCTTACTCTGCAGGCGGGCATAAGATGAGAGCAAATATATTATGGGTTACAAAGTTGAAAGATAACGACAACTAAAAAAGATTATTGTTACGTTAATTAAATCGGCAATTCTGTTGTACTTTTATCATTCTTTCTGTTTATCCATGTTCTCTCTGGAAATCTATTTCAGCATCCCACTTTTTCTTTTTTTATTCCCTCTTATAAATACATACACATGCACGCACTCGCATACACACGCACACGCACACACACATATATATATAAATGTATATAATTATATACATATATATATATTTACATGGAGGTCACCACTTATCAAGGCTCGGAGGCCACTCAGGGATAAGTGTTATTGCGTGTACATTAATCAATGAGATAGTATTGTAGTAATCATTAGTATTGGAGATTTGTCAGGAATTTGTTCATGTTGGACTTGAAGATATCCAAATTGTAGTCAGGTGGGAAACAGGCAAACGGAAGAGAGTTCCTCAGTCGTGTAATTCTGAGAAAGAAGCTCCCCTCATGGAATCTACGTTTGGATTTAGGCACAGATAAAGAGTGGGGAAAATTATTGACAATAGTTTCAGTCAGACGGGAGTTCCTCGTGAAAGATTGGCCAGGAGGGATGAGAGAATGGAGCTCAGACGAGTATTGCCATGGAAATAACAATAAAACAAAGACATGCTCGCAACGTCTCTTCTGTGGGAGAGAGGCTGCAGGGAAGAGAAAAGGGCATCCCCCACTAAGCTACAAAGTCTTTTTTGTACTCTGTCAAGACAGAATAGGCTGTTTTTAGCAACTCCTGCCCAGATGTGGCAGCAGTACTCAATCCTTGGACGTACTTGGCTTTTATACAGATAGAGAATTACGTCAGTCGTGATATATCTTCTGGAGCGGTAGAAGGATCCCACCATTTTCCCAGCCTCCTTGGCAACAGACCTGATATACGTGTATATATATATATATATATATATATATATATATATATATATATATATATATATATATATATATATATATGTATATATATATAAGAATAATTATATAAAAATTAAATAAGAATACTTACATGAAGAATCAGAAAAATCCGTACGCGAATGGATCCACGTTATGACAAGGGTTCACAAAGTTTCAATAATTTTACTTATTCAAGCTTTCCTATAAACTGGGCACTTTTGAAATTAAATTGTTTTAATTCAATATATTCAGTACATTCGAATAATTATATATATATATATATATATATATATATATATATATATATATATATATATATATATATATATATATATGAGTGTGTGTGTGTGTGTGCAATTATTTCAGGTTATTATGTTCCAGACTTAAAGCGACCAATGAATTTTTAACGATGGTAATAGAACTTACAGTTACGGACTTTACTTTAAACATCATCGCCTGAAGAGGTTGGTAGTTACTTGTAACTATCTCACCGAAACAGGCGAATGCCCGTGAGATCACAAAAAAAAAAAAAGAAAAAAATTATCTACCAAAAATGAATTCCAAAAAGAATTAAATGACATTTTTCGTCATTTTTTATTTCTAATGTAATCATGCACTCACCCCCCCCCATTGAATTTTCATATTCTGGGGTTCGTTCTGTTTATAAAATTGTTAGGTGAAAGTACAGAATGCTTTCATAAAAATTAATTAAATTTATCGTTAATTTAGGTTTCAAATGTAATTCCTGCCCCCCCCCCCCCCAAATCTAAAAGTTTTTGTATTTGTCATGTTTCCCCCCCCCACCTCGATCGCCAAACTTGAAAGATTCTAGAGATGACATGTCCGGATGAAGGCTTTGTGGCCAAAAAGTTGGTGCTCATTATACGTTAGATGTATATTGAAAAGTTATCCCCCACGCTAAAATGTTAATTCTTTTTTTCAAAATTTCTTCTTTCATATTATTTTTAAAGAGCGCTTTAACGTATTAGGCCACTAAAAAACAGGTCTTAATGTTTGTGGGCAATGTCAAGTTTCTTTCCAACTCCCTTAAAAACTATAAAATGACGACTTTTAATTATTTTCCGTGGGTCTGAAAACGAATATTACGTTTAAATTTGGGGCAGATAAGTAGTTTTCATGATACAAAGAAATTACTTTTTCAAAAAGTGGGGGATAACTTTCCTTATATAAATTTAACGTAAAATAAGCACCCACTTTCTGGTCACCTAGTAATTTCTTCATATCATAAACAAATTTAACTGTGATATTCATTTTCAGCACTCCCGAAAATTGGCGCTGTTTCTTTTTTACTAAGAGTTGCGTTCATTTTTTTCATCTCATAATTATGCTGTTAGTAAGTTTACAAAAGCATACTTTTTTTTTTCATTCTTCTTTCATTATAGAACTTCTATAGTTGTTAACAGGTGCCGCTGCAGTTTAACATTTGACAAAAATTCTTTTTACATTAGGAGGCGGTTAAGTAAAGTACAGGAGCACCTGGTAAAAACTATACAAATTCTATAATTGAATACCCACCTAAAAATATATATATTTTTTTGTAAACCGCTCTTGTAAGCTTACTAACAGCATTATTTACGTCCAAAATTATGAAAACATGAACGAATGTCTTAGTAAAAAAACAGCGCCGGTTTTCGGTGGTGCTGAAAACGAATATCACAGTTAATTTTTTTATGATATGAAGAAATTATTAGGTGGTTAGAAAATGGTGCCCATTTTACGTTAAATTTATATAGGAAAGTGATCCCCCACATTTTGAAAATGTAATTTTTCATATCATGAAAACTACCTATCTGCCCCAAATTATATGTGATATTTGTTTTCAGCACTATCGAAAACAATTAAAAGTCGTCATTTTCAAGTTTTTTGAGGAGTTGGAAAGAAACTTGACATTGACCATTTTTTTTCTAGGGGTTAAACGACGCTAGATCACGGCGTAAAAATTGAGCATTTTTAATTTAAGATATTAAATAAATTATAAAGAAAATCTGTTTCGCAGGCAATTAAACACACTTGCTATGGTATAATTATTATAATAAATTCTGGTCAACACCGATTACATTTTATAAACAAAAAGAGCATAGGATGATGGATTTTGTTCACATGTGTCAACTCTGCCCTCGTGAAAATGCAAGTGAATGAGGGCATTAGTTTTAATTAATTTTGTCTAACAAATAAAAAGGTTACTTAAAAATTAAGAATAAGCAAAAAAAAAAAAATTCTCCGAATTAAAAATAAAAATAATAATTCAGCTTAGAATAATATTTCGAAATGAAAACAAATATTTCATAACGTGCTCCGTTTTCTGGTTTTTGGTTTGAAAATAAAATGGTTTCAGATTTCAGATAAAATCAGTTAAATCAAATATAACTTGAAATTTAAATAAACTAAATAATTTTTTTTTAATTAGTACAGTTTAAACAAAGCTATTATGTCGAATAAGTAATGTCATCGAGGTAATTATTTAAATATATTTAATTTAATGTGATATGTTAATGACCGTAACTCACTTATTTAAATGTGGTTTGAAGAATGCTATATATTGAAAGTCCGTATACAATATAATGTCTCCTTTGACAGAAGTATTTTGTTCACATGGGCATTAATATTTCTTGACTCGTTGGGAGTTGTACACACAGACACAGACACAGACACACAGACGCAACTACTTTATATATATATATACATATGCAAAGAATTCCACAGCCAAACAACGTCGCAGCCCACAAGAGCCATGGCAGCAACGAACCGGAAGTCCAAGGCTCGAGTTTCGCTCTTATTTGGGCTCATCAGTTAGACACATCCGAACTCAGGATTCGAACCCCGAGGCAAGCACTCTACCAACTGAGCAAACGTCCCGCACACAAGAATTTCTATTAACCAACACAGATAAAGCAAACCGCGCCGAAATCCGACTGTGAAATGAACCTACTTCATCTCGACAAGGGACGCGATCATCCAACCAACTAATAACCCCAAGCCGATGTTTCACAAGTAGGAGTTTTAACTCGAAAGGACGATGCCATCCAGCAATGCTAACCAAGCCAGTAACTTATGATAGGATTTTCAGAATGTGAGAGATTATATGTAATAAATTCCATAGCTAAATGACGTCGCAGCCCACAAGAGCCATGACAGTCAATATATATATATATATATTATGATAATATAAAATAATTTAATATCGTTCAGATCAATTTTCATGATCATCATATTCCCCCCCCCAAAAAAAAAAATAAAGAAAAGAAAAGAAAAATAAATATTTAATATGTATCTTATAAAAAAGATATTTTGAAATATTACTATTTTGTAGACGGCCCTGTTGAGATAATAACTTTGGTTTTGTTCAGGTATGTTCTAATATCTACACCAGGAACATGTGTAAGATTTATTTGCTCCAAAATTGACATTAAATAATAATATTATATAATTGGAATTATCTGTGTTTCTATCTATACGAGCGTGCCCCCACACACACTCACTTACGCGCGCGCACACACGCACGTGCATGCACACTTTCTCTCGGGCTTTATATATGTATATATATAATATATACATAATTATATATATATGTATAATGCCATGTATATATTTATATTAACAAATCTATTTGTTCAGGAATAGTTTGGTTTCAGTATTTATTTTAGCAGTACTCAAAACAGATGAAGTATAAAAATATATTCATGGTAAACCATATCGAATGTAGCTGCTTTGACAACTCTAAGCCCTTGTATCTCCTGGATATAAATACCCCCCAAAACCCGACACGCAGCAAAAACCCACCCTACACGGTAGAGGTCCTTAGATAATGGAAATATTTGTACTCTAATAGTTTCTTCACTTGAACTCCTTTACTTTGGAATTCTCTCCCGGGTTCCTGCTTCGTTGACTTGCAGAAGTTCAAGTATAATATGAACATACATTTGTCTGCTCAATTCCCTACATGGTATCCCTGCAAATTGTGTATCAAATAGTAGCCCCCTACATTCATTTTATATTGAATCAAGTTCATCTTGAACAGTCTTTTTCTTTTAACTTTTCCATTTTGATCAATGAATTCATCAGCCTTTTATTAAACAAAATCTTTAGCATTAATCACACTTAGTTCGATAAAACGTACGAATGGTTGATTTGCCCATGATGAGCCAGTCTGCCCGATACAAGAGTGGCTACTTTATTGACTATAGCTATGTTTAATTTTTATCAAAAATACCCCAAAATACATATGTTATTACAGGCCAACTGGCAATACACAGTCCTAAAATACGTTTAAATATATTTAATGTATGCAGTTTTCGTACTTCTTAATATAGAGGGATTTTTGTATTATTTATGACGTTGTACCCAATATACAGTAGCGATGTCAACAGTTTAAAAAAATATGACTTGGGTAATATCATCAAGAGGCGAAACAAAAACCTTTAGCTCTCCAGCGTTATTTCCAACTATCTGAGCTAAAGGCACATGCTTATATAAACTCCGATTACTCTGGATTTGAAATTCAAACATTTCATGTAATAAATTTTTAAATTTATTGAATGACTAAAATTTAATTTATTTGCTCTATCTTGTATATCGAGCAATTCTTATTTAGGTGGAATAGTACTTATAGAATATTACTGCCAGTAATATCTTGTAAAACTTATAATCACAGGTTTCCATGCCAGTTGATTGTTAGATAATTTTATTGTGAAGATTTTATATATATATATATATATATATATATATATATATGTATATATATATATATATATATATATTTGACTTTGAAGTGTTAAACGTAACTCGTCTCTTATTTGATTATATATATATATATATAGTAATTTATAAAATATATATGGCGATTAAGCTACACTAAATATTCTGCGTTTCATTCACTCTAGGACTATTCAGGCTTATGCGCGAATTCTGTGGTTGGTTGTCGCTTTTATATGCTCCTCTTCTATTGAGATTTTAGTTAGCCAATCAGCTTTCTAGTATCCACCGCGCCCTTCCTATCAGCCAATGAGCATGCATTTATCCGACAAATGCCTATTTGGCCTCTGGTTGACCTGTTCCTTTGTGTGTGCTCTATTTAGTTTCTTGATCTGTTTTTAAACTAGGTTAGTGTTTTTTTTATGTTAGTTTATATATAAATATATATATATATGTGTGTACATACATATATGCACATATATATACATATATATATATACATACATATATGTGTGATCGTTTATGTATATTCATGTTTATTTAATTTATTCATTTGTTTATTTTCTGTTGTTTTTGTTAGTTTTAAACTATTTTGTATCGCGATCCTAGAGTAAATGTTATCTTGTGAACACAGTTGTTTGCTATTTCTCTTCTACAGTTTAATAGATTTTGGGGTTCTTTAAAGTACAGGATAGCAAATTTTTCATGAAGGCATAATCTACATGGGTCGTCTAGGTCCTACACGTTGTAGCTTGTCTTATTATTTTCCATTCGACTACCGGCGAATGTCCGCTTTCTTTGAGTTCCCAGTATTTAATCGCTAGTGTTGTTTTTATACGGTGGTTTTTATTGTTGAATATACTTCTGTGGTCATAGTATCGGGTTTTGAAATCTAATGAAGCCATACCTACGTAATATTTCTTGTTATTCGGGTTTTCTTTCGCAAATATTGTGGCCTAGTAAACTACGCCTTTGGTTAGACATTTATTTTGAAGTGGACAAAGTGTTCGGTGTCTACAGTTGCATTTATCTTGTTCGGTATTTAGTATTTTTATTTATAATATGGTTGTTCTTGTCCGGGATTGGTTTATTATTATTATTATTATTATTATTATTATTATTATTATTATTATTATTATTATTATTATTATTATTATTACTTCTGCTAGTGTTAGTTTTATTTTTGTCAGGGTGTCTACTTTTGATTGTTTATTTTGTTGTTGTTTACATTGTTTTTATTTAATATTTTGTTATTATGTGCTTTAATTATCATCTCTAAATTTTCGCAACAACTGTAGGATAACTTTACTATAACTTTACTTAAAAATAGAAGAAAAAGAACTATAATTTGGTATACAGCTCAATACAATCAAATGTAAAAACAAAACTTGGCAAGAAGTTTCTAGATCTTATTGAAAAAAACTTTCCCGCAACCAACCCCTTACACAAAATTTTCAATAAAAATACCTAAGTTATCCTACAGTTGTTTACTGTATGTGTGATCTACTGCATCTTTTACAAACATGCATAAATATGCTAATATAATGGATGTATTGCCAACATATGCAGTTGTTTTGAGGAGATTTCAACTCAGGAACCTTAACTTGAACTTTTACCCTCGGCTGCCATTATATTGGACAATTATCTTTTTCCCCGTAGCGTTATTTCGAAAATTTTACGTGAACATTTGATAAAGTTTGGACTTTTCTCTATCGTTTTTTTACCTATAAACTTAATTTATACTCTTCTTTACGTTTTGCTTATAAAATCTCTTCCCTACCCTGATTTGTTTCAACGTGTTTTTTTTAGTAGTTGTCATTATTTTATTTCTAACTAATATACACTTAAATTTGTTTTTTTATTGCCATTATTTATTTACTTTTTCTTATTGAAATATAATTCCATATTTCTTATATATTTTTAAAATTCTTTTCTATATATTTTTAGTTTCTACCGTTTACACTCTTAATACGAGTTTTGTTTTTATATGTTTATATTTGTATAATGCAGGCTTCTCCTCTTACGAGCAGAATTTAGCTTCGAAATGCAATGACCTAAACAGCTTTTCTCCCTTTTTCTATTCTTCCTTACTGATCTGATGATATAACAATGTGCTATGTAACTTTTATTCCCCCATCTTTATATATATATATATATATATATATATATATATATATATATATATATATATATATATATATACTAGCAATAGAGGGCGCCCAGCTTTGCCCGGTCGTAAAATATGCTTAAATATGATATTTTAGTATATCCAGCTCCAGATTTCGTATATATTACTATAAAGTGATTTTAAAAGTAATAAAAGAGTATTCGGTTACCATAAGCTTGGAAAGTCAAACTGTAGCAATCAAAGCTGGTGACGTTACCACTTTACCATCGTGACATGCATATGAACTGATTAAAAATGAAAAATTAAAATAAACTAAGATAAAACGTACAAAATATACAACGACTTTTTTCAAGTTGAACGCATTCCTGGCCCCTTTTAAAACTATTTTAACCAGATAAAGACCGATAAAAGAACGGCCCATAAAAAAATAAAATCATTTGCGACTCCTAGCGCCGCATTTCAACTTTTATAGTTTGAAAATATGGAGACAGATAGACAGACGGACGCACACACAGGCAGACATATAGCCGTATATATATATATATATATATATATATATATATATATATATATATATATATATATATATATATATATATATATATATGGATGTGTGGGGGTATGCAGTCATAGACAGACATCTCTTGCATCACAACTCTTCAGTGTGCCTTTATATTACAAGTATATCCATGGCGCGATTGCTTAAACGACCATCATATCTCATTCCAACGTTGTCACTTGTGCCAGATATCTTATCCGCTACCTTAAAGGACGCTCTGCTAACAGTTGAAACAATTATAGAAGTAATGTCCGTTTTCTTTTTCTACATTTGTGTAAACGCAATATATTCTTTATAGAAGCTTCTAACTTTACGCTATTACATTATTTAAAAAGAGCCAAAGAGGTTTAAGCATTTAATTTAGTCACGCACTTACTATCTAGCAATAATGAGGTTGTTTGCACGGCAACCGATTAGGCTAACATGCGTTCCAGTCAGTTTGCGTAAAACTCTACATTGGACCCAGAAAATCCCTCCCTCCCTGATTTTCATTTTCGGACAGACACCACAATAGATGATCTGAAAATTACCTCTTGTCAAGTGCATGATATCATAAAAACCTAGACACCTCAAAACATGTTAACCCGATCTCATCTCTGTTGTACTATAAAAATATACTCTGCTGAGGTTGCTTCCATCCTCGCCAAACATTTCAACAATTGCCTTAACAAACTTTGCTTTCCTGACTACTGGAAAACTGCCTCTCTGGTAAGACTTTACAAAAAATTCTGGCGACACATGACCCATTAAATTATTGCTCCATTAGCCTTCTCCCTCTTTTCGCCAGCATATTTGAGTCCATATTAATCAAGCTCTAATCCATCACCTTGCAGTTGCTAAACTTCTGTCCGACCAACAGTATGAATTTAGCAAGACTCTTCTAATGCTGACATCCTAAATGTAATCACTGGGCAAAGCAGGCGGGTAGGGTAATAGGCCTAGGTATATCTAAAGCTTTTGACAGAGTATGGCACGATAGTCTTCTCGGGAAAATCAGATCCTATGGTATTACTGGACCAATACTTAACATAATTAAATTCTTCTTAAATAAGAGAAGAATCCAGGCTGTCCTCCCTGGCTGTACATCTGAACAATATGATATAAATTCGGGTGCCCTCAGAGGTCGATCCTTGGATCTTTATTGTTCCTGATGTTCATAAATGATCTTCCTGATAAAATTCACTCCGAGATGGGTATATTTGCTGATGAAACCATGCTTCATAACAGGCATGAGGGGAAAACGAATGAACACCTATCTAAAGTAATGGCAGAAAACCTCCAATCTGTTGTGGAATTGGGATAAAAATGGATGATAGCATTCAATGCTGCCAAAACTAAGCTTGTTTCCTTTAATAATTACAAGAAACCTTTTAATCGACCAATAGTTATTGCTAATGATGCATTACCTGAAAGTACTTCGTTTAAACTCCTCGACTTAACGTTCACAGGGAACATGAGTTAGAACATTACATCGAGAGCATTGCCAAGATTGCTGCGAAGAATATGGGCTCTCTCTATCGTGCCAGAAAGTTACTTACGCCTGAAAGTATCCTGAACCTCTACAAGGCCACCATTCGCCCAGTTATGGAGCATTGTTTTCATATTCGGACTAGTGAATCTGCTACTAATTTCTCACTCCTGGACAGGGGGTCAAAAGAGAGTCGCTAATCTAATTGGTCCTGAACTGTCAGCTAGGCTTCAGCCTCTGTCACATAGACGAAATATTGCATCCTTCTGCCTGTTTTAGATGTATTTCAATGGTAGATGCTCCAACGAAATAGAAGCTTCTGTACCCCCTTGACGTAAATATTCCAAACAAACCCGTCAAGTAGCAAAATCTCACCCCTGCGTAGTAGAGATCCTCAGATATCAGAAAGCCTTCTACTCTAATAGTTTCTTCCCCAGAACTGCTAGACTTTGAAATTTCCTTCCAGGTTCTTGTTTCTCCGACTGTACTGCCATGCAGAAATCTAAGTGTAATGCATACAGACATCTTTCTGCAAAACTCACTACATAGTGCCACTGAAATGATGTCCTAGATAGTAGCCTCCTACATCAAAGTAGCAGTGTGTCTTGTTTGGGGGGAAAGTGCAATAAAAAAAGAAAATAATACTTATCACATACAACTGTATTTTACATAAAACTTCATCAATATTTCTAAAATAGCACCCTGAGATGAGAAAGCAAGAAAAGTCAAATGGAGATAATCATGATAACAAAGGTGGATGTGGTAGTAATTCTACTCTACCTTTGCTTTCTCAACTGTGTAGTGTGAACATGTTCATAATACAGGAGTCGATTTGATAGCCTCCTGTAATATTCCTAATTTTGATGCATATTACGGTGATAATGAATTGTTTCGCTTTTCTCTTTTCTAGGAAGTCTACGGCACAATCACGTTGGCATACCAGTTCTCACTAGATCACCAAAGTTAAGCAACGATGAGCCTGGTCAGTACCAGATGACATACCAGCTGGGAAGGCTAGGCGCTGTATGTATCGTACCGAGTCGTAGACATTTCCAGGTTCGTTTAACTCGCGGAGAGAGATACGCCCTCGAATCAAGACGGAATCAACAGGGAACTACCGTCTTTTCTGTTACTAGAGATTACCAAGGCTATACAATTTGGAGAGCCCTAATCGCTGAGGCTGTTAAATCAGCAGGGCAGGAAGTCTATCATGTTTAAGCTATAGTGGTTTAATGTAATCTACCCACCACCTTAAAAACTTATGCTGTCTGATTGCATTTATCTGAGAGGATGAAAACGAGGCTGATTAGACTGTCTGCATTGAATCCTTAATTAAGATTAAAAGTGGTTTAATCTGCAGTTCCAAATCAGTGGCGAAATTTTGTAGATTAGCTTCGGAATTGACTAAAAATATGTTGGAAGTAACAACCTCTCTCAGATTGTTATCGATTACCATTTAAAGTAAGTACGAAGCTAGCGTTGTCGTTTACTATCGATGTCGAACTTGTCCGTCAGTAACCATTTCCCATTTTTGAAAACCTAGGTTTTTATTTAAAAAAAAAAGCATTTACTATCTTATCTCAAATTGTACCCAAGGCGTACACGCTAAATTAATAATACTTTATAAATCCGTAATATAATTTGTGATGTCGTACGTACTATTTAAATTTTCAGGAACAACTAGATTCATACTGGTAAACTTGTAACGATTATGTCGGCTTAATGATCCTTGTTTTATATTACAGTTTATAATTTTCACTTTCCATTGTGAAACTTTCTCTATTTCACCTCCGTACATATATGTTCTGTGTAGAGATAATATGGACATTTTCAACGTAAAATATAGGCATCATTTCAAAAAGAAAAAAAAAGAAAAGAAAAAGAAGTGTTCCCTAATATATATATATATATATATATATATATATATATATATATATATATTATGTATGTGTTTGTGTATGTGTGCGTGTTATTTGTTTTTGTTTCGCGACACTTTATGAAAGAATTCAATTATTTATACAAAGTGCATTTTTACCAAATTCAAGTTGGGAATAAATTTCCCTTCTAAGCAATTGATACGCCCAAAACAAATATGACAATCCAAAGTTTAGACTTGTGAAAAATGATTAAAGCTCTCTAGATTCTAGTATTTCAATGCTCAATGCTTTCTATCAGTAAAAGGTACGGGCTTGTATACATACATACATACATACATACATACATACATACATATATTATCTTATTATATATATATAGATATATATATTATCTGGCCTATATATATATATATATATATATATATATACATATATATGTGTATATATGTATATATATATATACATATATATATATAAATATACTGTATATTTATATATATCTATATGCACAGATATATATATATATATATATATATATATATTATAGCATAAGGACATTAGCCTAGGTATGAAAAGTAAGAAGATGATAAAGGTATATTGTTGCTGAGTAAAAAAAAATATATATATAGATAGAAGAAACACGCGGTTTAGTGGGGGAAGATGTGGCTGGTTACCTTTAATGCATCCAAAACCAAACTCCTATCCTTACATCATCAACGCTCTGATCCCCAGCTGGATCAATTGTGATGGATGGCTCTCGTCTGGGTGAGGTCCCGTGTTTTGACAAGCTTCTGGGTTTGACCTTTACTCCTGATCTGAAATGGAACACGTACATCAAGTCTGTTGTCAAGGTCGCTGGAAAGATGGTGGGATCCTTCTACCGCTCCAGAAGATATCTCACTACTGATGCAATTCTCTATCTTTATAAAAGCCAAGTACGTCCAAGGATGGAGTGCTGTTGCCATATCTGGGCAGGAGCTGCCAAAAACAGCGTATCATGCCTTGACAGAGTACAAGATAGACTTCGTGGTTTTGTGGGGAATGCCCTTTTCTCTACCCTGCAACCCCTCTCCCACAGAAGAGACGTTGCGAGCCTATCCTTGTTTTATCCTTATTTTCATGGCAGGTGCTCGTCTGAACTCCAATCCCTGGTCCCCCCTCGCCAATCTTTCACGAAAAACACCCGTCTAGCTGAATCCACTGTGAAAAATTTCCCCCACTCTATATCTGTGCCTAAATAAAAACGCGGATTCCATGAACAAAGCTTCTTTCTTAGAACTGCACGCCTGTGGAACTCTGTTCCGTCTGCCTGCTTCCCTCCGGACTACAACTTGGATGTCTTCAAGTCCAATGTTAACAAATTCCTAATGAACCGCCCCCTTAAGTAAACACTTCATAAAATCTCCACACTAACGTAATGTACTTGCAATAACCCTTATCCCTGAGTGGCTTCCGGGCCTTGAAAAGTGATGATCACTGTGTAAAAAAAAAGTATAGAATCTATAGAGAGTAACGTATAAAAAGTAAAAGATAAAATAATAAAAAGATATAAAAATAAATATAAGATAAAAATACAAATACAGCAAAGATATAACGAAATCAAAAATAAAAATGTAACAAATAATAAATAAAAAATAAAGTCTGCATACTAAAGGCAGTAAAATCATTCACGAATCCAAGTGGAAATCCAATAAATCTCCTGTGCAGATCAGGAAATTTAAGATGAAGGTAATGAGTAAATTGTAAAAAGTCCTTAATTAAATCGTGTGGAAAAGAAATACAGCAAGGCGAAGCGTATTTATATACATTACTTGACAACAATGTGCAAATTGAAACAAAAACAAGTAGTCAAGAATATATATATATATATATATATATATATATATATATATATATATATATATATACTAGCATGGGTGTCCGGCATGGCCCGGGTATTTGGAGGTTAGTGTTGAGCAAAGGAGAGAAAAAAAGTGGTAGTAAGGAAGGCAGGCTCGAACCCGTACCGCGAAGGAGGAAAGAACGGGAAAAAATCTGCCGGCTTTGCTGTTACGACCACCGCCAAACCGCAAGTAACGTAGGTTTAAATTAAGGCTAGGCAATCGAAATTTGTCTGAAGGGTCGAGCTTCAAAACGATACTGATCTTGTGAAAATCTATCGCCTTAGGCAGACATGCAACATAAATACATACATACATACATTTATATACTGGTAGCTATAATTTTCGACCAAAACCGATTAAAACGCTTGCCCTATCTCTGAATAGTCTTTATGTAAAATTTCAAATCTTTAGAGCAGAAATTTTCCGAGTAATTTAGTAGAGACCGCAGAGGTCAATTTTTTAAAAAAATATGACCCCTATTATGACACAGTAACATTTACTGTTTTGGGCTCAAATCAAGTTATTAAGTTAGATGCATGTCCAGGGAAACTATATCTAAAATTTCGATTTGTTATACCCAAAATTAGCGTAGGAGTTTGGTATAGTTCTCAAAGGTCAAATTGTTGAAGTTTGACCCCTTAACATCCGAATTCCGTGCAGAAAACGGATTACAAAGTTTTTTCCAAATCTCCATACCCTGTATACCAAATTTAGGGTCTGTAGACTGACAATTGACAGAGTTATTGTGTAACGAATTGTACACAGACAAACAGAGACGGACACAGACAGACACTTTCACTCTGCCAATTTTAAGTCTACAGACTCGAAATTTGATATACAGTCTACCGACATTTGGGAAAATCTATGTGATCCGTTTTCGGCCAGAAATTTGGCTGTTAAGGGGTCAAAGTTCAACGATTTGATCTTTGAGAACTCCTCCGACAATTTTGGGTCTAAACACTTGACATTATATATATATATATATATATATATATATATATATATATATATATATATATATATGTTCCTTAGACATGGATCTAATCGAATAAATTGATTTGAGCCCAAAGTAATAAATGTTTAGGGTCATATAGAAGTAAAAGTTTTTAAAGAATTTGACTGTTTTTTGTTTGTTTTGTTATTTGCTAAGCATACACTTCCAAACACCCCGGCAACGTCTGGCACCCATGCTAGTGTGTGTATATATATATATAT
This sequence comes from Euprymna scolopes, assembly GCF_053919585.1. Classification (NCBI taxonomy): domain Eukaryota; kingdom Metazoa; phylum Mollusca; class Cephalopoda; order Sepiida; family Sepiolidae; genus Euprymna; species Euprymna scolopes. The sequence continues at coordinate 89,044,090 of NC_136489.1, forward strand.
ATATATATATATATATATATATATATATATATATATATATATATAGCTAATCATATTAAATATATATTTATAGTTTAAAAAAATTTAAAAACTTATTATAGTAATAATTATGTCAGCCCTTCTAAGAACTTGGTTCTTATTGATGAGCACTTTGCAGTTTAAATAAATTATTAAATGTCAACGATATTTCTCGAGGTTAAAGTTGGCCGTGTGGATTTGTTCCTTGCTAACGAAGCCGAAGATGGCTTCGTGACCCGGTTCGAATCTCCCGACCGGCGGTAATCATGCCACCCTGCACTGATGATTCCCGAAACGATGATGCCCTAATGTCATTAAGTCCTTAAACATTATTATAGTAATAATTATATATATAGTTTGCTTTCTGTATTTGTCCGTTTGCCTCAACTTTATATATTGAACTTAATTCTCTGTCTTTTCCCCTCATAATTCTAGGAACCCTAGAGGTTAGACATTGTAATTCAGTGTACAAAGGCGACTTTATGACTGCATAAAGGCTTTACTCTCTAATAAAATGTTAACGATGTATTAGTTTTTACGTTATCTTTAGGAAAGATAAAATTACTGATGTAATTCTTGGATTTTATATGACTATCATATAAATCTATCTACACTCACTGGGCTAAACTATCCTGTTCGAAGTCGTCAAGCAGAAAAAATGATTGCTGGTGACAAAACTTGATCCTTTACCTATCACTTAACTTGTTGCTTGGTTAGAAAGGGGAATAAGATTATTTCTCTCAATTTATTACTTGCGTGAACTCCAATTTATATATTTGTGTAACAATATTTCGAAATCTTTACTTGGCCTCATCACCTTGCACATGAGAAATACATATTGTAAGTAATCCACCTAGCGACATTTTGATTCTTTTCCGTAGGAAACCACCAGCTTGAAGATTTTCTGCCGGAATAAATCACGAACCCCTTTGCATAGTGTAGTGATCATAGATATGCTTTAATATATATATATATATATATATATATATATATATATATATATATATATATATTTATGTTGAAATACAATTCTGTAAAAAAATCTATCTATACCTATTATTTATCTTCTATACTCCTATACATTAGTTTTTCTTTTGCATGTATTGATATTTATATTAAACACTGTCGTCTCTAGTTATTTAAAAAGAACATACAATTTTCTTATATATGGATTGTGAAATTTCATTCACTAGAAAAAATCTAGCTAATTTGCATATTCTATTATATATTCATTTTAATTAATTCCCTATTAATTGCGTTGGTTTTCTCATGGGATAATCATTTTTAGTTAACTATTACGTGTAATTATATTCATGCAGGTATTCTACATAATTTATACTTGCATAATATTTGCTTAAAATGTTTATAGTAAACACAAAATTGTTTCCATATGTATACGTATATATTTTTGTTTAACAAATTTTGTTTACCAAACCTCTTCTAAAGTTTTTGTTCTACAGACGTGAAACTTCATATATAAGGTATTTCAGGTATCTATGCAAAAATTTATATAATGTTTTAGCCCGGAAAATCGGTGCAAAACTGTGAAAATTAAACAAAAATGAAATTTTCTAGGTAAAAGTCGAACGGCGGCATTACGAATGCATAACGTAGTATCTATTGGTTCATGTGTCAATGCTTAGCCTTGAAGTAAGCATGTTCTCATAGCCCAGTCATTGACGGCAGAGGTAAAATAAATCGTAAGCTGAATGTTTTGGTTTCGAGTCTCGGTGGTGGCACATGAGTCTTTTTTTTAAATACTTTTTCAATCATTACTAAATATTGCATCCAATCAAGCTATCCATCTATCTATCTATCTATTATATATATATATATATATATATATATATATATATATTATAAGTGAATGTGTCTCTGTGTGTGTCTGTGTACATTTTCCAACGTAATAACTCTGTCGGCATTCAGTCTACAGACTCGAAATTTGATATACAGGGTAATGCGATTTGGGAAAATCTTTGTAATCCGTTTTCGGCCAGACATTTGGCTGTTAAGGGGTCAAAATTTAACGATTTGACCTTTGAGAACTTTACCAAACTCCTCCGACAATTTTGGGTCTAAACAATTGAAATTTTAGATAGAGGTTCCTTGGACATGGATCTAACTTAATAACTTGACTTGAGCCAAAACAAACAAAGGGGTCATAATAGAGGTAAAAAAATTGATCGCTTTTTTTCTTTTTATTTTTTGCTAAACGTACACCTCAAACCACCAGGGCAACGCCGGGCTGAAATGCTAGTATATCTATAAAAGTGAAAATGTCTCTCTGTCTTTTCTCTATGGTATTTAAGGAAGCCTGTTATACATGAATGTATTAGTTTGCATATTCACACTTTTTTATATATACATATGCACATAATCTTATGAACAGTTCTTAGGGCCTGAGCAAATCCGGCCGGAACTGCTAGTAATCTATATATCTATAAAAGTGAACGTTTCTGTGTGTCTGTTCGACTCTGTGTGTGTCTGTGTACATTTCCCTTCGCAATAACTCTGTGAATTTTCAGTCTACAGACCCGAAATTTGGTTGTTAAGGGTTTCAAAGCTCAACGATTTGACATTTGAGAACTCTACCAAACTCCTCCAACAATTTTGGGTCTAAACTCTTGAAATTTTAGATATAGGTTCCTTGGAAATATGTATATATATATGCATATATATATAAACACACATATATACACACACGCAAACACACACACACATATATATACATATATATATATATATATATATATATATATATATATATATATATATATTGAAATATAATTCTGTAAAAACATATGCAATTAAGGAATTATTCGTCAAGGAAAACAAATATGAATTTTTTCTTACTCCATGGAGCTTCATAAATGGCTCATATTATCAAAAGTAATATAGTTAATAAAAATATATCTATAGTTAGTCCCTGAATCTTGCACGTTAGCTCATAAATTGAAAAGTAAAGTTTGCAAGAAAATTTATAAGAGGCCAATATTCAAAATTATATTCCAAGATAAGTCAAACTGAATAAAAAAAAATAGAAGCACCTTAGTATAATCCAAGGTCATGGAAAATATGTTGGTATAATCCAAGGCAAATAATTCTCTTATATATATATATATATATATATATATATATATATATATATATATATATATATATATATATATATATATGTATATATATATATATATATATATATATATATATATATAGTCCAAAAGAATGTATGGTAGAGTAAAAATCCAGTACAAACAGTAATATCACAACAAAATTGCTGTAACAAAAATATATATATATATGAAAAAATAATTGGATCATATTTACTGAAAATTAATTAAAAAAAATAATATAAATTGCATGAAGGCAGACAGACATACAGACAGACAGACGGGCAGGCAACGTTACCTAATTCGTCTTTTCTATAAAAAGTATCAATAATATCTCTTCTTCTATTTCTAAAAATAAATATATTAGACTTTGTTTTAAATATTATGTTCTTTTGTAAATCATGCAGTGTCAAGTTTTCTCTTTTTTTGTCCTTGGTATAACGCTTGTTCTTTTGGCTCGGATAAAATTGAAGTATTTGTTCAGATGCTACATCGAGATCATTGTGTCCTTTATCAGTGAAGTAGAAATCCTTGTAAACTAATACAATATTCATTGTTTCTATTCAGAGTGAACATTTTTGAGGAGCTGAGTGTTTCCACGTTAAAACAGAAGTTGTATCTAACTTTGCCCTCGTGGAGAATTAGTAAATAAAACCAGGTTTGGTTTTATTTGCAGTTAATGGAGGAATGAAAATGAACCAACAGTGATAAACATTTGTAACAGAACGCCGATGCGCGTATTGTAGCTGTATGCGTATTCTGAGCCATGTGCCAAGTGACGTCGCGGTAAGGAAAACGAAACAGACTATAAAATGAGCGTGTGCAAAGACCGAATAGTACGTTTGAAGACGTAGGCGACGTCACAGCTGTAACGAGAATCCTGCGTGGCGGGAAAATGAAAAAAATAATTTCTAAAAACCTGAAACAGGAGTTGAAGTGCTTTCCTGTTATTTGCCACCTAGTTGACTGAATATACAACGTGTTGGGGCCCGATTATCTATATATTAACGCGTGTGTAAATGTGGGTAACGTTACATATTGATGCTAAAGAAACATAAAATAACAGAAAACAAGCCAGCATTTGCTTAAATGAAGTGCCATCAATATGGAAAGAAATAAACACTTTAAAATACGCACGAAATATAGTTCCTTGCGTTAAAACAAACGAAGTAGTATCTCGAAATATTGTAAAGCGGAAAACGGTCAGCGGTCTCTTACAGTAAATGAGGCATATGTAAAGATGATTGATAAAAATTAACACTAAAAAGATGAATGAAAAAAAAAAATAAAACAGAACCAAAACTAATAAATGGTGTAATCGAATGTTATACTTCAGCAGAACGTATTTTCGCATTCTGCTCGTACATTTCGAATAAAAATTATTCATGTATTCATTTTTTGCGGACTGTTATCCTTATCATAGTTGTTGTCGCTTCACTAGTTCTCGACCAACTCATGATCTATCCTTCTTTAAGTGGCTTACCGCGATAGCATAGGAATGCTGAGTTTTGTAATTTTGTCCCCAATAATTACTGCCTGCCATAGTTGTTGATATCTCACCACGTTCGGACCAACTAATCCTCTCGCCCTCTTTGTGTAGGATTGAAATCGCTATATTCAGACAATGCCCACCTGGAGCCATAGAGATTCAACGCCTCTATCCGCTGTTTCTGGAATAACAGTTCGCAAAAAGAAAATGAATACACAAATTATGAAGCCTCATCTCAAAAAATTCCAAAAAATAAAATATATATATATATGAAACTTATTTCATGTGAATGAATATGCTTGCACTAACACATAGTTAATTATCTGTTTAAATTTTTATTGTTTTTTTATAATCAGAAGAAAAGCAAATATTTTAACATGCAATAAGGATCTGAATTCCTTTCCTGAAACGCTCATCAAGGAAATATAAACTTTGTATGTCTTTGGTTAGTAGCTTCGGAGTTTTAGCTGGACATACAAATATACACACATAAACACAGGCATTGAACTTTATATAATAGATAAACATGATAATTCCTTTTCTAAAAATATATTCTTATTCTATGTATAGTAAAAGATCAAAATAATTTCGCTGCCAGCGTTTACAGACGCCATTTTGAATTTTCATTTAAAACAAATGTTGAAAATATACAGAAATCAAATTAGTTACAAATAATCGTAATCCACTATTTTGTTGATTAAATCTGTCTGTTACTTTTATGCCTATGTTTTTAGGAAACATAGTTAATATAATTTAAATTGTCTAGTTTGTTTCTTGTCCCATCGGAAAATGCAAGTTCTCGAATATCATACTTGTTATTAAGCAGATACGAAACGCGAACATAGAATTTCTATACGGTTTTAATTATCCTCAACTAGGTTTTCTTTTTGCAATAATTTAGTCGATGTGTGAAGTTGAAAATATGATTTATAATGTATGAATATGTATGATGTATTGTTTTAGAAATTGTGTACAAAATAAACAACCAAAATAAATTAAATTGCTATTTACTGACAAATAGGAAAATAACTTACTGCACCCATATATACACGCACGCACACACACACACATACACACACACACACACACACACACACATATATATATATATATATATATATATATATGAACAAAATATCAGACAGTTTAAATAAATGAAACAGTAAAATCTAATTACTTTTTTGCTCTTTATCCCCTATATATATATATATATATATATATATATATATATATATATATATATATATATATATATATATATATATAAGATATCCAAAAACTCACTGAACAGTTTTGAACCAATATAGATTGTTTATTTTTCATTATATCCTTCTGTAATTTTGACAAAATATTACTAAAACATGAAAAAATGTAAAATTCAAAAAATCTTCATTAATAAAAAATAAGGTCTTTTGAGTGTGCCGATTGTTAGTTTTGCTCTTTCCAAAATATTATTCATAACAGACTGCAGAATATCTGGATTGCTAAGTTACTTATTTCGTTCCGCGAGCTGGCAGACCTCGAAACGTCAAACCTTAGAAGAACTGAAGGAACATATCAGGAACGAAATAAGGGAGTTAAATCGAAATCCAGACATTCTGCAATATGTAATGAATAATATTTTTGAAAGAGCACAAATATGCGAAGTTGAAAATGGGCAACATTTAAAAGACATTATTTTTCATAAATAAAGACTGTTGGAAATTTGCTTTTAAAACCTCATTGTTCTAGTCAGATTGTATTAAAAATTAAAATAAAGAATCTATTTAAGTTCTAAACCCTTCAGAAGCTTTTTGAACAGCATCTACACACACACACACACACACACACACACACACACACACACACACACACATACACACAAAAAAAAAGAAAGAAAAAAAAAACGTGGACAAAATTAAATATTCTCCGAAGGTTAATTCTTGCCTTAGGAATAAAACTTCGTAATAATACTAAGCAAATGTTTTTTTGCTACGTTTACACAAACACACACATACACACGCACGCACGCATTTATATATATATATATATATATATATATATATATATATATATATATACACATATATATATATTAAGCAATAAACACAAAGGCATATATATATATATATATATATATATATATATATATATATATATATATATGTGCCTTTGTGTTTATTGCTTATTTTCAGAGGTATTGTTGTTTTCCACTCAGACAAGTTTGTTCTGTTATCATAAAAGGAGGAAGCAAAAAAAAAAATCCCCGTTTACTTCTCTTGTTTACGTTTAAGAGCGCTTGTACGGGAATCCGAAGAATGTTGAGAGCGTCAAATATTCGATAACTGTAAACATCAGAAAAACAATACAGGCATTTTTTTATACGAGTTTCACTGTATAAACAAAAGATTTGTTGAAACCGTTCGAAGCTAAACATAATTGCCAACGATCCCTTTAATCGTGTAATAAGTTAACTATATTTATTGCGTTTAAGCCTTATTTTCCTGTTCCGATCCTGCCCTACATTCGCAATATATATATATATATATATATATATATATATATATATATATATATATATATATATATATATATATATATTTAAAGGGGGGTAAGAACAGTAGTCTTAAGAGCAGAGTGTATTTTAATGTGATAGTAAAATTACAGATCTAATTAAAACACAAGAAAAGAACAGTGCCCGTTGTAATTCAGATATATAATAAGCTCAATAGGCAAATATACTAGAGCTCCTTTAATATTTAGTAATGTGATAGATAACACTGTGCAACACTAAAAAAAGTACAGGATATCTGCAGCAATTTTTGTATACCTAGTAACGTGGAAATTTTATTTCTGGCTTTCTTTTTGTTGAATTAGGTATAATTTGTGCAAAATTGCCACAGTCGTAAATTTCAGTAAAAACGTCAAAATGGGTTACTGACGACTTTGCAGTTACATATTATGTGCATTAAATTATAAATCTTAAGAGAAAAACACAGTTTAATATACACATATTATGTACATTATTTGTTAAATCATTTATTTGAATCATTTATTTGCTAAAGTCAGCCGAAATTAGCTATTTTTTCCAGATTTAAGAGAGCTAGATGACAGAGCTAGCTTGGTTAGCATAATATTTTCTAGACCAAGGGCTAATTTTTTCAAAAGTAAAAACATAATGCTGTAGCACATAGTTTGGTGTTCACCAGCTTCCGAAAAGCCATGGTATTCGTCAAGAAAGGCATTTTTTAATGTAGGCTAAAAAAATTAAGGAAAAGAAGCTAAAACCTTCCTCAGAACCTTATTTGTAGGGCCCGGGAAAAAATCTGAGGGTTAAAAATAGATATCCATTTAATAAAGTATTTTTAACTAAAAACTACAATAAAGACCGGATTATTGTGTATGTTAATGTTTTAAACATAAAGGGGCATTTTATACATTCTTTTCTGAAAATTTACTAAATTAAATGCAAAAAATAGAAATGAAATTTTATCAACCCCTTACTTTATGTACGAAAGAATCTAAAATAAAAGAAGGTATCTTCATAGGTCCCCAAATTCGAAAAATTGTTCTTGAGGAAACTTTTAACACACATCTCTCGAGAAAAGAAAAATGTGCCTTTGAGTCATTCAAGAAAGTTTGTGATAACTTCCTGGGAAAACATCGTTCAGAAGACTATGTGCAAGTTGTGAATGATCTATTGCATCATTTTCATGATATGGGATGTAACATGTCTCTAAAAGTTCATGTGCTCCACTCTCATTTGGATTTTTTTGCTGAGAATCTTGGTCATGTGAGTGATAAACATGGCGAAAGGTTCCATCAAGATATTTCATTAATAGAAAAACGTTTTAAAGGAAAATGGAACACTGGTATGTTGGCAGACTACTGCTGGAATTTAAAAAAAGGATGATGACACTCTACACAAGAGAGTTAAGAGAACAAATGTTGTTTAAACTGGTGAATTCGGTGTTTTTTTTTTCAAAAAAATTAATAATAAAGTACAGGAAAATGGTACCTAATCCAGATAAATAAATGTCAGATTTGGAATCAGCATACTTTTCTTACACCGAAACAGGTCTTATATGTCTTGTACTTTTTTTTCAATTCAAATTTGTTGCACAGTGTAATTTAAAATTCAAATTAGAATTAAAAATTAAAAATCTGTTTCATAAGAAGGAACCACAAACTCCAAAAATATTGACTTTGTTCTTGTTCGTTCTTAATTTTTCTTAATTCTTAATTTTTAATTCTAATTTGAATTTTAAATTGTCAATCACATTACTATATATATATATATATATATATATATATATATATATATATATATATATATATATTGTCAATCACATTACTATATATATATATATATATATATATATATATATATATATATATATAATCGAGCCAGAGATGTCTCGTGTCGCGGGGTTCGAATCGTTCGACTGGTAGTAATCGTGACACCCTGCACTGAAGAATCCCGAAAGGATGAAACACTAGTGTCTGTAGGTATTTAATTATTATAGTAAAAAAATAATTATGACAGCCCCTTTAAGAAATTCGTTTCTTATCGTTGAGCACTTTCCGTTGAATTAAAAGTCGGTCAATTTAGCTCTTATGCGTAGATCATCGTATAACGATTTGATCACTGTCTGTCTGACGTAATGAACATTTAAATTAAAATGTTTAAAATTCAACGCTACTTCACACGGTTAATAGTAGCCGAATGGATACGGCCTCCGCTAATCGAGCCAGAGATGTCTCGTGTCGCGGGGTTCGAATCGTTCGACTGGTAGTAATCGTGACACCCTGCACTGAAGAATCCCGAAAGGATGAAACACTAGTGTCTGTGGGTATTTAATTATTATAGTAAAAAAATAATTATATATATATATATATATATATATATATATATATATATATATACTAGTGTTTGAAGGAGTAATAGGAATTCGAATCGGAAACCGGAAAAGTCGAAACATTCGGCGGGTATCGGAATCGGAAAAGTTTGTGCCTATTTTCCAAAATGATTTTCTCAATTGGCTTTTATATTTGATTTTGTTTAAAGCAATACCTTTTACTGCTGGTAGCAATGATAAAGTAATGAATATTTATTGTTTTTAAACTACCAGTAAAACTAAAATCGATAAATTATCCGCGATACATATTTTTAACGTTTTAGAAAATATCTGCACATATAAGGTGTTTTTAAGTAATCGTGGAAAAATAACAACTCCATAGTTAACTATTTACAAATTTATCAAGATACGAAATCGGTAATTGTATTGGAATCTGGAATTTAATACGAAATCTGTAATTGTATCGGAATTAGGAAAAATATTGGAATCGTCCTATCACTAATATCAATGTTAAAACCTAGGCAAATTTTCGAGTCTTGTCGCACTGTTCTGTTTTAAAGATAACGAGACACGTTCCTATGAATATATGCCTATATTCCTACGCTACGCTATGAATAGAGCAATACTATTTTTAAAACATGTTAAACGCTAGTTAATAACAGAAAAACCTTTATATTCCAACTTCAGCGTTAATGCACTGAGCATTCTAGAGTCTTTTTCTATAAATACCAGACGCTTCATGATAAACAATATTAATTATGAATCTTGTCACAATATTTTAAATTCCTAGGGTTGTAATTAACTAATAATAAAAATAGAAAATAACGTCCACGTTTTCTGCTTTTGAAATATTTACAGAAAATGAATTTTCATCTTTTAAATTGCCGTTAATTATAAAACTTTCAAAATTTTAATAACCACAAGCTTAATAGGTTATCACGTTCCACATGAGGCATTTTATCACCTATACGTACTTACAAAACAATGAATCAACCGAATATTTCGTACTCAATAGACATAAGTCGAATCAATACAGCGCATATGACGATTAAGTGAATCAGTCGAAAGTACTCGCTATAAAATAAGTTGAAGTAGCATTGTACATCCATGGTTAATTTCGAAATAGCAGGGTTATAATGGGAATTTTAATACCTACCGCAGTAAACATAAATGCCTACTGGACAATATCCTTGAGTGTCTAAGGTGTCTATGTAGAGGTTTTTAAGGACAACCTGGTATGAGAATACTTTTACTCACAAGAAAACTCTGACGAAATATTCAATATTATATAGTATTAGCTTTTACGAGAAATGGTGCACCTTCTACAAGTGATGTTACAGCAAGTAACAACACGAAGCTGGATACTCCAGCAGACTAGATAAATTCTTGTCCTAGAATCCAGTAAGGCCACGAACCACAAAAAATATATAGACTATAATATTTTTAAATGGCAAATTGGGGAAAGGAAAATTCTGTTCTCAACTTCTTTACTAACTCAATGTTTGAGATTTAAAGGAGAACCGTAATGGAATATTCGAATATCTATGTATCTCATATAGAGATCAAGTGTTAGTCCCTAGGAAGGATCCTTTCATTTTGGAGAATATACACCGAAGTAAACTAAAACAAGAGAGAAACCAATGTAGAACCAAAAAATCTTAATTTTGATTGCGTCCACGTTAGCACTTATTACTGATGATCTTTATAATTTTTTAGAACGACTAAAATGCTCATTCGATTGTGCTTTAGTTTGAACTAAACTCTTCGTAAGTCGATCACATCTACGTTTGTAAACATCATGTTTTGATACGTCCACGTGTCTGGCTATCCATTTCTCGGTTCCATCCCGCGATTCGTCACTATTAAGTTTGAAATAGTATTTCCATTGTTTAATGGATTAGACGGTCATATCTTGAGAATATCCGTTCATAATTTTTAAGCGTGTGAATTTCCGTAAATAACCATTAGCGAACATTCCGCCTTTATAAAGACAGACATTTTGTGGATGTAAGCTTGTGTCCAAGTATGACCACTCAGATAAGGAAAACCGAATATATTTTCGCTGCTTATGGCATCTGAAGTGGCTGCTGACGTCAGCAAAGCAATTACATACGTTACTATGAGCCGAGTATTAACTGGCCAAGAAGATATTTCACACAACAAACCACATGGATCTTTTAAAATTTAATCTCGTTAGCTCTTCACATAAAATCCTAAAACTACTTTGTACTTTCGTAAGGATAGCGAACATATTGCGGAACATTTTGCAACGCCAATTTTAGTGGAATTTAAAAATGGTTGATTGTTATCACGAACACATTATAATTGGTTTGGGATATAATAGATGTACTAGTTACTATACCTATTTACTATGCCTCCCCACGGGACAGAGTTAGACACCAGGGTCGTTTTTTAACGTGGAGAAAAGGTACAAAAATAAAAAAAATTGTCTCAGTCGTGAAGGACTGATCCTCCACCGAAAGAGAACAAGAAATGGAAGTGCAGCTGTTATATAGCGTCAGACCCCCTAGGTTGGGAACGGTCGTTGTTAGTAAGTTCCCCGCTGCAACAAAAACCAAGTAGCCGTCTTTTATTGATCGTTTATGTTGTTTAGTTTTCTGGTTGTTATGGTAACGGCTAAGACGGCAGAGTTATTTCCCCCTTGACTGTGCAATTTTTCTCTCTCGGCTTTATGCACCTGTCAACCTAGTCATAATAACAATTCCGGCTAAAAGAGATTTAACATGCATACAAAGGTCAGACGTAACTCAGCATACCAAATCAAGACGTAAGACACGCTGGCTTTTTATATGAAAATATATTTTGTTTTGAAATTATTTTCTCGTTTTACATAGAGATTTTTGATATTTCAAAATTTAACAGTGTGGCTTAGTGTTCATTACAGTGATGGAGAGGGGGGTGAAACGTTATGCTCTCGACAACGCACGTCTTCTCTTTTGCTTCTCTCTCCTCCTCCTCTTCTCTTTCTTCTCTGCCTCCTCTATTCTCCTGGACTCCAAAAATCACCTCTTATATTAGCATATGTTTTTCGCTTGGTTTTTTTCCAATCCACGCGATCTGTCAATCACACTACTCGATAATAGAACACGCGTCTGTTAGTCACGTTTTGACAATTTTTCGCCGCCTCTTGACCTAGTGCCATCGTGACCGATTTCTCTTCAGCTGACCGACTATTGACTTTATTGATACACGTGAATTTATCTCTCATGCTAACTTTATATACGTTCCAAAGTTACAAGGAATGTCACGTTTCCTTGTTTTGTAAACAAAAAAAATCGTCGTCCGATTTCTCTGTTTACGACGTAATCACTTTTTCGTTTCGACTGGTGGACAATCGATTATTCGATGCCCACCTTTTAAATCTTTTATTATCTTGTTTTAAAGAAGATTTTTCTTTCCAGTTATGTATCGGATGCTTCCAGCCATCCATTACATAACACAGCATCTGAGGAACAGATGGTATTTATTTGCTCCCCCACCGAGCAAATTAGGCACAAGGCCAATTTTTAATGTGAGGAGTGAAGGGAAGGAGAAGAGAAAAAGGGGACCAGCTCCCGAGAGGTGGGAAATGGGAGCTAGTTAAAGGTCAGGTATGTGGGGTTGCCCCCACATCTGGTCTTTGCTTGCAGTACCTGCCGGAACAGATGGTATTTATTTGCTCCCCCACCGAGCAAATTAGGCACAAAGCCGATTTTTAATGTGAGGAGTGAAGGGAGGGGGAAAGGAAAATGGGGACCAGCTCCCGAGGGGTGGGAAATGGGAGCTGGTTAAAGGTCAGGCATGTGGGGTTGCCCCCACATCTGGTCTTTGCTTGCAGTATCTGCCGGAACAGATGGTATTTATTTGCTCCCCCACCGAGCAAATTAGGCACAAGGCCGATTTTTAATGTGAGGAGTGAAGGGAGGGGGAAAGGAAAAAGGGGACCAGCTCCCGAGAGGTGGGAAATGGGAGCTGGTTAATGGTCAGGCATGTGGGGTTGCCCCCACATCTGGTCTTTGCTAGTCATAGCTAGTCATAGCTAGTCATAGCTTGCAGTGTATCTGCCGGAACAGATGGTATTTACTTGCTCCCCCACCGAGCAAATTAGGCACAAGGCCAATTTTTAATGTGAGGAGTGAAGGGAGGGGGAAGGGAAAAAGGGGACCAGCTCCCGAGAGGTGGGAAATGGGAGCTGGTTAAAGGTCAGGTATGTGGGGTTGCCCCCACATCTGGTCCTTGCTTGCAGTATCTGCCGGAACAGATGGTATTTATTTGCTCCCCCACAGAGCAAATTAGGCACAAGGCCGTTTTTAATGTGAGGTAAAAACCAGCTTCCCTAAAAGTAGGCAAAAAGGGGGCACTCTGGTTACCAAAAATAATAATTGTCCCAGTATAGAGGGTTTCCCCTCCATTGACTGGTACAAATCATCTTAAGTGCAGTATCTGCCGGAACAGATGGTATTTATTTGCTCCCCCACTGAGCAAATTAGGCACAAGGCCTTTTTTAATGTGAGGTAAAAACCAGCTCCCCTAAAAGTAAGCAAAAGGGGGCACTCTGGTGACCATAAATAATAATTGTCCCAGTATAGAGGGTTTCCCCTCCATTGACTGGTACAAATTGTCTTAAGTGCAGCATCTGCCGGAACAGATGGTATTTATTTGCTCCCCCACCGAGCAAATTAGGCACAAGGCCAATTTTTAATGTGAGGAGTGAAGGGAGGGGGAAGGGAAAGGGGGGACCAGCTCCCGAGAGGTGGGAAATGGCAGCTGGTTAAAGGTCAGACATGTGGGGTTGCCCCCACATCTGGTCTTTGCTAGTCCTAGCTAGTCCTAGCTAGTCATAGCTTGCAGCATCTGCCGGAACAGATGGTATTTATTTGCTCCCCCACCGAGCAAATTAGGCACAAGGCCAATTTTGAATGTGAGGAGTGAAGGGAAGGGGAAGGGAAAAAGGGGACCAGCTCCTGAGAGGTGGGAAATGGGAGCTGGTTAAAGGTCAGGCATGTGGGGTTGCCCCCACATCTGGTCTTTGCTAGTCATAGCTAGTCATAGCTTGCAGTATCTGCCGGAACAGATGGTGTTTATTTGCTCCCCCACTGAGCAAATTAGGCACAAGGCCGTTTTTAATGTGAGGTAAAAACCAGCTCCCCTAAAAGTAGGCAAGAAGGGGGCACTCTGGTTACCAAAAATAATAATTGTCCCAGTATAGAGGGTTTCCCCTCAATTGACTGGTACAAATTATCTTAAGTGTAGTATCTGCCGGAACAGATGGTGTTTATTTGCTCCCCCACTGAGCAAATTAGGCACAAGGCCGTTTTTAATGTGAGGAAAAAACCAGCTCCCCTTAAAGTAGGCAAAAAGGGGGCACTCTGGTTACCAAAATAATAATTGTCCCAGTATAGAGGGTTTCCCCTCCATTGACTGGTACAAACCATCTTAAGTGCAGTATCTGCCGGAACAGATGGTATTTATTTGCTCCCCCACTGAGCAAATTAGGCACAAGGCCGTTTTTAATGTGAGGTAAAAACCAGCTCCCTTAAAAGGGGTCACTCTGGTTACCAAAAATAATAATTGTCCCAGTATAGAGGGCTTCCCCTCCACTGACTGATACAAACCATCTTAAGTGCAGCATCTGCCGGAACAGATGGTGTTTATTTGCTCCCCCACCGAGCAAATTAGGCACAAGGCCGATTTTTAAAGTGGGGAGCGAAGGGGAAATGGGGACCAACTCCCCGGGGAGTAGGGGACCGGACAGTGACAATTGGTATGAAGGGCTGCCCCCACACTGACCAAGGTCTCACATGTGGAGTTGCCCCCACATATGGTCCCCGCTCGCAGCATCTGCCGGAACAGATGGTGTTTATTTGCTCCCCCACCGAGCAAATTAGGCACAAGGCCGATTTTTAATGTGAGGAGTGAAGGGAGGGGGAAGGGAAAAAGGGGACCAGCTCCCGAGAGGTGGGAAATGGGAGCTGGTTAATGGTCAGGCATGTTGGGTTGCCCCCACATCTGGTCTTTGCTAGTCATAGTTAGTCATAGCTTGCAGCATCTGCCGGAACAGATACTACACTTTCATCCCGGCCCGAAGGCCAAGTATGGTTATTATTGTGTATGTATTAGTTACTGTAGAGGAAATGATAAATTTCTTGAACATGGTAGACAAATATGCCTGCACATATTGCAATGCTTAAATCCTTTATCATCGTTCATATACTTGCATAGCCTTTGCAGTGGACAACAGGATGTTGATCCCGATTGCACATTGTCGATTTTCATGACAATTAAGTTCCTTCAATCGACGTTTACTAGGCGAAAGCAGATCTCAATTGTCAATAAATATGATACATACAAAGTAACTAAACACCTTTCCTCGTTTGTACAACGTGCTTCGGGTCGGGAGATAGATAGATAGATAGATAGATAGATAAATAGATAGGCAGACAGACAGACAGACAAATAGATAAAGAGATACAGAAAGAGAGAGACACAGATATACATACAGAGAGAGAGATAGACATATACAGAGACAGATAGAGAAATAGGCAGAGAGAGACACAGATATTCCGAAACATCTTGATTATGAATACTCCTCGGAGTGTTGCGAAGATGCCAATGGACAATATTATAATATGATACTACACTTCTGTGATGGATATCAGGAAGACGGTTTGGCCCAGAATGAGTCCCCGAGGCACACCTATATTGATACAGTTTGCATCAGACTTCTGCCCACCAACTACTACTTTTATAAACCTATAAACCTAACAGTAGGAAGGAATTTGATGATTGTAGCAGAAATGCAATATTTAAAAAAAATTCTATAATTAGTTTCTTTGTCTACATTAGATTTTGCTCATTTTAATGACCAAAGTAAATACTGCACTTTTTTCAATATGTCGATTGAGATGATCAGGAGAGATTTCTTTAACAATAGTTGCAAAATAGCTATAATAGTAATTCATCATTGTCTTAACTTGACAATAATTTACCAATAAAAGGCTTATATAGTTAAGTGTGACTGAAATAACCTATATTATATAGTTCTCCTAAAACCAGACAAATATGGCAATGTAACACCATTAATGATAATAGATGTAGAGATACATCACCAATCACTCTATATTAAAAATCAATCCGTATTATTTTATAGTAGAAAGGTGGCCTCTGATCTTGCCGATCGTAAAATACGCTTAATTTATTTTCATTTATGAAAATGCCGTATTTATTATTACAGAGCCAAATCTATACTGAACATTTTTCTATCTCTATCTCTCTATATACCAAGTTTGTCTAGATAAGTTCAGTTTTTTCTCGCTCTAACATTGATACTTTTATTTAAAACATATTAAAACGAACTTTTAATATACTCACTCATGGATATACGAGCGACTACATGAAAGTTACATAATTTTCCTATTCCTTCTAAAAGCAAACGTTAATTAATTATTAATCAACGTTTTGTGATTGCTTATTAGATGATTGGTTTCATTTCACTATCACAATAAATTCTATTAATGCATAGTTTCTACATTCTGCATAATTACGTAGAATGAAGGATGAAAAAGTTTTAACGCACGGAAATATTTATTTATATCTATCTATCTATCTATATCTATCTATCTATCTATCTATCTATCTCTATATATAGATATATGTATAGATATATACATATATCTATACATATATAGATAGATAGATTGATAGATAGATATAAATAAATATTTCCGTGCGTTAGAACTTTTTCATCCTTTATTCTAGACTTTTTGATCCTTTATTCTAGACTTACCATTGCAAACCTAACCCATTAGATCAGGTATACCACTGCACACCGCTCATACACCACTCACAGTCCAGACAGGGCCTTACTACAAGCCCCCTCTCGTATAAATTATATATATATATATATATATATATATATATATATATATATATATACAGAAATTAAATAAATAAGTAAAAAACAGCAATATATATTAAAAAAATAAAATAATAATAATAAATAGTTAACTGAAGTAACATAAACCAATATAAAGGGAGAAAATTGTTTAAACCAAACCACCTATTAAAACCCAAATAAACACTAACAACAAACATGAAAAACTAAATAAACAAATAATAATAAAGAGTTAAATAGGAAAAAAAATGTTCCATCTATAACCACTTATAGTTTTATTAAAATAAATAAAATAACAAATTCCAAAGAAAAATCAATCCAGTACCCCACTTCCCACCTATCTTCCTTTTCCTGACAACCACACCCCCTAAACTAAACACCCCAACAGTCGGCTAAGAGCACCCAATCTCACACACACACTCTCCCTCCTCTTCCACACCCTCCTTCTACTTCTCTCCTTCAAAAGTTAACCCGTACAAGCCTCCTAGCGACTTGTGTGACCTAGATACACCAGGTCATTCTACTGAACAAGCAAGGACGTAAATAAATTAAATAAATAAATGAATAATACATAGCAGCAGAAAAAAAAATAAAGACAACGAAATAGATATAGAATATACAAAATAAAAAAAAAGCTTACGCAAAAGCAACAAGTTATAAACTAATATATATATATATATATACAAAAAATTATTAAAGAAGGAACAAAATATGTTTATTACCAAAAACACGAATACATATAAATCACCTCCTTACATTTGCTCCGAGACTCCACACAGCCATTCAATTCATTTTCTGCTCCGTCATCTAGCATGTTTTGAATCGATCTGTCACGTCTGTCATTTGAAAAGAGGAATTTTTCCCGAAATGTAATGGATACTGTCACAGACATAACAAGTGAGACATTTGTATTTAATACAACTGAATAAATATATGTATATATAGACATATATGTATGTACTTATTTATTTGTAAATCGCCACTTGTTTTTATCTCCCACCAACACAGACTATATCTCATCCTTTGCATTGTGATAGCCTTCTAAATCTCTACTACACACATATATATATATATATATATATATATATATTAAAGGATCAGTATTAATAACAGATGAAATATAATTGAGAATAACATTTCCACACACACACACACACACACACACACATATATATATATATATATATATATATATATATATATATATATATATATATATAGGATGGAACGATAACATTATCGCTCTGAAAAGACGTCATTCCACTTCCGTTTGGTGAAAATCGGTTCCTTTTTTTGTGCAGACCATCTACTACTTGGCTAGGGACCTTCTATCGTATCTGAAAGTGACACAATGCTCAACGAGCGAGATTGGGGATGCGCCGCTGTACAAATCATGCTCTCTAACGATGCAAGTTCTGACAACAGGATCATTGCAATCACCCTCAAAATGCATCGCTGGATTGCCACGAATAACAGAGACGTGTCGGGCACAGTCATGGTCTTTGGTGTGCTTTCAAGTGAGGGCCACATCATGCAACCTCACATTATCGAAATCGACTTGAAAGTCAACACCAAAGTGTATCTGGATGTGCTGAAGAGTTTAGTGACTCTCTGATGCAATGAGCTGGCAGCTGGCAGATACTGGGTGTGGCTTCAGGATTCGGCGCCGGTCCACAAGTTCAAATATACCCAGGCTTGGCTTCTGAAGGACTGCTACGACTTTGTACCCTTTTCTCATTGGTCCACATCCTTTTGCGATATAAAGTCGCTGGACTACTTCGCTTAGTCATATGTTGAGATCACCACCAAGATAATCTCTCGCAACAACAAAGGCTGAGTGTTCGCCGAGCTTCAGCCGGCGCTTTTGGAAAAGGCATGCTCCCAGTTCCGGACCCGTATCGAGGCGGTGATTAAGGTAGAAGGTCTGCTACATAATCAATGTATTTGAATTGATTTTTACAATAAAGTTTTGAAGTAAGACTAGTGTTGTTTTCTTTAGGGCGACACTTTTATCGTTCCATACTATATATATATATATATATATATATATATATATGTATATATATATGTGTGTGTGTGCTTGTGTGTGTGTGCGTGTGTTTGTGTGTGTGTGCTTGTGTGTGTGTGCTTGTTTAAACATTGTAATTTCGCATACCTATCTCAGCAGCAGACAAATGACGTAACAGTGAGAACAGCTTACTGTCGCATAGGTGGTCGAGTTTTAATCCTAAGGTAGTTGCTAATCTAGCGGAACTAATGTGCTGTGATACAGCGAAACGATACTGTATGTGGAAAAATTTATCTCTCTCTTTCTCTCTCTATATATGTATATATACACACACACACACATATATATATATATATATATATATATATATATATATTATTTGTGGGCAAACAGTTACATATTGTCGCTACAAAGAGACATCCGTTTAATCAAAGAGACTTCCTCAGACGACCTAGGACCTATTGCCGTCCAAAAGAAATATATATATATATATATATATATATATATATATATATATATATATATATATATATAAAGTTACCTTGTTAGTGTGTGAGTGCGCAAAGTCTCTTATAAACTTCTCTCTATGTATTTGGTCTATAGAGTTATTATTTTATAGTTTGTTAAAACATATTACACATTGTCGATTTATTTTAGCCGGGAAAGTTGCTGCTAACGGATAAAAATAAGTTTGGCTGTGGTGTGGCGTGAGGTAACTATACGGTTTTTTTCTTCACATGCGCTAATTTTAAGTTTCTACAATTTTCGTATGCGTAAACATGGGGGGTATATTTTTTTGTTTCAATTCTAATTGATGGCACACAAACATTTTGATACTTTTAAACCACTACTATATATTAGGTACAATATAATAACCAATATTTGTCTCTAATAGAAATGCGAAATCTGCATGAACCAAATAATACTATTTAACCGTATTTTACGATCAGGTAATGATTCGGATGGCACCGGTGAGAATCGACACAACAAATATTTAGTGCAACAACCGCGTTCGCTACGGTTTGAGCTAACCCGACACATAGATAAGAAACTCATAAAATTAAACCAATTTTAACTATGTTTCGTTTATGTATGCGCGAACTAATATAAATGTTCCTATTTACAATGCCTCCCCACGGGACAGAGTTAGACACCAGGGTCATTTTTTAACGTAGAGAAAAGGAACAAAAATAAAAATTGTCTCAGTCGTGAAGTATTTCTCCTCCACTGACAGAGAACAAGAAATTGAAGTTCAGCATCTGAAGAACAGAGCAAGTAAAACTGGACCTTTTCCATTACAACTTGCCGAATTCTGTACGCATTACACTAGCCAACAAAAAATGTCATGGTGCCTAAAATGTTTCAATTGTTTTTTTACCTAATTTGAAGACAATGATTCCAGAAATGCTGTCAAATTTTTCTATCAGGTCTAGTTTTTCTGCTATGGTATACCCCGCTCTGCAGGAAGTTGATAGATACAATAAAAAACAAGCAAATTGAAGAAACAATATTTTTCATGCAACTTGAAGAAACACATATTTATGAAATCACACCAAAATATTCACAATTGATGCTTGAAGTTGTATAAAATTCTAAGCCTAGACATCATTATCCATAAATTGACGTTTTAGTGATTTTCTAGAATGGTGGCTCCGGCATCATCACCCTTAATAGACCAACATTAGTTTGCAAGAATGGTGGCATCCCAACGACTTTTATAGCGAACTTTCGTGTCGCTGAATACTTCATGGAAATGCCCCATTCCTTAATCGTCACTCACATGCAAAATGACTGTGCAAAAAATAGAACTCATATTTGCACCGCGTCAATAGAGATTTATGAGTAATGTTTCAACAAGATCTTTGTAGTTGGGCGCCTTTATTTTTGCCAAGAAGCATTTTACTACATTCGTGAACACCGTCCAGGCACGCAGTTCTGCAGTATTCATAAAGTTACAGAAATTTACGTCATTTCGAATTTGAGGTCCATTAAAAATTCCATCTTTTAATTTCACTATGATTAAGTCTGGAAATGTCATGCAAATATTCTTAGAACAGTCACATTCTTTCTCAAGTGATTTCATAACATGTTTCATGGTACCAAGCTTTATGTGAAGAGAAGTAAACACAATTTTGGAACGCTCCACCAAACAGAAAGCTAGAACATTAGGAGAGCCAGGAATCGGCTCACTGCGTACAGGTCAATCTTTTTTATCTAGTCCTCTGTTCTTGCCTTGCTATCCCGCAAACACAAGAAGCAAGGAACTTTTGTGTAACCGCCTTGTAGCCCGAGGAGACACCCAAGCATGTTCAAATCGACACATATGTCCATTGTTGCTGTCTGTATGAAATTTTTTCCAGAACAAATTTAACTTCATCATGATTTTCTTTGAGGGTCGTTAAATGGCGAAGAGAAACTGATCCATATAAGTTGCCATTGTGAGGATCACGTTTTACACTTGTTTGCGAAGTGTATTTAAAAAGGTGCCAAACTTTAAGAATAATACTGTTCGACACCAAGCTGCCGCAGCAGGTTGGTAACGTCGTTACAATATATTATGTTGTTTTTCTGAGTGAAACATAACAAGAATTCAATATGGCGTTTTATATAGAATTTTATGAGAATTCCAGGCGGAAGTAGTTTTTACCTTAAGTCTTGAAGCTAAAAGTTCAGAAGATTCTTTGGAAAGGTTTTGATCTCTAGTCGGATTATTAAATTCTCCTTGAGAAAAATACTAATGAATTAAAAAAAAAGGAAAACCAACATCTGAACTACTTCACAACTCTTATTGGACAAAATAGAGGATCGGTCTTCTTTAAGACCAATCAATTTCAAATCAGGCAAGCCTTTAAACATTGGAACTAGAATTTCATTACCGTGTGAGATTGGCCTGATTTCAGACTTGAGGTTTGGATAAACCAATGAATTCCTGTTTATCCTCTTGATTTCCTTCGTTTTGACAGCACAGAAATAGCAATCATCGAAATGTTTTTCGGTTTACGTCAGACTGTTTGAATAGCAAAGCGAAGTGACTTTGTCTCGTTTGTTGTCCATTGTTGAAGATGGTCAACATATTGATTGCATACAATATGGGGTGACCATGCCTTATCTGGATCACCCAGCATTACTTTGAATTAAGCAAGATAATAACACTCCGCAAATTCACTGATCTGCGTCCTGTTGAATTGCAACATATATTCTCCGTAAATATAGCAAAACACATTTGGATTGTTTAAACAACGTCGCGTAGGAGATAATAGAGCTATGCTTAATTATTGCTCAAGAAATCTGTAACGAAAGTAAAAAAACCGCAGTTTAATCATTTCCTGTTTGACTTATAAATGAATCTCTTACATTAAGACAATAATCCATTAGTTTGACGCAGAAATTAACAAAACATGTCATAATCGGTAGGCTTATTTACTATTCAGTGTCTACTTCTTACCAACTACAGACCAGATTTGTATAGCAAATTTTACTTTTAATTTAAGGTTTGTGATGGAATAATCAATTGAAATACATCCTACAATTGTAATTATGTAGCTAGAATATATAGCGAAACACATAATCTACTGTCATTACACGCATCAGATAAACTATTCTAAAAAATAACGACTCTGAAGACTAATACATGATTCACAGACATATTTATTCAAAGAGAAAAGTAATAACGTAAAGAAAAAATGACGGGTATGAGAAAGTTAAAACAACAACAATAAAAAATGGTAGGAAAATGAATAATAAGTCTGTAAAGAAATGGAATATTAAATATCATGTTTTATGACAAAATAAACAAGCAAATCGTTCAAAAGAAGAAATGAATAAAACATACCGTTAATGCCGGGAATGGGAGCAGATAAAGCAGAAAGAGGCGTGCTATGTCGCCAGTGGTTGGAAAAAGGAAGTAAAGATAAACAAGAAGAGGAAATTAGGAGTAAAGTAATTTTTTAGTTAAGAGAAACTTAAAGGAGATAATGGGTTTCAAACAGGTAAGCAGAACATCTAATTTCAATGTAAAAAAGATATCAAATACCAACTATTTCAACAACTTGACCTGAGGAGAAAAAATATGATTAGAATCAGCTTAGAAACCTTGGGTACCAGAAAATATGTTGGCGAGTGTTATTTATCCATCACATATAATTCATGCCGTCACATTCAATTTTTGGCAGTAAGAAACCCGCTTTTCTTTTTCTGTGCGAGTCGAAAACACTTGTCAAGTAATATAAAACCACCTGGAATGAACACAGAAAAAATTTCTCAACTGTAAGATTAAAAAATGAATAAGACGTTATTACCTTTTATTTTATCAGGAATGATAATTTACGTATGAGGAATTAAATTACTAACGTGATTCTATGATTTTACATAACTATTAATGCGAACACTGGCGGAGCATAACCTTTTCCGTCAGTTTTTGACGGGAAGCTTACAGTAGTATGGCATATAGATTTAAATAAATGATCTTAAGGCATGAATTATTTTATATGGTTGTTTTATGACTGAAAAATAGCAAGAGTGAATGTTGAAAAGAAATCAGTAGTGTAAGAAAGTAAGAAAGTAAGGAAGGAAGGAAGGAAGGAGGAAGGGAAGGAAGAGTTAAAGTACCAGGAGAGGAAAAATTGAAAAAGATTAGAAAGAAATTGACACACATGCCAATGTCTAAATCATAACTGTGATCAAACTTAAAATATTTTCCATGCCACGTGTCAATCACACATAAGAGTCATCTACTCTTATATGAAGAGCTGCTTGTTCTCAGAATTATATCCCGAGAACAAGACTTAGTAACATGTTTCATCTGGAAAACAATATCAACACATTGTTGCCCCCCCCCCAACAAAAGGAGGGTGGACCTGTCAATTTACCCTTGTCCGTTCGTCCGTTCGTCTTCCCGCACTTTTTTCTCAATAACTACGCCTTGGAGTTTTTGGAAATTTTGCACAAACATTAAACATGATATGAAAGGGTTTTCCGGGAACACTCCGATTGTCCCCTAGGGGTGCCTTACAGGTTAAAATAGCTCAAATGGCACATTTGTGCTTATTAAAAAAATTGATGGCTTGGATTTTTAAAACACTTTCTGAAAAGTTGTAACTAACTGATTTCTATTTAATGGATTTAGTCATTTCTTTTTTGCATGATGCAGAATTCAAATTTACATATGTTAAAGACTAAAATTGCACCGTTTGTTCATTTTCACCAGGATTTGAGTCCCCTAGGGACTTTTGGGGCTAAATGGGGGCTCATGCTGAACTTGGTCATTTTCTTATGCCTCGTACACTGTGCACTCATGGGATACCATGCAAACTTCACTTGTTTTATATGGAAATTGCTCCAGGCAAGTTGTGAAGCCACTTGATGTAAGGAGTTGACAAAAACGGAATATGATTATCGCAAAGACAGAACTTAGTTATCAAACGACCAAAATTATATGTAGGAGGAAAAAAGACAGTTCCATCAGCCTGCAGTTCTTAGAAAGAAGCTGCTGGAATAGTAAGCTGTATTTCAATGAGGCATCAAAGTAGCAAATTGATTAAATCCACTAGGTCAACGCGTAAAAAGAGCTGAAACAAAGATAAGCAGAAAATAGATTAAACGGTCGTTAAGACTACATGCCATAATAGTATTTATAAAAAAGACTGGGACTAGCATAATCACGTTTGTAGAAAAAACGTTATGGAGACTAACAACAATTAGGGAACCAATCAAATTTAAGATAGATTTTACACCTTGTCAATAACTTTCAAATTATATAGAGATTCACCAATTTAGATGTGACGATACTTCATGCATTTTCTGATAGCATATTGTAGAGATAAGGAATATTCTTTAATGTGGAAAAATGTTAAAAACGATTTAGAGATCCGACCTTCCAAGAAGCAGAAGGTGTAATGAATCTAATACATAAATTCCAAGAAAGATTTTATGAGAAAGAACGATCAAAAAGTTTCAGATTCGATTTCTCGTTAAGATCAGAGTCAAACATGAGAATAACAATTCGAAGAGGGACACGACTACGACTGAAATATATTTCATGATTAGTAACACTGAACATTTAGTGTTCCCATTAGATATTGGTAATATATATATATAATTTGACAGGCAACATATCCATTCAGTTATAAAGCTTCTTTAATATTCTCATGCAGTATTCGTAAATTGCTAAAGCCATATCATAGAAATAACTTCCAACATATTTTAATAATTATTTTGGCTAGAACACAATGCGGATTTTTTTTTCTAGATTTCATAGATCTCATAATTCAACGCAATTTAATGTTTGTTGAAAATATATTACATTTCTAAGTTACGCCCAAAATTCAAATTTGGCGTTCGATATATTAAAATGTCTGCGTTTTCATGTTATATATTAAAATTAGTTTCTCCAGTGATGTAGAACTCTTATATGGGGCGACGACGACGACGACGACGACGACGACGACGACGACGACGACGGCGGCGATTCTGCTGCTGCTGCTGCTGCTGATGATGATGATCATCATCATCATCTTATATTACAGGGGAAATATGAGAGGAAATCTTGAAGACTTACTTGTGGCCGATTCACAGAGTCTGTCCAGAACTATGATCAATTTTAAGGTTGCCGTTGATACAGCTGCATTTATGTTTAACTAAGTAACGCATATGCTTGCAATATAGATATTTGTTTTTTATGCATTAAACAATCAGTTAGGCATAGTACCCATTGCTACATCTTTAAGCAGATATTTCCTGTCCGATCCTTGAACATCTCTCAACTTCGATGATGTCGGCACGTGATTAATGGGTTTCCAACTTCAGTCTCTCTTTTCCTACGTATGTAAATTCTGACGCATGGAATTCTTCAAGGGTCGATTGTCTCTTGCTATATCTCTCAATAAAAAACAACTATATTCAATATACTACAAGAGGACTGCGTCATCATTAATGACTATTTCATTTGCTGAAGTAAGATCATCAAATGATACGTCGACATAGTGTTATTCTACTTCTATAGAGAGGGACGACTCAATATTACTATCAATTAAAAGCGATTGTTTTTGTGTTATATAGTTGACCGAGCGGAACAGTAAGTTATCTTTTATCTATATACCAGTTTATATAATTATCAGTGTATCTATCCATCTATATATTTATCTATTTATCTATCGTTCAATACATCTTTCTAACTGGCGAAGTAAACAGAAGATATGAAGCTATGTTTTGAAAGGTTTGACCAGCTGACTGGAAGGACGTGTCGTCTGTCACGTGTTCCGGTTTGCTGGAGATAATGCCAAGTTGGATTCCAGACGTCAAACAGACGGATGGGTAAACAGATCCTCTTCACACCCTGTGAGGGAGGTGACCTGTCTCAAAATGGAGACTGAAGTAACCTAGAGGCCAGAATATACATTTTCCATTCTTCTGTGTAACGACGCCTAGTAAGTGAAATAAAATCTTTATAGAAAACTATTCATTGTCTTGGATCGTTTGAAACGTATTCGTCCAATATCCAACAGGTTCCAGCTTTTCCAAAGACAGATGAAATTCCCAGGTAGACCAAAAAACAGTGGGCCAATGACGCAGTTAAAAAGGTATGCCGTAATACATGTCTGACACACACGCACCAACATTTAGTCTGATCACGGACCGTAGAATAAACTGTTATATATATATATATATATATATATATATATATATATATATATATATATATATATATATATATATATCGGTAAAACTAAAAATGGTCTAATGTAGTATAGAACCAATCGAAAGTCAGTCAGGCCACGTATGTACTCTGCATACACACATTCATAAAACAAAAACCAAAATATATACACCCCCCCACACACTATGGATTTGAGTCTTTACAAATACGTATATAAAACACTTAGTCATCAAATAGCTGTCATTGAAGATTGTATCAGCTTAGGACACTGCCTGAAAAAATGGATGGCTTGATCAAGAAACTCTGCGTACTGCTTTATTGCAGGTCAATATTTTGTTTATTTTGAAATTGCTTCTAATGCAGAGAAGTGAAATTTGGTATGCTGGAAAAATATAACACGGTGTTTTATTTCCCTGATTTTTGTAGAATTTGAACAATGCTAATTTTTTTATTTTCTGGTAATTTGAAGTGTGTATCACTTTATTGCAGGTCTCCCAAAATTCCTAGAAAGGGTCGATTGTCACCTAATGAAAAAGAAACGCGTTGTTGCACGCCTTGCAGAAGGTTTATCTCTTGTAGATCTAGCCAAGGAGAGATTTGAAGAGGTGTCTTCATTCGTTGAAAACTCAAATATCAAACAAAGGACAAAACACAATAAAGTCAGTTTCTGCTCGTGATGTTGGAAAAAAATCGCCGGCAACTTATCAAGCAGCCGGTTAGCAACATTGCTGCTATATTTGACAAGTCTGGAATACCTTCCTTGTCTAGAAAATCACGCTGCAATGTCTTAAACGAAATTGCAAGAAGCGCTAACCCCATAGCAAGACCGGTTTTAAACCAAATTCAAAAGCAAAACGTTTGCTTGAGCTCAGAGATACTTGTAAACCAGCTTGGAAAATGTTCTTTTCACCGATGAGGCCGGAGCAATCCTTGATGGACTAGATGGGTGGGCCAAAGTTTGAAGTCCTCTTGGATTCTCTACCCCTCATCTATTCTATCATCAACAGGGAGGTGGAGGTGTAATGTTCTGAGCTGGAATACTCTGCGATGAACTAATTGAACCATTTCGATTACGAGAAGGTGCCAAACTGATAAGCCAATCTTATATTGTATTTTTAAATGAGCATTTGTTACCATGGCTTGATGACCTGCCATTTGCGCATCACCGCAACTTAATTTATATGCACGACAATGCGCTATCCCACTCAATCATCCTACCTTAAGTCATTAGATATTAGTGGAGTAAATTTGATGACATGGCCACAATGATCTCCATATATACACCCCATTGAGCAGCTCTTGCCAATAATAAAGAGGAAAGCTTATGTCGAGGGTGTTCAATTTCGTCGACGGATGAACTTTGAAGGAAGATTTTGGAAGTTTCCTATAGTATCACATCATATTAAATCCACCGATTGACATCATCAGTTGACACAAGGCTATTCAATCCGAATTAGAAGGATGGGAGTTATGGTTATAAATAAATATTTACTTAAATAAAATAATGTGAAATTCGTTCTTGTCTTTGATTAATACTTTTACTGGATATGTTATTTACTTCATATAAATAAAAATATGAAGTTAGAATATTGTTTTATTACCAAAAATATACATTTTTAGATACTTGCTATAAATTGATACACCCTTCAAATTAATAGAAAATAATAAAAAATCATAACTTTCAAAATACTCGTTCAAATTTCACAAAAATCAGGGGTATAGGACACTAGATTGTTCGCTTCCAGATTACCAAATTTTACTTTTCCGTGTTTCATAGCAATTTCAAAGTCAAAACAATTGACTTGCAATAAAGCGATACACAGGGTTTACATAATGCTGTACATATGGTCGATTCTTTTTGAATTTCAAAAACTCTGAAAATATCAACAAGTAAAAAAGTTTAAGGAAATATGAAACAGTATGAATGCTTGAAAAAAAAAGCAAATTGAAAATGTATCGATATAGAAATAGATATATGAATGCCTTTCAGAATTCATTTTATACGACAGGATTTGCGGAATATACTATTTGTTTTCTCGTGAAATGGTTTTAGCTGCTAACTTATGTGTGAGGGATAGCTCTATACATAAATAAATACATACATACACACACTTTCACACACTTTCACACACACACACATACATATATATATATATATATACAGTCTAGTATTTGCTATATGTAATGTAATGTAAATTAAAATTGTTTGAATAAAAAACTTATTTGAAAACGACGTTTGTTTGATAAACGTATTTTGTGTACGTTTTAAAGATCTTAAAAGTTTTAATGATTTTTGAAATCTCATAGGAAACACGGGTAAGTTCTGAAAATATATTTTTAGAATTTTTATTATATTCTTTTAATCCAATTCGACATGACTGCTTTTTTGTCGAATATGCGTACATAAATACAGAAAATGCGGATCCAAGTAAAAACTTCTTTACGTAAATTCGTATAAATCAACATAATATAACATTTGACCAAAAGGATCCAGTTATTGGCATTGGTCTACACATAACCTTCTAGAATCAAAGACAGAAGAAATCACGTAAAGCTTACTAAGGTTCATTATGACAATTTTCTTATAGAACTGGCATGCTGTATATTAACTTTTTTGTGCCACTTAATTTAATTCATTGACCACATGCCTAAATACAATACGCAATGGGGTACATAGTACTGTATCCAATCTGTTAATATTCAAGGCCACGTCAGATAAAACTATTTAATAATGAATTTTGAGGCCATAAAAACGGGGATTTAGAGGTCATAAAACGTAAATTCGTAACATGTAACCAGCTATATTTTTTTCTGTATTTGTAAAATTTCTCCTGAGAATCAAGTTCAAGTGAGATATAAGGAGGTGTGCTGAAAAAACGATTGTAATTGTGAAAAGTTGTGGAGTCTCTGAAAAATCGGGCGAAAACCTGATTTCCATTTTTGTTTTCAATAACCTGATAAACAGATATTTTTACGACCAGCTTTGACTTAGGCTATGCGTTCGTTTAGTAAATGGCTCAACACCCCCCCATATATATATATATATATATATATATATATATATATATATATATATATATATATATATGCTCATGTGTGTGTATAAGATACATTCTTTCCGTTGTATTTGTTTCCTTAAATATTATAGATAATTCCTGCATATATACTTTTTATCTTTTCTAGTTTCTTGTTTCTTTCAAAGCTGTAGGAGTCTTTGAAACAACGGGTGAATATGTGTCATTCGGTAAGGATGCCCCATTACCAGCACATGTAAAAAGACAAAAAACAAAATGAAAAGGAATATCACGATAACACATCGATAATCTGTCCCACAATCGTATTTGTTCTGTTCACGTATGCTTTTGTTCAATTCTAGAAGGGATACCCTTCCAGATTTTACTATCTTATTTAAGTGTAATATTTATTGCTAATCACTCAAAGTGCTCCTATTGCGGAATGTCGACATGGATATGCACTTCTTGTGTCATACTTTTCTAAATCTAATCTCAACTTTTCTCTAATCTCCTGGAGAGGAGTTAAGTAAACCCTCTCACTGACTGCCAGCCTGTCACACGTCACTGAAAAATAGAGGTGTTTCCCGTCACTGTCGCGTTTTATATGAAATAGCGTTTCTTTTACTAATAGTCAGATGGAATAGATTCATATACAAACTGTTTTTGTTTTTTTTAATTACTGACCTGTGACAGATATGTAACCAGGCTCATTATTAAATCATTTCTTTCTGATAGGTTCATAAGAGTAGTAGTTGAGGGGCAAAAATCAGAAGCTCACAGTATTAATGCCGGTGTCCCTCAGGGATCCATCCTGGGCCCAACTCTTTTCTTGATCTACATTAATGATCTTCCAAATCATATCCTTACATCATTTGTAGACATTTATGCTGACGACACTACCATTTATGGTAGCACATCTAAGACAGTAAACGACCAAGTTCTCTCCAATTCTCTCTCCTCTGATCTTGAGCACGTAGTACAATGGGGAAAGAAGTGGCTGGTTACTTTTAATGCATCTAAAACCAAGCTTCTGTCTTTACATCATCAACATTCTAATCCACATTTGTCATCAATTGAAATGAATGGCTCTCGTCTTCAGGAGGCCTCAAGTTTTGACAAGCTTCTGGGCTTGACCATTACTCCTGATCTTAAATGGAACACGTATATCAAATCTGTTGCCAAGGCCGCTGGAAAAATGGTGGGATCTTTCTATCGATCCAGTAGATATCTCACTGCTGATGCTATTCTCTACCTATATAAGAGCCAGGTACGTCCAAGGATGGAATACTGTTGCCACATCTGGGCAGGAGCTGCTAGAAAGGACTTGCCCTGCCTTGATAGAGTTCAAAATAGACTTTGTAGCGTCGTAGGAGATGTCCTTTTCTCCTCCTTGCAACCTCTATCTCACAGAAGAGATGTTGCGAGTTTGTCTCTGATGTATCGTTATTTTCATGGAAAGTGTTCAACTGAGCTTCAATCTATGGTCCCCCCTCGCCAAACTTTCACAAGAAACACTCGTCTAGCTGTAAACACTATCAATAATTTCCCCCACTCTTTATCTGTGCCTAAACCTAAACGTAGATTCCATGAACAAAGCTTCTTTCTTAGAACTGCACGCCTGTGGAATTGTCTTCCGTTTTCATGCTTTCCGGCTGACTACAATATGGTTGTGTTCAAGTCTAAAGTAAATAAGTTCTTGATGAGCCGTTCCATATAAGTTATTAAATTTACCAAATTTTCATTACTAATGATTACTATATTGACCAATTTCTACTGTACACTCTTTAACCCTTATCCTTGAGTGGCCTCTGGGCCTTGATAATGTGGTGATGCCTTTGTAAAAAAAAAAAAAAAAAAAAAATCGTCAAATAAGACTCGTGCTATCTCATAAAAGATGATATCTTAATATTATATTTACAATATAGCGCTTTTAAAAAACCGGAAACTGGTTATTTTGTTTTATAAGAGTTGTCCGACAAATCCGAGTTGATTGGTTTCTGAACCGCAATCTTTGTTTTATGATTCTTTCCTGTTTTTTTTCTTGTTTTAACCTGGTTTCAAGATTGACTTGATTTTTAATGGGCAACATTTTTTATGTCGCTATTCATAGCGGCTGATTTCAACAGATTGAGAGTGTTCGCAAATTTCATTCGTGTCAACGATACTCGCCATTTTGATTTCAGTGTTGATTTTTTAAAAAAGAATTCTATTTTCTAAATTTGTTTCTTTCTCTCTTATTTTTTTAGAAATCTTAAAGGTCTCCTTTTGATTCTTTCTATCTTGCTTAAACCTTTACTATTTTTCTTATCTTTTTATTTCTGCATATTTTTCTCTAGGTGCATGTTTTATTTT
This sequence comes from Euprymna scolopes, assembly GCF_053919585.1. Classification (NCBI taxonomy): domain Eukaryota; kingdom Metazoa; phylum Mollusca; class Cephalopoda; order Sepiida; family Sepiolidae; genus Euprymna; species Euprymna scolopes. The sequence continues at coordinate 89,076,467 of NC_136489.1, forward strand.
TAACCTTTTTATCTTCAAATTCAAGAAAGATATTTTCCATCTTCTTTCACTCTCTCTTGAATTTCTGTCCTTTCTATTTAAATCTTTCCCCTCTTTTCAGCTCTTCCTTATTTTATGATTTTTGATTCTTTCTTTCTTGCTTTCCGGCCTTCCAAGTTTCGGTTGTTCTTTTTCTATTTTCTTACCTTGAGTTGTTTTTGTATATATTTTATTCGCTATCTTTCATGTTTTATTTTCTAAACATGTCTTTTTTATTTCCAATATCTTATATCGATTTCCTTACTTATTTCTTTCTTGCTTACTCGTTTATATCCTTTCTTTCCTGTTATTTTTTATGTTTATCCATCACTTTATATATATATATGTATGTATATATATATATATATATATATATATATATATATATATATATATATATATATGTATATGTTCCTTGTTTGCCCACTGTTATGCTTGTTTACACGTTTCTTACTTTTTTACTTTTTTGTCTTCATCTTGTCGGGTTTCCTTCTCATTACCTCTTTTATTTTTTGCATATTTTTTATTACTTTTTGATTTTACTTTATTACTTTCTTTTTTACGTTAGTATTTTTCTCTTTTACTGTTTCATTTCTCACCACATTGTTATACTCTCCCCTTTCTCCAATACTTTTTTGTTTCTTTCCTGCGTTTTCTATTTCTATCTTTTCTGTTTATAACCTGATGCCTTTATTTATTTTCTCTTCCTTCCTATGTACTCTTTGCAAATTTTGTCATCTTCTTTTTTATTTTCTTTGCTTTCTGTCTTTTGATCTTCCTATTTTCCATGTTCAAATCTTCATTTATTACTTTTGTTTTCCCTTTCCCTCTCTTTTACACTGTCGTTATTATTCCTTTATTTTCTATCTATTCATTATTTGATGTAATTTCTTTTTGCCTCTCGTCATCCCCTTTTCCACCTTCCTTCTTATTCGTTATGGATTTCAGTTAATCGTCTTCTTTCATTTCTATTCCGCCTTAGTTTTTTTTTTTTTAATATAACCTCCGAGATTCTTCGCAATATTTAATTTAATTTTGATGTCTTACAACAAAACTTTTCCTACAAACAAGATCACACACACACACACACACACACACACACACACACACACACACACACACACACACACACACACACACACACACACACACACACACACACACACACAAACACACACACACACACACACACGCACGCACGCACACACACATATATATATATATATACATATTTATACAAACATTATTAGCTACATATCTACATACATGTTTCTGCTGTAACTCATTTATAGAAGCAGCAGTTTTACTCCAGATTTATCACAAGTACCCTTAACGCTAGGAATACCCGTTAAAAGAATAATAATTAGCCTGGAAAGTGAAATGCGTAATGCGAAGTGCTGCCCTTTCGCGTCACAGAACATTGTTACTGGCAGTCTTCTATACATGTCTGCTTGTGGGTTGAGCGATGTCGTAAGTTAAATCACTAGTTATCATTACGAATAGTATAATGCTTTCTGTATGCCCGAATTTTGGTTTTACCTATTCGTCGCATGTTCGTCGTATGTTTCGTATAACTTTCAAAAATATTGTTGAGTAAGGTGTTTGTCAGTTTAGCCACTTTTAAGAGCTGTGATACAGCAAAACATTATATCTGTGAATGTAGTTATATCCTTTTAATTATTTATTATTGTTGATATTGATACAAAGATTTATCTGAAGACATGTCGAACCGTTTGCGTTTGCAAATTTGCCAACTATAAGCGAGTGTATTCTGACTCCAAAAACTTAACTTTATAAGCTATATTATGGTGAAGTGTTTATCAGAGTATTTGAGGAAACATCACTTGGGAAAGGAATGATGCAACTTCTTCAAGTGATTCTATCTCAAGTAATAGCCAGAATCTTGATAGTCCACCAAACTAGATGAATACTTGTCATTAAATCTAGTAACACAAAGCAACCACAAGAAAGATATATAGTAATTTATTTAAATAATATATAGGAAAATGAAGATTATATCCTCAGATTCTTTTTACTAACCCAGTATTTGCGAAGTAAAACGTATACCATATGAAGTGTTAGCCTCAGGAAGGAGCCCTCTAGATTTCTGATCATCCGATTGAAGTAAAATGAATATATATATATATATATATATATATATATATATATATATATATATACTATCTGTACCCTGCCACGCGTTGCAGTGGCTCAATTTGGTGTAATGGAAAAATTTAATAAAAGAGAAAATGCATGTTTCTTATATTAGTACAGCAATCCACTGCAAAAAGTGAAAAAGGCGGCGAAACTGAAAAAAATGGTACTCTTGCAGAATTTGATCTGGATCCTCGAGAGTTTCTGTCAATCATTCATGTTTTGGACTTGACCAACAATCAGTGGATGAAGCCGAACGTAGCAAAAATGTTGAAACGCTAAATGCTTTTTTTTTTGTTGTTGTTTTAAAAAAATGTGAGTTAGTAATTAATATTTGGTTGATGGTGGGGGGGTACTATACACAGATTCAAAAAAGTCGTCCAAAAACAAAGAAATGAAAGCAAAGGTAAGGTAATTTACGTTTCTACCTAATTGGATAATTGTTTAGTGTTTTTATGTAATGTAAAATGTTTATTTGGCTCCAAAAACAGAAATGGTCGCGGATTCCTTTGAATACGTTAAGTTTGGGAAAGTAAGTTGAAAACTAAAAACTATACAAAACAGTGCCTGAAACTCACCGAACATATGTTACCATGACATAGGCTGGCATAATCGGTAGGTTTCTGACAGTATTTTGTATAGTTTTTTTAGTTTTTACTCACTTTCTCTAACTTAAAGTAATCAACAGTGTCCACCACCATTTGTAGCTTTCAAATACACCAATAAACACTGTTTTTCGAGCCGACTAAACGTTACATTAAATGAAAAGGGTTTATATTACTAAACACAGATACAAAGAAGTTGTCAAAAAATAAATATATAACAAATAAATGTTATCAAAGGCAAGAAAAGTAAGTGTTCTACCTAACTGGATAAGATTTTAGTGTTTTTATGTAATGTATAATCGGTTCAAAAACATTCAATGTTTATCGGTATATCTGAAAAATACAAATGGCGGCAGACTGTATCGAACACGTTAAGTTTGGGGAAATTTTGGGAAAATGAGTTTAAACTAAAAATACTGTTAGGAACTCACTCAATATATGTTACCATGATGTAGGCTGGCATATAATCGGTGGTTTTAAACTTTTGCTCGATACAGGTGACGACTTTTAAAAATCCCTTTTAGTGATTACCTGGTTTGAGGATATTTGTACAACTAAACGGCAAATCTGCTCAAAAAAAATCCGGTATTATTTTACTTTAAGGCCCGTTTCACGTTCATATATAACGAAATATTTTATTGTAGATTTCGGTGTGCTAAAAACGAATCTGCAAACCGTTTACGTAGCAAAAAAAAAGTTTTCATGACATTCATGAAATTACTTTTTCGAAAAGTGGGTGATCACTTTTCAATGTAAATTTAACTTAGAATGAGCATCCACTTTCTGGTCACCTGAGAGAGGGGCATTTTTCTGTTTCTTGGCCCAAAAGTTTTTTGTTTGATTTCTTTTGCATGGTAATAACCCCTGAACTCTGGGACTATTTTCCATTTAACAGCCGTAGCCTTCGTTTACGCTATGCGTAAGCATAAACGAAAGCTGTTTAGCCAATAAACATGGGAAAAAATACCCCCTCTCTCAGGTGGCTAGAAAGTGGGTGCTCATTTTAAGTTAAATTTACATGGAAAAGTGATCGCCACTTTTTCGAAAAAGTAATTTCTTCATATCATAAAAACTATTTTTTTGTGACGGAAACGGTTTACAGATTCGTTTTTAGCACACCAAAATCTAGAAAAAAAATTTATTTACGAACGTGAGACGCACAGCCCTTAATGGAAAATTATATCAAAAATCCGGGGGAAAATAGTTTTCAATAAAAACAGCAAATGAATTCGATAAAAAAAAAATGGATGCTATTTTTTTTTCTTTCTGTGTTTTTCTTGGCTAAAAAGTCTTTTTGTTTGATTTTTTTGCATGGTATTAACCCCTGAACTCTGGGACTATTTTCCATTTCACAGACGTAGCCTTTGTTTATGCTATGCGTGAGCATAAACGAAAACTATTAAATATGCATTCGCGTACCAAACTGCCTTGTCAAAAAAACCTTTAAGCCAATAAACACGAAAATAAATGCCCCTTCCTCAGGTGGCCAGAAAGTGGGTGCTCATTTTAAGTTAAATTTAGATGGAAAAGTGATCACCCACTTTTCGGGAAAAAAATTTCTTCAGATCATGAAAACTATTTTGATACTCCTTGGACATTGAGTTCCATGGCGACCCGCAGAATTATTTAATGGTCGTTCCCTTAGTACCCCCCTAGTCAAGGCTAACGCATGTGCACGTAACATTTTTTATTTATTTACTTACGTGGTGGAGTTTCTATACTGATAGGTTTTTTGAAATTTTTTCACTGGATTATTATTGATTGAACACTAACCAGATTATGAAAAAAAATTGAAAAAAAAAATCATTTCAACATTTGAAAGGGATACTCACTTTTTAGTTACCACGTTCTGGTAAATCGGTCACTTTTTATTTATTTATTTTTTTTTTCTAAATACGGAAGTGTCTTCGGGAGATATAAAATGGTCGCATGTTGACGAAGCAATGTATCGGGAGGCGTACGGGATTAAAAATTATTGGTAAATTTTTAGATTAGGTCCACCTCCTCAATTTTCTTTGAAATGACGACTTGAAATGGTTTTCAACTATGCTGAATATGAAAATCGCATCGAAATTTTGCAGAAATAAGTAGTTATCAAGATATAAAAAGTTGTATTATGCATTGTAATCTTTGGCGGCCATCTTTTTTACGTGTGTGTACGTATAAAGATGGCCGCCGAAGAATACAATGCATAATACAACTATTTATTTCCGCAAAATTTCAATGCAATTTGCGTATTCAGCATACTCGGAAACCTATAAATGTCGTCATTGAAAGGAAAATTGTGGAGGTGGACCTAATCTAAAAAAAATACCAAATTATTAAACATTTCTCCAGCATGTTAGTGAAATTTATAATACTTTAAAAAAATTAAAAAGAAACAAAAAAGTTTTGAAAAAAAACTCACCTTTCATAAAAACAATTTAAAAAAAAAACCCACAAACTGACTAAATAAGTAAAAAAAAAATAATTAAAAATCTCGAAACTTTATTTTCATGAAAACAATAAAAAAAAGTCCTGTTCTCTCTCTTTTTTTTTCTTTGAGAAACAAATATATTTCTGACTTACAAATGCGGTAGACTCTCATTATTTTTACTTTCTATGGTTTTGATATACCGCGTTTTTATTGCTTACAAAATGGGTGACTGATTTATCAGAACGTTGTAACTAAAAAGTGAGCACCACTTTCAAATGTCGAAATAATGATTTCTTTTTTACATTTTTTTTAATAATCTGTTTAATTAGTGTCCAATCAATAATAATCCAGTGAAAAAAAATTCCAAAATCCTATAAGTATAGAAATTAAGCATGGGAGTAATGGTTGTAACGTCGATTTTCGCACTTTTACAAACATTTTTTTTAAAAAGTAACTAAACCATTTATTGATAATTTGTCACATGTACAAACATTTATTTATTTAAGTAGGCTTAACTCCTTTCATGAATAAGAAAAGTTTTACTCTTTAAGAATAATAAAAGGAAAAAGTTACTGAACATTTATAAAAGGACTTCTTTTCATGAAGGCCAGAGGAATAGTTGGCCGAAAATTCGTGAAACAACAACAATAAATAAAAATGGTGCTAATGCAGAGAGCGATCCGCGCTTTTTTTTAAATCATATTTCCACGTTTAAATAACGTTTTACGATATGTTTTTATTTTTATTTATTCAATTGTAAGGTTAAAGTACAGAATAGGTACAAAACATCCTTACCTCCCCATGTTAAGAATGACTTTTTAAATAATAACATTATTTCAGCACGGATCACTCTCTGCATGAGTAATCTTATATAGAAAAACAAAAAAAACTCAAAAGCAAGCAACAAACTTTTTTTTTTGCTTTATATAATAAAGAAAAGATGTGTAAATTAAAAAATTTGGAAGATAAACAAATAAAATATGTTTTTTTTTGTTTTTTTTTACTTATCGAGTTAACAGAAAATGAAACCTTTCGTCAATTTGTGGCTGTGAAATGAATCGAACCGGAAGTTCAGTTTTATCAACAGAACAGATTCGCAGAAACGATTAAATAAATATATTTATTTTATTTAATATTTTAATTTTAATTGGGTAAATTTATTTTAATAACATAAAAACATACCTCGACTCTAAAAATGGGTTGTCCGAAAATTTCAAATAAATTGGTAACGTATAAACATGGTTTTATTTGTTTAGAACGAACCAACTTAACATTTATATATATATATATATATATATATATATATATATATATATATATATATGTGTGTGTATAAGAACACGATGAATGAGTAAGACATAATTTATAAGAATTTATTGTTCGACAGGATACTCAAAAAGGAATATTAAGAATCACTTGATCCGTGGAGTTTAAAACAATGCTTTGTTTTTATTAAAGAAATGAGTTTAGCATATAATTGTTATAGAGCTTAGTATGACTGGGACTACTACTTATTATTATTGCATTATTATTGCATTTTTAATTTCTTTTCTGCATTTCATAAACACTTTACACTAACTTTTAAGCATACTATTATTAGTTTTACGTAATGCAGTTCCAATTTATGCATAGCTTTTCTATAACATTATTTGCTAAATTGTTTATTCTGCTGTAAAGAGCGCATTCTTTGGAAATCCTTGGATTAAGAAAATCTTAATATTTTTTGTGTATGCTGCCTAACATAAAATTCTTATAAATTATGATTGCAGTCGTTAAACGTGTACTTTTATGACAAACTCTATTTTCCATTTTGGTCGTATTGAGCTTTTTATTTGATTGGAAGTACTATATAAATATTAATATCTATATTCGCTGTAAGATTCTTGAGCTTTTAGCATGTTAACTACATTTTTACTTCTTGCCTTTATATACATATATCAAATTAAAAGGTAAAAATTAGGTAAAATTATATATATATATATATATATATATATATATATATATATATATGTGTGTGTGTGTGTGTGTGTGTGTGTGTGTGTGTGTGTGCGTGGACTGTACTTTCCTCGTAACTATGTCAGATTGTATACATCCTCTTCTATCTATATTTACCATCATCTGCCGATACTTTAGTTTCCTCTTCATATTCCGAGCCGGACGGAAATAGGGATTTATTACAACCTGTAATTTAATGAAATCCAACCTGTTTTCCCTCTGCTACGGAAACCCGATGGCATGCCGCGCTAGTTTTCCCCGTAATCACAGTGACATTGAATCCCTCTTTACGCACATCCCTCTTTTGGCAAACCATTCATTTTGTCATTTTGCCCTTACGTGTATCACTTTACATGAAAGGAGTGCACTTACCAGTATACTTATTATTTTATTAATAGCGACCTGATACTTTTCTCCTTATTTAGCGCCAAACCTTTGCTACTGAGAATAACAGAATGTATTTTCCTTATACTTTTAGACCACGATGACGGATAGTAAATTTAAATTGTAAGAAATATTTGCAACACAAAGAAATATTAGAAAATTGAAGGTAAGAAGAAGAATAAAACAAAGAAATCCTGGAATTTGAATTTGTCGGAAATGTAGGTTTCCAAACAGAAGACTCAGCATGGAGTTGTTTAACGTGACTGAAACAAGTGTCGAAAAATGGGTTTATATGTTGCATGCCAGCTCATAAAAGTAAATGACGTAATATGATCTGTTAGTTTAGATATATACGGGTTAGTTGGTTAGTCTGAAGAAGTCTAGGGGAGAAGTCTCGGAGAGACAGTCCGAAACTGTGGGACAGTTGAGTCCCTGGCGACAGGCTTTTAAGCGTACAATCTTCCAACAAGGAAACATAATTAAATAAGACTCCTCGTTGTTTCATTAGAAGAAATGGTCATTTCAGCTTTTGGCAGATTCATCAAGCAAGATCCGCATGAACAAAGGTATGATTTCTTCTTGGCAAGATGCATAACCACCTAGAACTGTGTTCCGTCCCCTTTGAATTATTTGTATTGTAAATATCCTGTAACTCATGTCACATACATATCCATAAAGATCTATGAAGATTAAACGACACGAAAAAACTTCACTCTATACCCAACGAACTTTATTTACAGCACCCTGCATATATATTTCCTCATACCCCCACAACCTAATAACCAGAATAATTCCACTTGTTTGTTCCGAAACTTTTTCTTTGTAATTGTAAAATGTTCATTTTTATATTTGTCATGAATGATATTCAGATGAGAATCGGAAGGCAATCTAAATTATTTACTAAGCGTAGGACAGTTAGAGTTCAAAAGGATTTAAGTCCCCTCAAAATTTTCTTAAATACCTCCCCTCCGCCACTTTAAAAATAAAATGCAAGAAAGTGATTTTGTAACAAAAAACACCTCGAGCATTTTTCAAGCTGACTATAGACTCTCCGCCAAAGTACCGAACTCCTCTGGATACCTATTTATCAAAACTACTTTTGTTTTAATCGTAGAGAATTCAAAATGATACTGTGTTCATCCATAAACGAAAAGATATGGTTTTCATAAAAATTTACTTATTTAGAATACGGATCATATTATTTTTTTTAATATAATTATCAGGTAAAATTCAATTTTTACAATATAAGTTACTTATTCAATTGTTAGCTGAAAGTACAGAATAATTACAATACATCCTCCACTTCCTAAGTTAAAAATAAGTTTCGAAATAATAGCGTTATTGTTCCACCAACATCTGTATGAATACAAAAAAATAGCTTATAAGCAAGCTGGGGTCAATTTTTTGGTAGATTTGTTTCAATGGCATTTTATACGTTCAGCAAGACTGCGGTCTCGTAGGCAGTCAAAATGTTTGTTCAAGTTTAGTTTCGCGTCAGTATTTCTTTTACCGTCGGCGAAAACCTCCAGCGAATAGTCGAGACAATATTATTGCAAGTTTGTTTTCATAACATGTCCTACCTTCGGCAAATACCTTAAGATTTAAACTTGTCTCAATAAACAATATTATTCACGAATTAGTGTAGTCTTGCGGCGTGTAGTCGCTTCACATTAGACTGCACTCGTCTGATTCTCTTCTGAGTTCGATGTGGGGGCGGGAAAGTGTAGGGCCGTTATCGGGAACATTCTTGGTGGGTCTCTATGTTGAATGATATATGATACACAGGCATTTCTTTGCGTATACCTTCATGGTGTTTAGTATTTTTTCTGGTCTTAGATGTATCTTCGCATTACTCGAAAGGCTTTGTCTGACGGTCCGTTTGCTACATTTTAATTTTAAATCTTAGATTTAGCATTATTCGCGCAGATTGAAGCGTGTATTGTGTTTCAAAGGAGTCTATTTCTACTTCTCTAAAATAGAAAATTTTTGGAAGTCTGTCTTGTTTTTATATAAAATAGAATTTAATCTGTCTGTCACGATATTTCGTCAGTTTGTCACGCTTAAATAATAAATATCAAATTTGTCGGTTTTCCACACATAATATAGAATAGAAACTTAGTATGTTTTTCTCTCAATAATAATATATAATATTTTTTCGTTTATAACAAAAATGAAAGGATTAATATTTGCGTTAGTTTGTAATGCTTATGAAATAAATATACTTTTCGTAATTTGTAAGTCTTAAAGTAAAAGTAAATGTTAGTTTGTCACTCTTAAAAAATGAATAAACTTTTCGTTAGTTTGTCACTCTAAAGAAATAAAAAAGTTTTCGTTAGTTTGTCACTCTTAAAGAATGAAAAGTTTTTTGTCAGTTCGTAACTCTCAAGAAATAAATATTCTTTTCTTTAGTTGTCACTCTTTACGAAATAAATAAACTTTTTGTTAGTTTGTCACTCTTAAGAAATAAATAAACTATTTGTTAGTTTGTTGTGTTTAAAAAATAAACTATTCGTTAGTTTATCACTTTAAAGAAATACATGAACTATTTATTAGTCTGTCACGTTTACGTAATAAAAATATTATTGTTTAATTGTCACACTAAGTAATAAATAACATATCTTTAGTTTGTCAAGCTTAAGTAAAAAAGAAACTGTTCTTTGTTTTACACTCTTAATGTTATGCATTTTTGTAGACTGGTTTCGAATGGTTATGCCAACGTGTGTATAACATTTAACGAACTGTTCACTAAACATATACAGATTACTAAATATTCATTTGGACAATAACTTCTCGTCCGATAGGTTCCGTTCAGACTGTTTTTGGTTCACCTTTATGGACAATTCGACCTGGAATAAAGATCTTAAAACTTTTCGAAGAAAAAGAGCGACAGAAATCAACGAGGAAAAAATAATATTTACACTTCTTTATTCCGGTAGTCCCTCTCTTCTCGAAGTTGCAATTCCGTTCTTATTCACTTGTTCAGTCCGTTGAATTCGACACGGCTCCTGGTTGTTCAAAGAAATTCAACTGCTCTTGTCAGCTCCAAAAAACAACTCTTCTATATAACTTCACCACAACGTCTCATTTTAAAATCCACATCATCTTAAGTGACGCCAGACTACGTCACCATACTAGAGGTCGAACCTATTTTCCAAATTATTGTTATTAATTTAATTGTTCTTGAACCCATTTTGTTTATGCTATTTCGCTAAACATTATTTTTCTAGTTTATATTTATATAAACATTTAATATAAGTAAAATTTAATTTCAAACAACTTATTTATCCTAGGCTAGCAACGTTACCTGGCATCGCCTGGCATTGCTTATACTACATTAAGTAAATATAACAGTTTCCTAGTTTGTCATGCTTATATAATGTGATAATTCTCTATAATTTATCACTCTTAAGTAATAAAACATGCCCCTTATATTCCACTAATAAATAAAATTTTGATTCTCTAAAGTAATAAATGAAATGTTTATTTACTTTTTCACGTTTAAGTAATAAATTAAGATTTTCGTGAGTAAATTTATTAAAACAACCTTCTAGTTTATCACGATTAGCTAATAAATTATATAGTTTGTCTTTCTTGAGTGATAAATAAAATGTTTATTAGATTGTCTTTTTTAAGTTAAAAATTGTTAGTTTGTCACGCTTAAGCAATAGATAAATCTTTCGTTAGTTTTATATTTAACTAATAAATAAATTTTAATTCGTTTGTAACTCTTATGCAATAAATAAAATATTTGTTAGTATGTTATGCTTATATAATAAATATCATAATCGTTTTTTTGGTACTGTTAAGAAATGAATATAATTTCGTCAGTAGGTCACTTTTAAATAAAAAATAACATTATCGTTAGTTTGTAACCCTTACGTAATCGATAAAATTATCGTTAGTTTGTAACTTGAGTAAAAAATAACATTTTTGTAAGTTTGTCACGCTTAATACATGGGCTTATCAGTAGTTGTCACTCTTAAATAATAAATAACATAATCGTTAGCTTGTCACTTTTTAATATAGCATTAAAATGTAAAAACTGACATATTTGTTAAGCAAATAATACTGTACAAGTAAATCATTTTTAATCTACAATATCCTCGAATATATTATTGACTGTTATTAGTATTTAATTTATTTTGTGTTTACGGTGCGTATGGGTTCACTATGTAAATTGGGTTGTAAAATAATGCAACAGAAATTATTATGAAAAGTATTTATTTCTCTAAATACGAGGAGTAACATCAAACTATTAGTGCTGTAATAAACATACGGTCAACTAGGTCAAGCGAAATCTATGAAAAATAAAGTTAGGAATTAGGGACCTATTCCGTTTATTATGAAATACTAATGACTAAAAAGATCAAAATCAGTATTTTATCAAACGTTATACAAAGGGAACTGATAAAATTATCTTCTGGAAACGAAACATTTATTCACGATTTTCTTATGATAAAATATTACCCAGCCAATCTGGCCTACTGGTTAGAATATTCGCTAATTAGTTGAAAGACAGGGTTAATTTCTGTGTTATCAGGGTTTTCTTAATCATATGTGATAGCTAAGGTGTGATGCTGACCAAAAAGAAAAGAACGCTATATGTAGTAGTAGTAGTAGTAGTAGTAATAATAATAATAATAATAATAATAATAATAAGGATAATAATGATGATAATAATAATAATAATAATAACAATAATAATAACAGTAATAATAATAATAATAATAATAATAATAATAATAATAATAATAATAATAATAATAATAATAAAAAATCTTGTATTTTAAAAAAAGGAAAAAGAGAAATGAAAAAAAAAGTATTATAAATAGCTCGTATTTGCGAAACTTATCTCGGAAGATCTGCACTTTTAAAAGCTCTTATATTTCTCGATCTTTGGTTTTATTCCATCTGGATTGTATGAAGCGCGTTGCAAAAGTAATGCCTCCTGTTTTTATTTATTTCAGAATGAATTTCAGACTGCACTTTTATGCTGGCTCAACTGAAGTATTTATGACAAAAATGTTTCAAGATATTGACAGCGGTGTGAAACCCTAAGAAAGAAAACTCTGTCATGGACGTTTGATAGAAGCAGCGATGCACCATTAATTTTTTGTAAAAAAACAACCCCAAAACAGCAAGAATACTGACGACTATGTAAAAAATAGATTATGGGGCAAAAAAAACCCAGGTTACCTGTTTTAATGATACCACTCCTGTTTTCGTAGCTTTTAAACTTTTGGAGTTAAATATAGGATTTATTACCTTTCGAACCGACTTCATGTGATAAAGCGCGCTCCAGACGTTCATGCACAGTCATCGTTAATCGCTGGTAAACGTGCATTGAGAACAAAAAGTCATTCGTTTTAGTTGCATATCAACGTTTTAAGTTAAAAATTATAGAAAACTTTCCCTTTGGTTCTTCCCTCGTAAAAATAGGGAGCCTTATCTTACGTGCTATGGTTACTGATCTTATCCTCACATGTCTCCTGCAGTCTTGAAGACGGAGATAGAAATATTGAACTTGCATTTTCTAAGGATCTCAAACAGGAAAAACATTGAAATTACATCTCAGTCTTGTTAATATTCAAAAAGCTATTAGTTGTTTTCATGCATTCAGAAGGCACCAAGTAAACGACTCTGTAATTACGGTAGAGCCAAAGCCAAGTAGTCAAAATATGGTACATGATGTCCCCTTTTTAAACATTCAGCATTGTCAGGTGAAAGATCAAAGATAAGTGATGCAATCATGGGAAATGGATGGTGCCCTCCCGTACAACTCAGTATAGTATTAAATTTTGAAAACAAATTTCATCATTTCACAATAGTAAGATCTGGAGTGTGTCCTGTAAAAGAAATATAAATGGATTTTCCTCGTATACAACATATATCTATGTTTCTTATGCATTAAATGGTTGGAAATGTCACGATAAATATCGATTTTCTTCCAGTTATAAAAAATACAAATACAAGAAAGCTTTATGGAAAATATATTTTCAGTATTCGTTATATTTATACTCCTAACAGGCAATATGTTTAGCTGTTATTCTCCAAATTTTTTGGCTAGTTTAATATATGCCCTTCTTAAGGGGCGTCAAGAATCTTTATGTTGAACTCGGGAATCTTTATGTTGAACTCTGGAATGTTGAAAGTATTTTGAACGAAAATATTTAATCAACGCGAGTAAATTTCTCTTGTTCCGTCATTCTTCGTATCGCCTGCACTGGGGACTGAAGCTTAACTAATTTTTACATGTATGAAATACCGTTGTCATATTTAGGCTAGTGAATCTCTTTCCTATTTGAGGGTTCTTATGAAGTGCAGAGATGTACGTGTAATTTAATTCGCCCCTCCATGTCTGTGTTCCTCGGGAATTGTCTATTCTATTTCTTGATTATTTTGAGTCAGTTCGTTTGACACGTTGGCCCAATGGTTTTCAGACATTCACTGTTTCGATACCTCGTTGTAATACAGCTTCCTGTTTCAGCACCTTCTATCCTAGAAATGCAGGCTTGTTAACTTTTCTTGCTAAGTGGTGTCCCCCTATATGTAGCTTTACTATTTGAAAAAAATACAAATGGTCATTTCCTATCTTTCTAATCGTGTCTTATGAAAGGTAAGTTGGGAAGCAATGACAAATATACGGCGTCATTTGGAATAGCACCGTAAACCTCATTATATTGTCTTCTTGTAAACAAGTTGTCGTAACTAAATATTTTGATTATTAATTAATGTCACATAAATTATACTGTTTTATACACGTGAATTGTTTGTTTGAATTTTTATTTTATAAATATCCATTAACAAATATGTTAATTACTAGTTATTAACACAATTTTAATGTAAGACTAATTAATAAATAATAAAATGGAACGAATGGAAAACAATATCTAATCCAGATGACATCAGGACAGTATTCTGGGGTGATTCGCCTCCACAAAACATCATGTGCGAGTCAAGACTCCTAAAGATAAGCTTATAACTAAGAACTAAACCTATGAGATCAAATATAGATGTGGAAAATTATATAAAAATGAGGAATGTCGTCCCCTAAAAGTAAGAAGAACATCCAAAGATAATATATATATAGTACAGGTGAAGTGATGCGATCTGATATATATATATATATATATATATATATATATATATATATATATATACATCGGCAAGAAAGAGGTCTGGCGATGAGTTCACCATTGTCTACAGTACCGTCAAATGTATATATAAAGTACGTTAAGTTAGTATCAACACCACTAAAACCAACATTGTGGTAAAGATATGTGGATACACCTTCATACCCTGAAGATGTACGCTAATTCATCTATACAGTTCACAATGGAGGGAACATACTCACCAGTTATCATTGCTAGATGTGCTAATAACTCGGATTCGTCAAGATTTGTCGTATGTTTATGGAAAGCCAATATCTAATGGACAGTACCTAAAGTGCAGCTCTCAACATCCATATAATGTAAATAAAATAATAGCCCGTTGTCTACAACACCGAGCAAATGAAATACATAGTAACAACAATTCGTATTAAGAAGTGACGGACAGTTTTAAAAAATCCACCAAAACAACTATCCAGCTTACCTCAGTTCTAAAAAATCTGAAACCAGACACGAAAAAGAGATCACACGGAAACTCACCACAGTTTGTATACCATTCATGAAGTGCTTGTTAGAAAAAGCTCAAAGAATGCGCCATCCATATTAACTAAGGAGAGTATCCAGGAGCGATTCCACTCACTGGAAACATTTTGTGCGAGTCAAGGCCCCTACAGGAAAGAAATCATGATTAAGAACTGTGTGTATGATATCCCAGGTAAATATGGAAAACTATACAATAGTGAGACATGTAATCGATTAATGTAAGATAAGAAGTAAATCGAAAAGTCATAAAACCTAGAGAGATTGACACGTCGTGTATATCTGACTATATATTGAAGGAAAATTGAAACCATCTACACTTATGGGACGCTATATAAATTATAGACAGAGACAAACGGTATAGAGTAAAACGACGCAAAGAATCAGCGCATGTGTCGTATAACAACCAACTTCTATGTAGACCTAGTATATAATTTAACACGATATAGGAACCATAATTAACCATATAGGAATCCATAATTAACCAAGCTCTAGTCCATCGCCTTACAGATGCTAAACTTCTGACCGACCAACAATATGGATTTAGGCAAGCCCGTTCCACGGCAGACATGCTAACTGTAATCACTGAGCGTATATACCATTCACTTGACAAAGCAGGGGAGGGTAGAGCGGTAGCTCTAGATATATCTAAGACTTTTGACAGGGTATGGCATAAAGGTCTTCTCAGGAAAATGAGATCATACGGTATCACTGGAAGAATACTTAATTAAATTATAATTAATAATTATAATTAAATCCTTCTTAGATAAGAGTAAAAATCCAGGTTGTTCTCGATGGTCGTAAATCTAAACAATATGATATAAATACTGGAGTGCCTCAGGGGTCTATCCTTGGACCTCTATTATTCCTAATGTTTATAAATGACTTTCCTCACAAAATTGTCTGTGAGATGGGTATATATGCTGATGACACCACGCTCTATAACAGACAAGACAGGAAAACAAATGAACACGTATCTAAAGCATTGGCAGAAACACTAGAGGACGATCTCCAATCTGTATTGGAATTGGTCAAAAATGGATGGTCACATTCAATGCTGCCAAGACTAAACTTGTTTCCTTCAATAACTACAAGAAACCTTCTCTACGAATAATAGCAATGGTCAAAGGCTCTTTATCTGAAAGTAAATCTTTTAAACTCCTCAGCCTAACGTTCACAGGAAACATGAGTTGGAAAAATTACATTGAGAACATTGCCAGGACCGCTGCGAAAAAGGTAGGGTCTCTCTATCGTGCTAGAAAGCTACTAACGCTCGAAAGTATCCTGTACCTCTATAAGGCCACCATTCGCTCATGTATGGATTATTGTTGTCATATTTGGGCTGGTGGATCCGCTACTAGTCTCTCACTCCTAGACAAGGTTCAAAAGAGAGTCGCCAAACTGATAGGTCCTGAACTGTCATCCTCTTCAGCCTCTGTCCCATGGACGAAATGTAGCATCCCTCTGCATGTTCTACAGAATGCTCGGACGAACTGCAAACACTTGTACCCCCTCGACGTAACTACCCCCGACAAACCCGACAAGCAGCGAAATCCAACCTCTTCACAGTTGAGACCCCTAGATGTAAGAGAGCTTTCTACTCCAGTAGTTTCTTCCCCAGAACCGCTAGACTTTGGAATTCCCTTCTGGGTTCCTGCTTCCCCAACTCTACTAGCATGCAGAAGTTTAAGTGTAATGTGAACCGACATCTTGCTGTCCAACTCCCCACATAGTACGCATGTAGCTAATGTCCCTGATATGAGCCCCACATCAAAGTGGCAATGTGCCTTGTTTTGGGTGAAAATGTATAAGAAAACGGTATAATGAATAATATATACAGTAATAAGCAAGTGCTAATATATATATATATATATATATATATATATATATATATATATATATATATACTAGCAAAAGTACCCGTCGTTGACTGGGTTCAAAAACAGTATACAGAAAATAAATTCTGATTTATGAAAGTATGATAGGTTATGAAAAACGAGGGTTATAAAGAGATAGCTTCGAATTTGGGGGTATCAAAACCAAAGCAAAATATGATGAAAGTAAAAATAAAATAGATAAACCCCATAATTTATTATACCATATTTGTTCACACTGAAACACTTATCACAATATTCTGTGGATTTATATTAAGAAATCTTGTTAAACTTTGTGATATATTTCCATTCTATGGAGGTCAGGCGCGAACGAACACCCCATAATTTTATTATACCATATTTCTTCAAACTGAAACATAATTATCAAAAGTTTACTTACGCAGATAGATATTAAAAGTCTTTATTAAAGTGTGTGCCTATTTCCATTCTATGGAGGCCAGGCGCGAACGCAGACCCCACAATTTTATTATACCATCCGTATTTAAGTTATAGCATACTTATCAAAGTATTATTATTATATATCAAAATCACATGTAAACGTTTTTTTTTTATTTTTAATTTTTTTATTTCCATACTTTGTGGACCAGGCTTGTACGCAGACCCCACAATTTTAATCAATCATCATTATGCCAGATCAAAGATACCCATTCCTGTGTCTTGATACATCATCTATCATCATATGTGATCAGTTATCTATAATAGTCAACCACATAGGAGCCTATTCGTGACCAGACACACACAGACGTTCAGCTTTATATTATAGATAATTGTGCGTGTGGGTGCGTGCGTGCAATTACAATTCAAAATGTAAAGGTTTAAAAGACACAAAACAAGTATATCTGTTTTTTAATAAATAGATATCTTAATTTAAAAATCAGATTCGCACAAGAACCTTCAACAGAGTAATCCAAGATTCTTGTTCCTTTAATATACTATGCTATAGATGGTAATGCTTGGGAGTCCTTCAGATGTTGAAGCACGGTTTCAAGGTTTCATGTCTATTGTACCTTTTCAATACTGCGTTCATTTATTTTTCATAATATTAAAAAAAAATCTTTTTAAACCAACAATAACAAAATAATTCCCAATGAGAATTTCACACTTGTTTTCCAGACAAGTTCACCTACATCATTCGTCTAACATACTTTGTCATTCCGTCCACTTGACTTTTTTCAGTCGACATTAAACTAAAAAAAAAAGCAAGGAAAAAATAGTGGACATTTGTGAAATGAATCAACCAGACAGCAAAAGAAAGACGCTGCATAATTAAGATGATCACAGCTGGAAATACAACCTGACATTTTCTTAATCTATTGTGATTGTGCTTTCTTCATAAACTATAAAGCACTGATGCTCTGTTCCTGTTGTTGAACTGTAATCTCCAGACATATTTTTATGTGAACGTTCCAGTTTTATCTAAGCAGGTGATATTTTTTAACATCATTCTCACATTTTCCACATTCAAGAAATCATTAGTAGTTACTTTATTTGTAGAATTTTTGAAAATAATAAAGAAAATGAAGTATATTTGTATATATCATCAGGTTGTTATTTCTAATCGACTCAAACTTTAATACATATCTTCCGTCTGTAGCAGAATATGGACGTAAATAGATTGTTAATGCTACTAAGACTAAGTTTCGTTCCTTTAACAATTACAAGAAACATTCTAAACTCCAATTACCATGGCGAATAACACACTCCATGAGACCCCATCGTTCAAACGTCTCAGCTTGACGTTCTCAGGGAAAATGAACTGAAAACATTGCCTGCGACAAGGTGAGCTCTCTCTACAGTACTAGAAAATTACTGATCCCTGATAACATACGTTGTTTCGACAAAACCAGCATTCACCCATAGAGTATTGTTACCGTATCTATCACTATTTTTCGTCTGTTTGTGTTCAAAAAAGAGTACCAAGTCTCGATCCGTGTCCAATTGTCGCAATGTTGTATTCATGTGTGTCTTTTACAAGTATTTTAATGGAACATACTATGAGGAACGTATAGCAGATGTTCCTGCGACATGCACATCCTCGATTAATCCGACAAACAGCAAAGCCCCACGACTTTGAGATATCTACATATTTGGAAAGCTTTCTCTAATACTTTTCTCCTTCTGACTGGTAGACTTTAAAATTCCCTTCCTGTTTTCGGCTTTCCTGAATGTACTACCATGCAGAAGTTTCAAGGTAATACAAGCAGAAAATTTGCTGCTCAACCTTTTCTTTCTCTCTATATAAAGAGTCTGTTTATTATACACATATTATTAGTTATATATGTGCATACATCCTTCTGTGGAATCTTAATTCAAAGAGACCACGTCATCAAACCCAAAAATGGGATGTTATGGAAACGAGAATCAAGGTTTCATTCGTTTTTTTATAAAATATATTCGGGTGTGGTTTACGCTCTGCATAGGTGCCTGCATATTTTGTGAATGTGGACAGCTTTTAGAAGGAAGTGTGGTGAAGAAAGCGAATCTGATGAGGTGGTTTCTTTTACTGGAGATTCCACTGAAATATGTATGCACATTTGTAACCAATAATGTTTTTGTAACAAACAAACTATATACCAGCTCTGTGTTCGATTGAGCACTTTTTAATAGTCACGCAGGTTTTATTAGATTTACACTTAGGAAACAAATCTATACAAACATTATATATATATATATATATATATATATATACATATATTATGGCTATGTAACCCGCAAAAAATATTTAAATATATATATATATATATATATATATATATATATATATATATATATATATGTGTGTGTGTGTGTGTGTGTTAACTGAATCAGCTAAGAATGTTTCACCAATTATATTTTGACAATTGTTAGGAAGTTAACTTTTATGTCGAATTTATTTTTCATATAAAAGTTAAAACAATTTTTTTTAGTCACGTTCACACCTAACAACGTATATCGGCACTTGGACGTAATGGGCTCTTATTTGGGATCATCAATTTAGGAATAAGTATGCAATATGCAAAAATTCTTATAAAAAGTAAAATGTTAATTATTAGTTCCTCAAACGTTTCTTTTTAGCTTAAAATTCTTTTTGCCACTTCATTGCAAACAAAAAAATATCTTTCAATAAAAAATAATAATTAAATATATACATCAGTAAGAAAGGTATAACCATCGTGTCCAAAACGTACTGATACCTTATTAGAAGCTCATCTGTCCGGGTAACGGCTAAAACCAAACAGATTTGTGACGTTGAATGATAAACAAACTCCATATTAAACTAGGAGGTATGTAGATATTGACAGTCGTAACAAAATTTACATGAGCAAACAGAGCGTAAGTCTGACCGTCTTTCCCAGGTGCACTTTTCGTCTGTCAGATCTTATCGTTTTATATGATTTCATTCTGACTGGCGTCGGTAGTTAATTATCTGACACGTCTTATTTTCGGCAGATTGGGTGGGGGGGCTGTTATGTCTTTGATATAAAACTTTTTAAGTGGTGATCGTTCGAGGCTTTACCACCTGGTCTATTCTTTTCAACTTACAAAAATATCGGACGGTTACGGTTTCTCTGCTTATATTGTCCTCTTTTCCATCTATTGGTCTTTTAGTACAAACTCGTAAAATCGTTAAGAAAACATGTTTGATAGACAGTTGAGCGTGTTCCCCAAGTATTTTATAAAATTCAAACCTGTTCGTACAACTCAAACGTGATGTACTTTCATATTGCCATATTATTTGTACTATTTGATTCATTTGATTTTTTATTCAGTTCATTCGGACGAATGTTCTGAACTTGTATTTTGTTTTTACAAGGTTTCGACTGAGGTAATAATCGATCTTCTTCAGGGGCATTTTTCAAACTCGAGAATCTTTCTGTCAAATTTCAGAATCCACACAAAATTTCGAACCGATAGTCCAGTCAAATTGTGGCTGAACCTCAAACAAATTGCTAACAAAGGTTTTTAAATTGCATTGTCGGCAAGAATATCTCCTCTTTCAGATAAAAAAAAAAGTTTACCAAAATTGACCTTGCTGAAAGGGGTGAACGATCGCCATCTTAAAAGGGTCCCCCCGATTCTAGTTTCCCTCTCTCAACTCAATTATTGTAAGTATATCTTCAAAAATTACAAATGTATCAATCTGAAATTTTATAAATCAACAGTTTTCATGAAGTTGAATATAATTATAAACTCATTGGTTTGGTTTTATTTGATTTTGGTTTACGGCATATCAACCCTTTTAGATTATTTGATACTAGTCCAGTCAATCTAGCTGTTTTTCCTGTCTCAACCTCATATAAATTGCTAATAGAGGTTTTTAAATTGCATTGTGGGCAGGAATAACTCCTCTTTCAGATAAAAAAAAAGTTTATTAAAATTAACCTCGGAGAAAGTGGTCAACGGACGCCATCTTTAAAGGGTCCCTCCGATTCTAGTCTCACGCCCCCCAACCCGAGTCCAGCTGACACCCACCAGGATGGAGGACCGGCATGGGGCCCCAAAGAGCAGCAGGGGAAGTTGACGCCCGAAGACTACAGAGCACTCTTCGACTCCACTTACAAGGAGTATACCCAGGGGAACAACATCCAACCCCTCCCGGGTCAAGTGGAAGTTCTGGAGAAAAGAGTGCTCTCACTGATAACTTCAGACACCAAGACAAGGGGTCTGACGGGCGTCAACAAGGACACCATGATGAACGTGTTGCTGGAGCAGAACATTCCCGCCAACTACATCTGTAGAAGGAGTTACGCACAGTGGGATGTTCTGCTCCCCACCTCCGAAGACGCAGTCAGGCTGTCCAGGACCTGCCATCAGAGCAGGAACATAAAGCTCCAACCCATCTATATGAACAAGAGGAGAGCAAATGTTTCTGCTCTAAACGTCCCCTGCTATATGGAGGCCAAACAACTGGGGGCTATCCTAAGCCAGTATGGGGACGTAGAGGAAGTCACCCCGGTCCGCGGATTAAGAAACATCATGACCGGGGACTACAAAGTACAGATGGTCCTGGACAAGGCTGGATTCTACGCCATCCCAGCCACACTCAAGTTTGGAGAGTGGACACTCTCCCTTATAGTGGAAGGGAGGAGGCCCCATTGCTGGCTGTGCACACAACAAGGGCATATGGCGAAGGACTGTCCGAAGAGGAATGGAGGGAAGAAGCCCACAAAAGCGGCGGGAACAAGCGTGACAACAAATCAAGCCGCTGCTCCCGCGCCGGCCGCAAATCCTCCAGAGGCACCGACAGGCTGGGTGACAGTCGTAAAGAAAGGCAAGACCAACAAACAGCCATTCTTACAGACAGTCACCCAAGACCTAGACCAACCGAAGAGCGAGACGGAGAAAATAGACACACAGACACCCTCCTCCTCAAACAAGAGGAAACTACCAGAATCTGAGGAGGAGGCCGCGTCAGAGGCAGAGGAAGAGACAACAACAGTCTCTATGGCCCTGAGCGCAACAGAGATCAGGAGGGCCAGGAGGAGGAAAAGTCGCAAGACACGCGCAAACCCTCCTACCCCCACTGAGACTGAGAAGGACTCCCTCGCAACAACAACACAGGATGAGCCCCCTGTGATCCCAACACCCCAGCAACCCGAACAACCTTCCCCCTCTCCTATAAAGGCCCCAAGAAACTCTTCCCGCCCCTCATCCCGTGACAGGAGTCAAAAAGAAGAAAATGAGCAGGCTACCCCCTCCCCAAGCGCTCAGCCTCCCCATCAACCAAAAGAGGTCCCCTCCCCCACTCCCAAAGTCCGCACTGAACGGACCAAAAAGCTCCCCTTCCTGCCAGGAAGCAGGATTTGTGAAACAGACCCTCTCCAACCGGCTCCGGACCTTAAAGGACAACAGAAGGTCCGGTACAATAAACTCAAAAACCTTGAAAAAGTCGGTGGAGACCTAGTAACAGACCCCACTAAATTCAAGGACGCTCCCTTGTTGACCACTTTCGTTAGGGTCGACAAGGACGCTAGGACTGGAGGAATGTGGGCAATGATTAAGGCAGCGAAGAATGCGATCCCAGGCCAGCAGCTGGTGGATAGGGACCATCCTTCGCTGACCAACATTTTCTTTAAATGTGAGGGTAGAATCCCCATGTATGTACACCCATCGCTATACAGGGCACTCAAACTAACCTTCCCCCTGGACGTGGGGGGCGTGGCCAAGGATGGATCACCTTCATCGGATTTACTTACCGGCAGCCTTGGCCAGGCCTGCCATGTCCTCACTGCCCAGGATTTCAGACCCGTCTGTGACAGTGCTTGAGGTAAGTGATCATGTCTTTGAACTTGGCTACATTGAATGTGAGGGGCATCAGGTGTCGAAGCAGGGCCTCGCGCGTTGTGAGAGACTTGGTGTCCCTTAAGGTAGATATCGCCGCTATCCAGGAGACCCACTTTATTTGTGACGAGGATTGTCAGGTGCTGGTGAACGATTACGATGTTTACTCAGCATATGGCAATACTAATAGTCGTGGAATCTCCTTGCTAGTGAGTCGCACCCTGTCAGCGTCGGTGAATGTTGTTCACGCAGGCGAGGACGGGCGGCTAGTTGTTGTTGATGTTGCCGTTAATAGTAGTGTGTTTCGGATTGTCGCGGTTTATGCTCCCAATTCTGCTGTAGAGAGGGCATCCTTTTTTCGACGGTTGGAGGGCTTCTTAGTGGATCCGGAACGGTTAGTGCTAATGGGTGATTGGAATGCGATCCTTGATCCCCAAATAGATAAGGTCGGGGGGACTAGTAGGTCGGTGCGGTGTGACAGCACTCTGTTCGACCTGATGGCCTCGTGCGATCTCGTCGACAGATTCCGGCTGGACCATCCGGGGCGGGAGATGTGGACGTGGCATCTTGGAACGCCTTCCCATCCGAGTACTTACTTGGATCGGATGTTAGTTAGAAGAGGTGACGTAGACTTTCTATCGTGCCCCACGTTCCACTGGTTAGGACACTCGGACCATAAACTCGTTATGGCCCGTTTGAACTTAAGTGCTAGGCCTAAACTAGCCGGATACTGGAAGTTCAACAGCACCTTGTTGGAGTTGGAGGACTACCGGTTGAAGGTTACAGAATTAATTCAGCGGGCTTTAGTGGGGGCGGTTACAGGGAGTAAGTGGTGGGTTAGTCTTAAGGCCAAGATTAGGCGCTTCTCTGTCCAATACAGCCAACGCCTCGCGTTAGATAAGGCTAAGGCAAAGAAGCGCTTAGAGGATAAGCTGACCCGGGCGGTGGAGAGGGGGGATCCCCTAGAGGCAGCACTAGCTAAACAAGACCTCAACCGCTTGGCTAGCGAGCGGTATGAAGGTCAAGTAGTTAGGGCCAGATTAATGAAAGTTTCCAACGAGGCTGTGAATGTTGACGCTGTTGAGCGTAAGGCTGCTCTAAGGCGCGGTTCGGACGGGTACATTCGTAAAGTACATAACCTGGAAGGACACGCCCTAGCTTCGACTCGGGAGATCTGCGAGGGGTTTCGGGAGCATCTATCGGAGCGCTTCACCCAACTACCCGGACTCAGGGTCGATGAGTTTGGCAGCTATTTGGCTGACTCGCCCCGCCTCACGGCGGCTCGGGCAGCTAGCTGTGATGGTCTTGTTACTGAACATGAGGTCATTACTGCGTTGAAGCAGGTCGGCTACAACAAATCCCCGGGGCTTGATGGTTTACCCTACGAGTTCTACGTGAGGCTGTCGCCCATGTTGGTCCCTATTCTGAAGGATATGTTCAACCATTGGTTTGCCCAGGGTTCCATCCCTGGACAGGTGACCAAGGGAGTGATCACATTGCTGAGGAAAGGTCAACGGCATGGTGGGAGGGAAAGCTTTGATGATTTTAGGCCCTTGACTCTGCTAAACACAGAGTTAAAGATTTTGGCAAAGATTCTTGCGAATCGCTTGCAGGTTGTCATCACTGACTTGATCGAACCGGACCAGACTTATGCTGTGAAGGGGAGATCGATTCAAGACAATTTGCACTTGATACGCTCGATCATAGAGGGGACAGAAGACGACGCCGAAGCCGCGCTGATCAGTTTGGATCAGTCCAAGGCATTCGATAGGGTCGACCATCGGTTCCTAGGATCTGTGCTAGAGGCCGCCGGATTTAATCCGGACTTCCGCAAGTGGATCTTTGTCCTGTATGATAGGCCGACGGTAGCGGTGCAGATCAACGGTAAGCTGTCGGAGTCATTCGCTGTCTCTCGGTCGGTGCGTCAGGGCTGTCCGCTGTCGCCTCTGTTGTACGTCCTGGCGTTGGAACCCCTCCTTCGCAAGTTAAGGGACGAGGCGGCTACACCAGTCCTGCGCGGAATAGCCCTCCCTGGAGGCACACGAGCCAGGGTTTCCGCGTTCGCTGATGACGTCACCGTGTTCGTGTCTTGCCACACGGACGTTCAAGCGGTGGTCGAGGCGCTCGCTCGATACGAAGAAGTTACAGGGGCCATGTTCAACCGCAGCAAGTCTGTCGGCCTGCGGTTGGGGGCCTGGACCGGGGTAAACTCGCTTCCAGGTATTTTCAGCTGGACCGATGGACCGGTCCGTATTCTCGGTATCTGGTTTGGACCGGGACTTCAGCTGGAAAAGAATTGGTCGGAAGTATATGGCAAGGTCAAATCGTCGGTGAAGACTTGGATTGGAAGGAAATTGTCCTTGAAGGGTCGGGCGGAGGCGTGCGCTACATACGTCTTCCCGCTCATCCTTTACCGATTGTCTGTACTTCCTCTCCCTGCAGAACGACTAACCCGCTTACAAGGGTGCCTCGATTCACTATTGTGGAAGGAGGGTAAGCATTATGTCTGCAGAGAGGTCTGTGTCCAGAAGCCGAGCGAGGGAGGCCTGGGTCAGCCCAGTCTCTTGTGTCATAGAAATGCCGAGAGATTGGCTTTCTTGGGTCGTTCGCTTGAAGAAGACGCTCCTTGGGTCCCTGTGGTTGAGAACGCGTTTCCCAATCTCAAATCCAACTCCTCGGTAGAAGGTCGTCGTAGGCCGAGGGGGGAGTCTAAGTTCTTCTCCGAATGCCGGACCGCTCTTAGAGCTTTGCCGGGGACCAGTGTCCTCGATCAGCCAAGAAAGAAACTATATCGGGAGCTAGTGGAGGGGACCGCGAAGGATCCACTTTGTAGGCGGATGGGATGGTCGATGGGGGTTGTCCGCTCTCATTGGAGTTGGGCGCCGGGACGGGAGATTCTGAACAACTCGGAATTTTCCCTCACCTGGCGACTGGTCCGTAACGCACTGCCCCTTCTCGACGTACTCCGCCGGTATAAAGAAAATACAAGTGGCTTCTGTCCGCGCTGTGACGAACGCGAGCCCGAAACGATCGGGCACGCGTTTTTTAGTTGCAGCCGGATCCAGCCCTTATTGGAGTACGTCGAGGGGGTAACGGCTCGCATCGATGCCGAATGTCCGCTCGATCTCGACGAAGGGTTTTTTGTGTACAACATGGAGCCGCCGTTCCCCAGGGAGGAAAGAATGGTTTTCCTGGCGATCCTGGCAGTAGCGCGCATGGTGATTTGGATCACGCGCCTCAAGTTGGTCCACGAAGGGACATCTGTTCCAGATCGTGATCTGATCGTTTACTTTAAACATCAGCTTAAGGTAAAGATCAGATGCGATTGGAGGAGGTTGCCTAGAACGGATTTCGACAAGAGGTGGGTGCACAGCACTAGCTTGTGCATCCGTCGAGGAGTCAAGTTTCAATACGTGTTCCCTCCTTAAGCATGGCACGGGCGGTGCTGGGGCCTTCGGAACCCACCCCGCTTAGGTTCTAGCTAAGAAAAACTTAAGAAGACTCTTGACTGGTGGTATAAATGAGATCCTGTTCCTGATTTTATTTTTTGGTACTAGAGAACCTCTGAGTCTGCCCATCCCCTTTGTGCCACATCCTTGTTTTTTCAACATCCCCGGTCACTCCCCTACTCAGAGGTCACCTTCCAACCCTCCTCCACCCGTCGCTTTGTCTTCTCCCACTGCCATTAAGATATTTTCCCCAATCCCCAATTAGGGATGCCCTGCTTGTTTTCGGTTCCCCGGAAAACAGTGGGGGGTCTAGTCACCTAGATTAGTACAGGGGGGTCTCACTAACAACTCTGTAGGTCGTATTGTTTGTTTTTCATACGAACACTTTTAGTTCTTTCCCCACTCCACGAACAATCTTCTCCCTTGATTCAAAAACTTTTTTAATGAAATTGAACTTTCTTTTTTCACACATGCACACACACACCTTTAAAAAAAAAAAAAAAAAAAAAAAAAAAAAAAAAAAAAAAAAAAAAAAAAAAAAAAAAAATGCATACACAAACACACAGACAACTGTTCATCAATTGTAAATATAGTTTTCATTCTTAAACGCTGGGGATTTATTAGTTAGTTTAAGATCCATAGAGTGAATGAGGTATTTTGGTAAATGTTGCCAGTCAAGAGTAAGACTCCAAAGTCTACATTCATTACCTTTTTAAATCACTTTAGTCACAAAGACCCTGAACCCTTCCCCTCCCAAACTTTGAGTAGGGCCTTGTGCCTAATTTTGTTGTTTAAGGAATTTTTTGTTAATTGGATTTTCAAGATTTTTTTATTAAGCAATAAAATACATAATCTCAATTACTGTAAGTATTCTTTTTTATTATTAGTCGCACCTGCTTGCCGTCCCTGACCGAAAACAAGCAATAGATTATTTTAATATTCTGGTGGTCATAAACCTGGCGCCTGTAGGCTGTGGTACTGGTCAAGTCTGAGCAGACTCTCTCTCCCATCCCCGTTCTCCCATCCCCGTTCTACCATCCCCGTAACTCCCAAAAGACACTTTTCATATAGTATTTTGAATTTCCAAAGAAAGAAGGCTTATTAAATTACTGTCTGTTGCCCTTGCCAAGCATTTTAGTAAGTTAAAATATTCATTAATTATTTTGTTTACATCTGTAATTATGCGAAGTTGTTACAAATATTGCGTAAATTTACATTCACATTATTTATTTTGTTAAGTCAAAGTTTTTAAAATAAAGGGGGGGGGGTAATGCGAATTCAAGCAAACATTTTAATCTTTGTTAAATAAATATTGTTTTTAAATTTACGAACATTCATTTTATGCCAGTGAGTTCCATAGATCGTATATTACCACATTCTTCTAAATTATTGATATAATTTCAGTTGATAAGATATTTGTATATGTGCACTCACTGTAACTGTGCAATTACAAGCGTGTCTGTTATCTGTTTGTTGCGCTCCAGACATTATTTTACACATTTAAGTATAGTTGCTGTGTTTTGGAAGTCTGTTTTTTTAACTCCTTAGAAAAAAAGTTTAAGTGAAAAGTATAACTTGACTCATAGAAAACAAACTTCCAAATAAATAAATATAAATATGATTTGTAAATACGTACTCGAAATTATAAATCAAAAAAGTAAATTCATGACTTGCGAATTTAGCCGATAATTGTTATTTATTGATTCGTGAAAATTAAGTAAATTGAATTGAAAAAAACAAATGCGATAAAATGTCATCCTTTTGTTAGTTAATAACCATTAATGAATAAAAATGTAATGTGTAATCAAAAAATTACCTTTGTGTGAACGTAATTATTAAAAAAATCAAATATTAAAAAAAAGAAAAGAACAAAGAAAAAGAAAAGAAAAGATTAATTTAAGATTTAAAACTATTGCATAAAAAAACTGGATTTTCTTTAAAAAATCGGAATCTAATCTTAAACTGATTTTTTTCTTATTAAGCTAATATGCATAGATAATGATTTAACTGAAAAAATGAAAAAGGGGGTCATTGCATTTTCGGTCTGAGAACCCGTAATACTATCAGTCTCCTTCTGCTTCTTATGCCTTATTTTTGTCTCTTTATATATTACTGCAGGAGCTTAATAATCTGTGGTATTCTAATTTCAGGAAGGCCAAAGTGAAGTACCGATAATTATGGATGCTGACAATTGTGCTATTTGCAACAATAAACTGTCCAGTAATGAAGAAACATTCATTGTCACCCAGAAGGGAATTGATTCCATTAACAGAGCTTCTGTAAAACGTGAAGAGAATATTATCATTCAGCTTGGTCAACGTCTTCACAAGAAATGCAGACAGCGTTGGATCAACCCCAAATATATAGAAATGGATCGTAAAAAAGGTCCACCCATGATGCAATGCCATCCCGTGAAATCCGCTCTTTGTGTGGGTTTAACTTTAAGGAATATTGTCTTTTTTGTGGTTCTGTTGCAAAATTTGATAGTAAGAGCAAAAGTGTTGAGGTTTCCCATGTAGAAACTATTGAGTTTAAGGACAGGGTGTTAAAAGTTGGTGAGAAAGTCCGTAGAAATGATGACTGGACATCCACTGTTAAAGGTAGGATATGTTATGTAGCTGACCTTGTTTCACAAGAAGCTCGTTATCACAGAATATGTTTTGCGAATTTTGATTCTAATAAAACATTCCTAAGGCATTCTTTTCTGTTGATTCTTCTAAGAAACAAAATCTTGGTAGACCAGAGGATTCGAAAAGAAAGCAGGCATTTCTGGAAGTTACTAATTATTTACAGCAAAATGACGAGGAGCAACTCACCATTGTCGATCTTGTTAAAAAAATGGAAGAAATTCTTGAGGACACGGGCCTTGAACCATACGGTCTCTCATACATGAACTCTCGATTGCTAGAACATTTCAAAGACAAAATCATTGTGACTGAAATTAATGGGAAACCTAATGTTGTTACATTCTTAAGTACAGCAAAATCTATTCTCAATGAATTCCATGCACAGAGCCGCTCAAGAGACAATTCAGAAACAGAGGCCATTAGAATCATAGAGACGGCAGCCAAGCTTATCAAGTATGACATTAAAAGTATCCAGACAAGTTCAGAATATTACCCGTCTATGAATGATCTTGAACAGGATGCGATTCTTGAATATCTTCCTAAATCATTGTTGATTTTTCTCAGGAATATGTTTGCAGGCAAAGACAATGACTTGAAACTTGCATCGATAGGTAAAGCGGTAATGCAGGCTGTTAGACCCAGAGTTTTTCTTGCACCTTTACAGTTTAGTTTAGCCGTAGAAATGCATAACCAATTTGGATTGAGGTTCCTGATTGATACTCTAAATAAGCATGTTTTCTCTTCTACCTACTCGGAAGTCCAGAAATTCGAAAGAAGTGCTGCTCTTGTTCATGGGACTGAAATTCTGTTCACCGTTGAAACTGAATTTGTGCAGGTCGTAGCTGATAATGTGGACCATAATCTAACGAGTATTGATGGATTCAACACATTCCATGGTATGGGCATAATAGCATCTGTTACCCCCGGGAAGGTTAAAGCAAAACCAATTCCAGGGATTCAGGTATTTTCAGAAGAGATAATAAAGGTTGGAAGGATCAAAATAAAGTCTCTAGATTCACGGCACACCAACAACCCCCCAGTTACATTTAAAAAGCTCCTGGCCAAGAAAATTGTCGATTCCACTGCCAATGTTGACATCCTTTGGGAGGTTTCACTAATTTTACATCCGTCCAGACCCGCATGGTCAGGCCTTCTGCAGTCAGTGTACAAAGGAACATATCCTGGAAAATCAGCAACAGTTTTTTTGCCAATGATTGACATGGACCCTGGTAACCCAACCTGTGTGTACTCAACTTTATGTTACATTAGTGATTTAGCCAGAAAAAACAACATAACACCAATTCTAACATTTGATCAGCCACTTTGGTACAAAGCAATGATGATAGTCGAGTCACAGCCTAGTTCCAGTCCCCTGAAATCATTTGTCTTGCGACTTGGTGGGCTCCATACACAGATGAGCTTTCTGGGGTCAATTGGTCATTTTATGAAAGGTTCTGGTTTGCAAGAACTTTTTGAACTTGTGTATGCTGAAAACACAGTCAACCACATGCTAAGTGGCAAAGCAATTGCAAGAGCCATTCGTGCTCACTTTTTAGTTGTTGCTGCTCTGAATGCTATTTTATTAGCAAAAGCCTATGATTTGCCAGTTTCACATGTCACTGAGCATGATCAACCAAACACTGATGCAGAAGAGTCATTTCATCAAAATGAAGACCTTAAAGAAGCTCAGGGGCTATTGATAGGTCTCCTTGGTGGGACTGAGAGATTGGATAATGTTCTGTCTTCAGAGTCTGTAACCAGGATTACCCAGAAAATCAACCATGTGAAGGATGCGATGGTTGAGCAGCGAACAGCAAAATTATGGAGTAAATACCTTGATATGATGAAGAGCCTGCAACTGTTTATCAAAGCAGAGCGCACCGGGAAATGGGAATTGCCCATTGACGCTGTTAGGAAAATGGTGTTCCGTTCATAAACTTGTTCTGTGTAATTTAATAAAGGTTTTTTGTCAGCAAAAATGATTATTTTTGTAATTAATTGTTTTAATGGACATACTTGTCAGGAATTTTATGCATCGAAATTTTAATACTGTTAAGTTGAATTTTAACCCTTTAGACTCAGGCCAATATATCGGCCTTGCCGATTTAGCAAAAAAGATGACACAGTCGATATTTTGTCCTTTTACATCATGGTAATTGTTAATTTTGCGTATCATCCTTTTCGCTAGTTATCGCATTTTACGACAGGGCCCAAATGATTTAAAAGTGGCGGCCGTTGACCCCTTTCCCCAAGGCTAATTTTGGTAAACTTTTTTTTATATGAAAGAGGAGATATTCCTGCCCACAATGCAAGTTAAAAACCTTTGTTAGCAATTTGTTGGAGGTTTAGCCACAGCACCAAAGACTGGACTATACAGTAATTGAGTTAAGAGAGGAAGACTAGAATCGGAGGGACCCTTTAAATATGGCGGCCGTTGACCCCTTTATCCAAGGTTAATTTTAATAAACTTTTTTTATGGGAGAGAGAGTTTGCTCAGACTTGACCAGTACCACAGCCTACAGGCGCCAGGTTTATGACCACCAGAATATTAAAATAATCTATTGCTTGTTTTCGGCCAGGGACGGCAAGCAGGTGCGGCCAATAAAAAAAAGAATACTTACAGTAATTGAGACTAGAATCGGAGGGACCCTTTAAAGATGGCGTCCGTTGACCACTTTCTCCGAGGTTAATTTTAATAAACTTTTTTTTTATCTGAAAGAGGAGTTATTCCTGCCCACAATGCAATTTAAAAACCTCTGTTAGCAATTTATATGAGGTTGAGACAAAAAAAAACAAACAGCTAGATTGACTGGACTAGTATCAAATAATCTAAAAGGGTTGATATGCCGTAAACCAAAATACAATAAAACCAAACCAATGAGTTTATAAATATATTCAACTTCATGAAAACTGTTGATTTATAAAATTTCAGATTGATACATTTGTAATTTTTGAAGATATACTTACAATAATTGAGTTGAGAGAGGGAAACTAGAATCGGGGGGACCCTTTAAAGATGGCGGTCGGTGACCCCTTTCTGTCAGGTCAATTTTGGTAAACTTTTTTTTATCTGAAAGAAGAGATATTCTTGCCCACAATGCAATTTAAGACTTTGTTAGCAATTTATTTGAGGTTGAGCCAAAAAATGAGCTAGATTGACTGGACTACGAACCGATAATTTAATCTTTATTTAAGGCTGGATAGGAGCGTATTTTTTTTTTGTTTAATATTCTTGTTTGTATCGCCTGTAGTGTGTATTGAAACCGCAACGTAAATAAACTTCAACATGAACACGTCGCGCAACAGATTATGACATTAACCTTCTAAACTGTTGATATGCAATCCCTAATAAAAGTAATAATAACTAAAAATAAACTATAAATATGAATTCAACTCGATTATGTATTCTGAAACGAGAACACAATCCATCAATGTTAAACAAAAGGTTTTTGATAAAAAGAAAATGCACTTGAAGATGGTTGTTATATTGGTCAAAACATTTTGAACATTCAAAATAAGAAGATTAGTCATAATAATCAATTCTCCTATTGAAAATTTTCGAAACACTCATAATATAGTTCAAATCGTCGATATTTCATTAAGTGCATTCATCTGTTTAATATTTAAATGCCAACTCTTGATAATTCCAATAGTCCTGATAAAAGAACTAAACGCCGTCGGCAATCGATAATGGAAATCTAAAACATGTACATAGTTATAATTCCCCTAAATCTTTAAGTTAAAAATAAAAACCTGACGACTGACCGAGATATAAGTTCCGAATGGTTCAAAAAAACATTCGTCATGTGTAGCCAAAGTTAAATTATGCTATATGGTAAAACAGCTGTCTATATGACGAACATACATAACCACACACATACACACACAAGCACACACACACACGCACGCACACGCACGCACGCACGCACACACACACACACACGTATATATAATGATTTTCTTGCAAATACTCCAACAGTAATGTCTTTCCAGTTATAGCAAGATAGACAATAATATAATATAAATAGTAATATACGAAATATACTACATTTGCCTGATGCTCAATAATATTCAGAGCACACACACACACACACACACACACACACACACACACACATATATATATTAATGTTCAATTCACAATTATCGAAAACGTATGTTCTTTTATTTCTCATATGAGTGAGAAAATGAAAGAACATGTGATTTCAAAAAATGTGAATTGAAGTTATATACTTTTTTATTACTATTATTCCTTTAAATATCTACAAATACGAGCGTTTCACCTCTTTGGGAATCAGCAGTGCAGGGCGTAACAATTACAGCCGGTCGGGAGATTCAAACCCGGCCACGAAGCCATTTCTGACTTCAATAGCAAAGAACAAAACAGACGGCCAACGTTAACCACGAGAAATACAGTTGAAATTTAAATATTTATTATTAAATGTCAAAAGGCCCGTTCCTATGATCTAATGATTATAACACCATGATCTGCGCATGCGAGCTGAAGTGACTGACTGACTTCAAGTGCTCAACAATAAGCATCGAGTTCTAAAATAAGCTGACATAATTATTACTATACTAACTTTTTTAAATACGTACAAACACTAACGTTTGTAATCTTTTGGGAAATGTGCGAGGCGTTACGATTACAGCTGGTTGGGAGATTCGAACACTGCTACAAAGTCATCTCGGACTCTATTACCAAGGAACAAAACAATCGACCTACGTTAACTGCGAGAAATACAGTTGAATTAAAACATTTATTACTAAATATCATTATATATATGAAAAGAAGTTAAAAGTTTGCGAATTACCATTTACAACATTTATTTCTCGAATAAAGGATGTAAAAAAAGTTTATTATTTTCTCATTTGTTATTTGGCATGTCAACGAATGGATGTTAATTGCAGAAGAAAAACAATTAGCAAAATGACTTTTATTGAGACTAGATATTATTTTGCTAATGAAAAAAAGTTCTAAAGTTAATATATATATATATATATATATATATATATATATATATATATATATATATATATATATAATAAAATCTTGATAGCTATATGATAAAATTACAAAATAACTTGGAAACACAAGTTTGTCGGTGGAAAACTCGTTCGCTTGTAAGTCAATTTATCTGTCATACTGCATTAGTTAGCGTCCAATAAGTTATGTTAATCTTATTGTATTGATTATTAGTGATTTATCTTTAAAACAATTTTCTATTGTATGTTTATCAAGTTGTTCTCAACCAATGTTGATCAGACACCAGACGCATTATGAAAAACAAGAACAAAACATTCTGGATATCGGAGCTTTTTTATATAGAGTTTTATTAACATAGGTATGTTATTTCTAAATTCACTTTAACTGCGTTGTTTGCTTTTTGACAATGAAAAAGTCTTTAAGATTTACAAAACTACCGCATTTTAATATTCCTATATATGTGCATACACATATATAAATGCTTATATA
The DNA here is from genome assembly GCF_053919585.1 of Euprymna scolopes. NCBI lineage: Eukaryota > Metazoa > Mollusca > Cephalopoda > Sepiida > Sepiolidae > Euprymna > Euprymna scolopes. The sequence continues at coordinate 89,111,396 of NC_136489.1, forward strand.
TCAATCTATTTAATTATGTTTATACATATGTACATATATATAATTATGTTTAATATATATATGTGTATATATATGTGTGCGTATTTGTGTGTGCGTGTGTGTATGTTTGTCTGTTATTTAGATATGTCAGACACGGTGTATATTTTGACAATTTCACTACGCTTGAATCATATTGAAATTCGTAAATAACGTCAACAACCTATTAAGTAGCTAATGGTTCCTGATAATCTTGCAACTACTGCCAGGATGCAGGCAATGGATTTGTGGAAAACGGGTTGGCCAAGCTTCAACAATTCTTAAGCTGATTTCTTAGCCAAACACTGCCACTAAATTCTTGGCATTGAAAAGGAAAGAATTTAAAGAAGAGCATCTTTGAATGGTGATATTATCTGATAACGACGAATCGCCAAAGACTCTGCCCTCCGCGTTTGGATTAAGCTTTATTGCAAACTGTCAGAACTGCTCGATCCTCAAGAGCATCTGTTCGGGAGAAAAGCAATTTATAATTTAATTACGTACAATAACCATGAATCATAATTCGTGCAGGGGAATTTGAAAGCGCTCCCCACATTCGCCAATGTGTTTACTAAATTACTCGTAAAGTAAATAAATACTGTTTACTTGCACATAATATCAATATGCACGTATATGCACTGCACATATCTACTACAAAATTAACCTATATATCTATAAAGGTGAGGATGGGTGTGTGACGTCACTTCTCAACCTATATACTCAACGAATATTTAATCTACAGACTTTTAGTTTTGTATCGAGGGCAACACCTTTTAATCGGTTGTCATCCGGGAAAAGGGTTGCTAAAGGATTAAAATTGAAAAATTGGTACGAGAGTCGTCGAATTTTTATCTGTTTGTCAACAGTTTCACGAGTTTGCAAGCATGACTCATCCACATAACAGATTACTTATGTTAAGAATAAGTAGGTTTGAAAAGACTTTTAAAGGCGTGTCAAGCTGGCCTCATGTCTATCGTGTTGTCTTTAGGTTTTGATTTAGTATCTCTAGTATTTCTTTTACTTATAGGAAGTGATCTGTTTAGCAAAAACATAATACTCGCATGCACATTTCTTTCCGTTTTTCACTTTATTTTTCTTAAAGGAATTTAATATTACGTTTAATTCCTACGGTATTTCTGTTTATAATAAATAATAATCCTGCATTAATTAAATATAATATTTATGAGTATTCTACCACCGAACAACGCTGGGGGCTGCTAATATATATATATATATATATATATATATATATATATATATATATATATATATATATATATATATATAATCTCGATTTTCCCCCGAAACTAGACAAAATCAGAGAAAAACCGAACATTTACTATGTAAGTCTGTAAAACTTACCGCGTACAGCAATTCCTAAAGCGTGATTTTCGAAAATATACTTACATTCTTCAACTGATTAGAAATTATTAGATTTCTTCCGACTAAACCACTTCTACTAAATACATACTTCCCCAAAACAAATAGCGAAACTCTTACTCTCTTGCAATTAAGTTTTCCTACATAATCCGCCTAATCCGTGTTATGTTCTCAGTAAGAGTAATTTATATTATGTAATTCTCTGTTATTCTATTTTTTAAACTCATTTTTCCTACATTCCACACTAGATTTTACAAATAAATAACAAATACTTCTTCATTTTAATTCACATTCTTATTGGTTTCCTGAATGTAATGAAAGAATAGCTACTAGTTCAGCAGGTCATCTAACAATCCATTATACAATGAATCTCTCTCCAAAATGTTTGAATAAATTACCGAATATCAAATATCATAGTCAAAATGGCGGCTAGATTCATCTTAAGTAAATTACTTTTAACGATCACGTATTAATATTGTTTAAAACAAACAAAATGCAAAATCGATAACTACGTTTCATTGACAACTATTGACAAATAGAAAAAGAAATAAGTTGAAACAAACTATTTGTTTTGTAGACTTACCTATGATCCCTAAATTACTTTAATGGACAATCTAGTATTCTCTTTTTTATTATATGAAATAAAAAAATGCTTTCTACAAGATCGTTTCTTAACAACTTGCCAAATATAACAACATAACAAATATAAAGCGCTTAATACGTTTTTACGAATGTTTTCGTTTAACTAAAACTAAAAACAAAGTTAACTCAAAATCGATTTAAAATATGATAATTCCGTAGTAGTCTTAAAGTATATCTAGCTATTTATAACTGTAACCATTATATGTAGCCTCCTGATGTCTCTAGTTATTTATAACACGTTGACTGAAACATATTCCTGACTGTGTAGCGATACTTACGAGGTGCCTTCAATAAGTTTACAGGCATTTTTCGCATGGGTACTTTTATTTACAGTGCACAAATGAGAGTCTAGTCCCCTTCGAAGATATGTCCTTCAGCCTCAAGGCACAGGTACCATTCCAGCACATTCGGTAATGTCCCTTAAACAATTTTGCCCTCGTAACAGCCTCTTTCATCTTTTCAGTTGTCTCATAACCACAGTGTCTAAGGTTTTTCTTCAGCTTAGGGAATAAGCAAAAGTCACAATGATCAAAGTCTGGACTATAGAGAGGATAGGAAACCGTCATGACGCCCATCTCAGTTAAATAATCTGTGACAAGGATGGAGCACCCTTGAGACACACATCGCGCAAATTTTGCACATATTCATTTCCTTGCGAATAATTATGAGTACAGTTTTCACACTGACATCAAACTGCGCACCTATTATCTTTATAGACACACGATGTCCTTATGCATCAAATTCTTTATTTGGCCAATTAACTCTAATATTCTGAATTCCTTACTTTCCTACACCTTTCATCATCCATCACAAACTTCCTGCCTTCCTTAAAACTCTTATTCTACTCAAAAATAGTCCTTGACTCATGCAATGTTGTACAAAAGCAATCTGAAGTATTCTATACATTGGTGTGTCATTTTTGTCTAAATTTAAATCAAAATTATATTGCATATCGTTCTTCTATGCCCGAATGATTGAAATTCTGGCCACATCGAATTTCCACAAGAATTGTCGGCGCAATTCAGAGACACTTCTGCTTCCTACACCGGAAGGAAATACAGATGAATTTATGATAGACACAGAAGTTCTTCAGGGGGACCGGCTTGATTCTTTTCTGTTCTCCATTATGCGCTTCGCACATCAATCACCAGTAGTCATATCCTTACTTTGAAGCAACACCGTAGGAGTAGACACTCTGCTCAAATGCTAGCGGACTTGGAATGTGCTGGCCACATTGCACTCCTTGAGGATTGTATTGCGTCTGCTCAGGCTCTTCTGAACCAAGTCGAGAATGCTTGTCAAGACATTGCGCTTCATGTCAATGCTCCAAAAACAAAGTACATGCATATAAAGCGATCTTCTAACGCACTGTTGCTTTCATCGGATGGATCAGAAATTAACTGGGAGGCTATTCCGAAAGCTAACATTATATGAATGTTAGGATTACGCTAGCATGGAGTACACGTCCTTCTTTAGAGAAAGTATTGAAAATCTCCAATCAAGAAAGAAACAAAACCTAAGGCCCTCAAAGCCTACAAAGAGTAAATCATTTTATATGGCTCAGAATCATGGACGCTAAGCATATCGTACGGAAAACATCTCGATAGTAAATATATAAGAATGTTTCGACTAGCCCACATCATATCCTGGAAAAGTCACCCAATAAACAAGTCATCATATGATTTCCTACCTCGTCTATCTTATATTGTGAGGCAAAGACGTCTAACATTTGTCGGTCATATTAGTCGTCATGATGAACCGGACAGAAAGCTCCTACTTTGGACTCCAGACGCAAATCGAGAGTTGGACATCTATGTGTAACACTGAAATCAATTATTGAAACTTGTCTGGCAGTAACTGAGCTAGTTGCTGCAATGACCGACCGAGAACTCTAGCATTCGGAATTTGTTCATGTTTCACCTGCACCTACTGGCATTGGATGAAACAAGAAAAAACAACAACAAGTGTCCTTACATACAAATAACATTTTGAAAATTCCCCAGCTGGAACAATCAGGCTTTAGTAAGGTATATATTCCAATTCCTGCTTAAGCTGTTCCTGCGAACCTGAAATCATAAAAATTAGTCAATCATCTCATGAAATGTATAGCAACAACATACTGAATTTTCAAGTGTCTCCGACAATTTTAAATTCCTGTACAAAAAGTCCGGAAACTTATTGGATGCACCTCAGAAATATTTATTCAAATAATAAATGAAAAGTATATCTTGCTTTACTTTGGTACTCACCACTCTTTAATAAATCGTGTTGATCTCATTGGGTGTTCTCACCTTTAAAGAATCTGAATCTGAAATAATTATATATATATATATATATATATATATATATATATATATATATATATATATATATATATACATAATTTTTTATACATCTGCATCAAAGGTTATGCAATAATTATTTTCAGCATTAACTCCGACAATGCTCGATGCATAAGTAGAGCTAAGTAGTAATTTTAAAAAATATATATGACAATTAAGCCAAACAGAATTTTCCGCTTTATATATTTTCAAAACTTAATATATATATATATATATATATATATATATATATATATATATATATATATTTAAATACTCAGTTATTGAAAATATAAATTACATTTGCCATTCAATGGGATTACATCAGTTTTGTACAATTTAAGATTCGTAAAGTCTCTTTTGGGAATTGAAAGTGCCATAAAACTAATGCTGTTAAATTGAACAATATATAAATATATAATAATAAATATTTATATTTTAATTATTTAAACATTCCGAATAATATCGAGTAGAGAATATTCGCAAGGCATATGTTAAACATATGTATTAATAGATATATGGACACACGTACACACACACACACACACACATACACACACACACACATATATATATATATATATATATATATATATATATATGAAGGTGTACATACAAAAGTATGCCGATAGTTAATTAGTTACTTTGTCATAATCCCCAGAATCTGAGATATAAATCAGAATAAGAGTGCACAGTCAAACATCCATGGTAACTGACATTTTTATGTACATGTAATTATCGAATCATCATATGTATATACTCGCAATGAAATGCAATCTATGATTTAATTACAGCCACATACCATGAATCATTATTCCTGCATGGAAACTTTATAAGCTCTGCTCATATTCACCATGGTGTTTACTATATTTCATTCAATATAAATCAATACAAGTTCATTTCATACATCTACGTACATCGCTATGCACGTTCATACACACAAGCGCATGGCACACACATAGCTGCGTCAGAACACACACATAAACATTTCCCGTAATGTATACATATATATATATATATATATATATATATATATATATATATATATGTGTGTGTGTGTGTGTGTGTGTGTGTGCGTGCGCGCATACGCGTGTCCATGTATTAGGTTTTACATTTAATATGCCATATAACACTTGGATTTATTTTGTCGGATTTACAAAGTCAGATATAAAAAGCAATATGCTGACAAATTGCCGCTTTATTTGGACTAGCTTACATTTTTAAACGATATTAGTCACTCGATTAGAAGGCTTTTTAGCTTAGTTTATGCCTAATAATAACTGAGATGAGTTTCTATTACACTTTTAATCTGACATTGTGTAACGATATTTGAAAGTAACATTTTTGCTTAAATAAACCATCATATATTTTTCAATTACATAAATAGTCCACGATTATTACAGTAATTTTTATCCCAACTTTCATTAGTAGGTTTATATATATATATATATATATATATATATATATATATATATATATATATATATATATATCTGAGGGTTACAAAATTTAAATATGACTACATATGTACCAAACTTATGTTTCGACATGATGAATTAAAAAGAATTCAATTGAAGGAAAGTGCTAACTAACCGGATATAAATTTTTTTTCTGAGCCGAATTAAGGTTAGGAATTAAAATTAAAATATAATATGGCATATCGAAAATATAGCGAAAGAGAATAAAAAGGGGTTGAAAGAATGGAATGCAAACCATCTAAATTTCAAGCAGATGTTCTTTTTGTCTGCAACTCGAATGTTTCAAAAACTTCATTTAAATACTTTCTAGAGCGTTCAGGTGAAAATACTAGTACTGCTCACTCAGGATATAAAATAAGTCGATACCGATGTTTATGGCACAACAACGGCTATTTATAACATGCGCACCATTGACCGAACATATATATTATTTGAAACATTCGATAGTAAATAATTTCCATGTCGAATGTTTGTGGGAATGTGTTTCAACGAAATTGCCAATCTTTATTTGGTCCTCCCAACGTAGTGAGAATCGCAACTACATTTACATAAATAAAAAATGGAAATATTTTTAAAATGGCCGGAAAATCTTTTGAAATTGAAGACACCTGGTGAAAAGAAAACATGTGCATTGAATGCAAATTTTTGTACAAACAGTAAAATTTATTTAACGAAATTATTATTTATGTTACCTAGCCAAGGTAGGTGAAAGTAAATACGCAATCTATCGTCAGATGTTTACTTTTTTATTTTATAAAAGTTAGAAACTTAATTGGTTAGAAAGCGGTCTTAGTAGTAAGTTTAATTTTATCGTTCAGGCTGGTTTTCGATATACTTATTTGTCTAAGAGACTTGTAAAATTGAATTTTTTTTTCGGGGGGGGGCAAACAGAATTCCAATACCAAGAAACGCTGATGTGACGAAAAACTGAGAAAGCTTTAGAAACTCGTGCACCCAGAAATTAAAGAGACAAATTGGTTTTTTTGTTTCTTTAATGTACTTTGAAGCATGGTGAATGTTATTGGGAGACGTAGAAAAACGCCCACCTCCGTCTTCTTAGACAAAGTGTCGTCAATATAATGAAAATAAATTTTGGACTTTAACAAACATATGACAGACACTCTTCATTGAAACTTACAAATATATTTGGCAAATACTGTTTAAAAACGAGGAATTATAGGCACATTTTGCCTTGGCATAATGGCTTTAAAACTAAATCATATATATATATATATATATATATATATGTGTGTGTGTGTGTGTGTGTGTGTGTGTGTATAGACGTTAATACATACCTGTAGATAATGAACTTTTTTTCTATATCGAGAAAGAAATTATACTATTAATAATTATTTCCAGTGTGAAATTTAGGCCAGCGTTTGTTTTCAATGTATTTTTAATCATAGTTAGTTGAGTCTTTCGTTAGAAGGGAAATTTCGGAGAAGTTCTTAACGTTTATTGAGAATTTATAAATAAATAGTATTAATCATTTTACTTTCAAGCTGGGCAGGTGGAATTGAAAGAATAATGGTCTTAGGGTCGATTGCATCGAGATTCCGTCCACGCGGACCTATACAGTTTCGTAAAAGACGTATAAAGTGACCTTGGTGGTGCAGGGAATTAGCAATCTGTTTCTTTTTACCTTGCGAAGATTTGGATTAATATATACATTGTTAATAATTATATGATTATTTGCATGTACTGGCACAGTAGTGAAGTCTAATCAAGTCATCTATTAACAGCATATTTTATGCGGCGCTGAACGAATTAAACGAACGCTAATCAATTATAACGTTCTAAATCACACTGTTAACTATCAAATAAAACACTCTTTAACTACTATTAATAAACATATTAACTGCAGTAATATTAATAACATTTAAATATTATTTTCTCAGTGAAATCAAATGCACTCTAATTATAAAGTAAAGGAAAATAAATGTACCATATATAAACATATATCCACTATTTACAATAACTGTAAACATTGATTTTTCCATATCTACGTAATTATATAACTATGTGATTATATATCTACGTAATTATATAACTAAGTGGACCGAATGGCTGTTTTTCCTTGCTTTATCTTGTCTTCGACGATCGGGTGATCCCATCTGTTTAAGAAGGGATGACAGACAGGTGAATTTATACAAACACACACACACACACACATACACACACACATATATATATATATATATATATGAATGCGTATGGGGGTGGCTCAATGGCTACGGAATAAGGGTGAACAGTTATAGGTTTTGGTCTCAATTCTAGTTAATGCCATATATTTTTATGTTAGTTTTTATCTCACTAAGCGTATTGTAAGACCGGACAACGCCTGGTTGCTTTATAGTATTATATAAAAATACAAAACAGTTGGTTTACTAATAAAAAAGTTGTCTTCCAACAACAGTCTAGTAAAACAAATAATAAGGTTGTATATATGTTCAGATGCCTAATGGGGGAATGTGTATTTAAAAACAGTAAATATATTGGAAGGACAAGGACAATTATCTTTCATCACCTAACATGCCACCTCACCTTCGCTATCTACCAGAGTCTTATCGCCGACGACATTAAAAAAAAAATGCCGAGATGTATTAACAAAAAATATTGCTATCCTCGGTGTTTTAAATTATAACATTTTTCCTCCCAACATAAAAGCATTACTAATTGGAACGACAACCTACCAGTCAGGCTCAATAGAGAGGACAAGATGAATATATTAAAAATGTCTTTAAAATAATTTTAATTAACTTTCGTAACGAGCTTAGCAGATTTAATTTGTGACCTACCACGTGCCTGATGACAACTCATGCACGTTGAAAACATTTGCAAATCTCTCGAGTTTCCATTCACACTGGATCACAGCATTAGACGGTTTGTCCGTGAACAACAAAAAATGAAACAGGAAAAGAATAACACATATTCACGTTTGTTTAATCAACTTGTATAAAGGTAAACATTGCTGTCAAAATATAAACGCTTTCGAATATATTTCTCAATCTATTAAATCTTAACCACCGAAACCTGCCTTCATCACCAGTTATGATTCCATTCTGTCTGGTCGCGTAACCGTTTAGTGCTGAGTTTTAAATTTATATATTTTCATCTTTGTTTCTTTCATTCACAATGTATTAATAAATAAATCTATCCTTCGCCCCTGTTACTCTACTGACAATTTTTCATCTTATTTTTTGTTTGACGAAGTAATGAGCAACACATTAAACATTTAACTCTTGAACTTTTATAAAAAAAAGAAGGGGTCGCCCGGCGATGCCCGGCCGTAAAATACGCATAAATGTTATATTTTAATTAACGCAGATTTCTTATATATTATAAGCAGAAATACCGTATTAACATAACGTTAAACTCCTTAAAAAATACACACACACACAAAAAAAACGAAGTAAAAAACGGAAAGGAACCGAAACATGTGGATGGAAATATTACGTTTTTTTAAACAGTTCATTTTTTGTAAGCAAAAAAAAAAAAAAAAAAAAAAAAAAATCGAACGTAGATCGAAACCAAAATCTAAATACAGTGTCACGATAAACATTAGGCCAGCTTGACACGGATCTTTACAAAGAGTTTTCAAACCTACTTATGCTTAACACAAGGAATCTATCACGTGAATGAAAAACGCATGCGCATTCATGAAACTGTTAGCAAACAGAGCAAAATCCGATACCCCCCACCTAACAATTTTTCAGTTTTTACCCCTTAGCATCCCTTTATTTATTTGGATAAAACCCGATTTAAACGTTTTCGAATACACTATAAATTAAATTTTAAAATAGTAGATCTAAAATTCATTGAGTATATAGGTTGAGAATTGTTCTCTCATACACATATTTTCACTTTTATAGATATATCGATAGATATCTAATATTAGAATATGTCGAATATACTAATATATGAACAATTTGATATTAGATTTGGTCCAGCAACTCTAAGATAAACATATTTTGTTTGCGTATCGACTTTGTATACTTCTATGCTTCTTTTTCGTATATTTCTCTTTTTCTTCGTATTATCATTATTATTATTATTATTATTATTATTATTATTATTATTATTATTATTATTAACAACCTTTTATATCATACGTGTTGCACAAATCTACTCGAACTGATTTTTCTCAAACACGTAACGACACAATGGATTCTATTTTATTGCAATCTTAGAAGAAACAAAAACTAATCGTGAGCACTTCGATGACATTCGCGTTAATAACACGAATTCCTGACTTCGCCAGGCCCTCTTCGCTGCAAAAATACTCCCTCTTCCTACAAAATTCATCCTTCTTATCGCAGCCATTTCTTTCATATGCAAATTATATTTTAATACCCCCATGACTTTTAAAGATTATTTCACGTCATCTAAATCTTACACATCTAGTTTTAATACACAACCAGATTAAACTACTTCTAACTACACGGCCAGACGAAACTAGTCCTCGACGCATGCACAGACTAAACTAGCTCTTGATACACGGTTAGACACAGCTGGCCTTCGATAAACATCTAGGCACAACTATCCCTGCGTACACGGCTAGATACAAGAAGCCCTTTATATTCCTGTTGATTTTCAAACACAAAAAAGAAATTACCAAATCGAATCGTAATTATCACTTCTCCATAAGATGACGAAGTCATTTCTCAAAAGGTCCGGCTCGAATCGTAATTTAATCTTCTCCGTAGTATAAAGACTAGAATTTTCCAAAAAGTTCAACCCTCTAATTATATGAATAATTCTTCAAAACATGCCGAGCAAACTGTAAAACATCCCACTTTCGCTTGTAATCACAATTCCTTCATATTATGTCGGCTCTAACTCTGAAAATGTCCAATTCACGACATGGTTTTATTAACGTTACTTTTCTTTCCTAAGATAGCTTATAATCTCATAAAAAAACAAAATCAAATCGACAACACTCCCACGACATTCGCGCAATCAACAGGACCTGATAATTTCACTGGGTTCCCCTCGCTGCTTAAATACTCCACTTTTATTTTCTAAAATTCGTCCTTTTTTATTAAAACCAATCCTTTCATATACAAATTGTATTTTAGTATCACCCTTATTTACACTGCAAATTCGTACGCATTTCATTTTTTGATATTGTATTTCGTATACAAATAATTGCCGTGGATACTTTGAATTAATAATATTTAGTCTTTCCCAATTAAATAAGAGCTTTACATACTAATTGATTTATTAATGTTTTTATGTATCACATTCCTGGCATTTCTATTTCCACATAATTATATATTTTGAAAATCTAAAACTAAATTGAGGTCTGTTGGGATTGTATGCGGGAGAGGCAGCATGCAAATCATATGTAATAGATATACGCTTGTATGGCTGCGATGGGATCTTTGACACTGCGCATCTGAACTAGGGTTGTATAACGAAATCTTAACTTATATGACCACGTCAGTCAACTGAAACGCCTTAATGTGTGTCCAACATTGATGTCAAAGTAAACAGCCGAACATATGGAGGGAATCAGTTGATGATATTGGGTTATTACGGTGTTAGCGAAATGGAAAAAACGGGGCAGTTGGAAGCTATTCGTAAGTGTCTCTCTCTTAAACATTAATACCGACTAAGATATTCTTCTTCTTCTTCTTCTTCTTCTTCTTATTATTATTATTTATAATAATAATAATAATAATAATAATAATAATAATTTGGGGGGTCCCCAGCAAAACCTAAGGAATACCAATTGCCGATGCTAGCGAGGTTAAATGCAAACAGTTGACGACTTTGGTGTTCCCTGTTTGAAATTCGTTGCACAAAAATCACTTTAACTTAGGATGTTGGCAACCTTCACATGACGCCTCCGATAAATATATGATGTCTTTCACGAAATAGTTTTGACTAGAAAATATCGGGGAAACCAATACCAAAAATATAATCTTTGGATTCACATGATATGATGATGATAACAAAAATGAAAGTAAATGCCAAATTGTAGATTTTGCTGTTTCAGCAGACATAGGGGGGAGACCACAGAGACTGAAAAACGGAGCAAAGAATTTACAGAAATATGGAAGATAAAGAATATTGATATAATAGCAAGAGTTGTTGGAGCACAAAGTAGAGATTCGAAACACTTGAAAGAAGACAAAAAGAAACTGCACTAAAGGGGAAGATTGGGACTCCCCAGCAGACGGTATTGCCACAAACAGCAAAATATTAAAGAAAAACTCCCGAATGTATTGTAGTTTCCTTCAGTCTTGACAGACTATGGATACCCACTGTAAGGATCTCTGTGCGCGGAATTTTTGTGGCAAGAGTTTTGCAATCTTAAACCACAGCGCTTCGAATTATCAAATGGTCACTACTTTGATACTAGTCAGGTTCAGCGTTGCTTTACTTCGGTTATCTGAAGGGAATCAGTGTGTTAACGTGATTATATATAGATACAAACACGAACGATTTATATGAAAACATCAAGAGAAAAACACAAAAGGAAGTACATATGAACCAAAAGAAAACTGAAACTGCAACAAGTCTTTAAAACTATTTTTGTACACGATAAAAAATGGGTATCGCATGAACTACAGTTGATAATGAATAAATTAGGCGTAAAGAGTCAAATAGGCCAGAAGGAACATGGAGGAAAATTATCGGATTTGTCCGAAGAGTACTAAAATCTTGAGGTGGCTTAGTTACTCTCATGTTCCAGTGAAGAAAAAAATGGTTGTTGCAAGATTGAAATTAATGACAGCGACTATTGCAATACCGCGACGAGAAAAGTGGAAAGTACTAAACATCTTTGTAGTTCTACTGTCACCCAGATTCCAGGAAACAAAATCGACTGTTGTTAGTTTGTCATTTCTGATAATAGGTGACGTAAAACTAGCAAAAACCTAATAAAAGGTATAACTACATGGGCACTATCACTAGTAAGATATACTGGACCGTTTATAGGGCGGACAAAAGAAGAACTGAGACAACTCGACCAGAAAACCAGGAAACTCATGATCATGCATAATGCACTACACCCAAAGGACGATACTGACAGACTATGTAAAAAGGAAAAACGGCGGGAGAGGACTGATCTGTATAGAAGACTGTGTGAAGGGTACGAAAAGAGAACTAGAAAAATACATAATGCAAAACACTGAAAGGATAATTATGGCAGCGAGAGACACAGAAAAAAACCCAACAAAACAGAAAACAGAGAGACAAACGACAAAACGAGAAAAGAAAAATGGGAATAGAAACAACTCCACGGAAGATTCATAAGAATGACAAAAGATGAGAATAACGAAAACACCTGGACATGGATGCGAAAACGGCATATAAACCGAGAAACTGAATCTCTAATAACTGCAGCACAAGATAACTCGATAAGGACCAACCATATCAAAGCAAGCATCGATAAAACACAAGAAAACAACAAATACAGACTATGTGGACGGAAAGACGAAACGATAAACCATATAGTATAGTAAGTGAATGCAGCAAACTGGCCCAAAAGGAATACAAAAACAGGCATGACCAAGTGGGGAGGGCGGTGCATTGGGAATTATGCAAACGATTGCATTTTGAGCGTGCATACAAATGGTACAAGCATAAACTCGCAACAGCACTCGAAAACGAGAACCACAAAATCCTATGGGGACATGGACATACAGACGGACAAACCCATCCAAGCAAGAAGACCAGATGTCGTGATAATTAACAAGAAAGAAAAATCCTGTCAAATCGTAGACTTTGCTGTCCCAGCTGACCACAGGGTGAGTATGAAAGAAAAGGAGAAACGAAGCAAATACACAGAGCTGGCGAGAGAGTTAAAAGAGACTTGAATGATGAAGAAAATCAAAATAGTACCGATAATAGTAGGAGCATTAGGAACAATTCCGAAAAACTTCGAAAAAAGAATGGCAGAAATTGGAATCAGAGGAATAACTGCAAAAGTACAACGACTAACGATAAAGAAAACGGCTGAAATATTAAGGAAACCCCTAGAATGTGGGGAATAACACAAGACAATATAACAAAAAAGCGTTAAAGGGAATGAAGAACGCCGCAGCTGCATATCTACAAGTTCTCCACCACCATCATGCATCCCCCATTGTCTCCTCACCGCCCCCCAATAAAAAAGTGATATCAAAGAGCCGAGAAGGGTCAAGGAGGATGGAAAGACCGAGGAGAGAGCGCTGGCCAGATCTCCGCTGGACAAGTGCGAAGAGAACTGGGATCGTGGGGAGGCTTAGTGCCACTCAAATTTCAGTATAAACCAATGACCACTACCAGCAAGAAATCAATGGTCTGAGGCTGTTGCAATGACGCGGATTTATTTGCAAATGCTATCGAAGGAGGTGGAGAGAGCTGGACGTCTGGGGAGACTTGTTGTCATTCAGCTTCCAGAGAACACCACAGGTCTCCAAACCGATCGTTTGTTGACTTGTGTGAAAGCTCCATGTGAGCCAATAATAATAATAATAATAATAATAATAATAATAATAATAATAATAATAATAATAATAATAAATAAATAAATAAATAAATAAATAACAATAAATAAATAAGTAATAAATAAATAATAATAAATAATTAAAGGCAGAAGAAAATGAAGAAAGAGAAAATGAAGTAAGTGATAAAGAAGTAGAGCAAAACCCACTTTCTGTTTTTATAGTCCTTGATTAACATGTCGTGGCTTCCGTTGTTCTTTGTTTGTATCGCAAACACTCATAAAAGGATTATATATTCTCTGTACCATCATCCGGATAATGTTCATTGCAATTGTGTGCAGTTTGCTTCTTATAAATATTAAATATTTTCCAAATGTAGTTATTGCGTAAGCCTAACATGACGCGTTTTATATTTACTGGATACTAATATCAGGTAATATGGTCAGTTGTTTCCGCATATTATTCAGAGAATCTGCATTTCAAGGCAATATCAATCTTGGTATGTTTTCTTGCTAATGTTAGATGACAAGCAATGGTCATGTTCAGCAACAATAGACGCCTTTCTTACAACCTTTTATTTAACGCAATTAGTTATTAATAGAGTATGTACTCTTACCGTCGAGCTCTACGATACTCTGTCATAATAGTTAAACCTCTAATACTTATTTTCAATCATTTACTGTGATACCAACCAGGTTTTGTGTCACCACGTTTGTTAGTAGGATGTTGATTTTAGATTATAGCATTTATTATCTATAGGGTATTCTTTTTAGAAGTGTCAAATTTTAAATTAAAATAAATCACAGCCAAATATTATTGTACAAAGTATATTTATTATACAAATATATGATTTATTTCAAAGATTTAGTTTAGGATTTACAACCGATATTTGCATTGTCAATTTTAAGTTCGGTTTCTTTAAAAAAACACACACACTCTCTTTTTCTCTCCCTCTCTATTTAAATATATATCAACTTTTATCCATCTATTTTTTCTATCTATCTATCTATCTATCTATCTATTTATCTATCTATCTATCGATCTATTTATATCTCGCTCTCTCTCGCTCTTTCTCTCTCTCTCTATATATATATTATATAAAAAGAACCGTGTTTGTGTGAGTGTATGTCTCTGGGTATGAGTTCGTTTCCTACGGAATCGAAAACGACTGGGCCGATTTATCCGAAATTTCTCACTAAGGTACTTTATGTGCATGACAGTGTTCCTAGATAGGTGTTGTATCGGAATTTTTCCAATAATATTTGAAATCGATAATCCATATAATCTGATGAAAGCAGAAATAAACGATGTTGAGAAACGTTAACACCTAAACAACCTCACATCACAAGTGAATGTGTGAAGTTTTATTACCACACAAGCCGAAAGGCCGACATATAAAATCAACAGTGGCGAATGACACTTGACTTTTTAATTTTAATCTTAAATTCAAGCCATGATCATAGCACAACAAATAAGACCAGGTATATAAATGAAACATCAGGTCATTCGATATGACGAGAACGTGTTCGGAATGAATGCTTTCGTTGAGAGCACAATTGAATCATGATACTTGACTTTGGAATTTTAAATAAAAATTCAAGCCATTATATCTAAAAATAACTTAGGTGCCATAGTGTGCACTCCCGGTGCATCGCGATGTATTTTTAACTAGAACAGGAAATCAATCGATTTGATTGAAAAATAGTCGATTTCACCGATTTCGATGACAATAAAAAATATGGGAGTATGAAACATTTGTTGATCATTATTCCATCCTTGATAATGTCGGGTCTCCCTGCTATTATATATATATACAATTATATTTTTACTATAATAATTTTTAAATACCTACATTATTTCATCCTTTCGGGAATCTTCAGTGCAGGGTGTCAAGATTAATACCAGTCGAACGATTCGAACCCCCGCATCACGAGACATCTCTGGCTCGATTTAGCGAAGACCTAATCCATTCGGCTACCATTAACCGCGTGAAATACCGTCGAATTTAAAAATTTTCATTTTAAATGTTCATTTACGTCAATCAGAGAGTGATCTAATCGTTATACGATGATCTATGCATAAGAGCTAAATTGACCGACTTTAATTCAACTGAAAATGCTCAACGATAAGAAACGAATTTCTTAAAGGGGCTGTCATAATTATTTTTTTTACTATAATAATTATTAAATACCTACAGACACTAGTGTTTCATCCTTTCGGGAATCCCCAGTGCAGTGCGCCTGAATATATATATATATATATATATATATATATATATATATATATATATATATATATATATATATATATATATATATATATAGATTCAGGCGGGCGTTGTTTTCTTTGGATTAGTTAGAGTCTCTTTCATCTACATTCCTTGCAGCATTTACGACGCACAATTTATTACAAGTAAGCCCATAATTGAAATGATCGCTTAAATATATAGGTTGTACGGTGTCAATACTTTTATTTTTTTCTTTGCTTAATCCGAAGTCATTCGAATCGGATCGTTTTTTTATGGAGTTGTTTAAAGGTACGAATATCTAAATACTAGTAATCGAGAATAAACGTTAACTAAACATAGGGTGCCGTTACGATTTTGGTTATGGAGTGTCTCATTTATACATCCTCTTTTACAAATAGGTATTTTACGCAACACTAGTTGCATTAGAACCTACAAGTCTCCGTTTATTTAAATCCCTTCAGGAAGACTTGTATCTCATAGAGTAAAGTCTCTTATTCGTCTCGTACTATTTCACACAAACATCACGCAGTTGTTTTTTTTTCTATTTGTTATAGGTTAACCTGATCGACACATTTCATGAATACGCTGACTCACTAGAGAGAACAATTACACTAACATCTAAAAATCGTGCCAGGATTTGAACCAATTATTACTATTAGTTCTAATAATATACATGTTTGTTCACTATACTTATGTGTGTTGAATATTAACGCTTTGCAATGTCATAACAGTAGGCCCAAATGTGCCAACAATTTACGCATTGTAAGACCGTATTAGTTTAACTAATCTATATGTTATAGTCACAAAAAAACTTTGATCAGCATTGGTCATAACATAATATATACACTGCTACGTGAGGATTTCTCTCCTGTTGAATATTCATTCGTTTACTGTAAGCTTTGGTGTAGATAAGAACATTAAAACTATACGGAAATTATGACAAAATAGGCTTAAAGCCGGATGTTTAAAATCACCTGACTTCTGTCCAGGACCTGCTGGCTCTCTTAAGCGACTGCACAGGGGAAAAAACGGGGAACACAGGTGTCTAAAACTGGTCTGTCGGTATACGTAAGCGTTAACTTTCTTACCAATTAATTCCTGTCGCAGATGTCTTGCTCCCTCGTGAACACGCAATTGTTTTACCATAAATAAAATTATTTAAAATTAACTTGCATCTACGTGATTCTCAATCAATATCCGAATTTGGTAGCATTGACAAAACCCATGTTACTACAGAAAGCACAGGCGTATAATTACCATGCATTCGCGACAGTAAGAAGTATACAACATGATATGACTTTTATGATGCAATAATATTCTTACAAGTTTGTCCCATTACTGTCTTCTGTGTGTGTCATTTTATTACAGTTCATACAATGCCATTCGCTTAAGTATAGATGTTATGTGCTTTTATCGCACCAATTCCCTAATTAATGTGTCCAAGTTGGGATATATATATATATATATATATATATATATATATATATATATATATATATATATATATATATATATATATATATATATATATATATAGCCTTTGAGACTTTACACGACCGGTCGCTACAGTCGATTGAAAATTTCTTGGGGCGACTATAAGTCGTAAATCACTCGCCCGCCACTCGATAAAATTTCTCTAAATAAAGAAACGGGAAAAACTCATTTATTTTACGACCCTCAAATATGCGGTAACTTAGACTGAATTATGTCTCATCATTTGTGAATTCATTCATCTCTGGCTGTGAGACCCTTGGAATATCGTATTGAAAAGAGAGTGGTAACGCTAAAGGTTAACAAGAGGTCAAATTTACATATTCGGCGTGTACTCAAAATGTCGCCTTCATTTAGCTCTCTGATTTTGAAATTCATTTGGAAAAAAAAATTCTTCGATGCTACAACTACATACGCTTCATGCTTACAAAAGTAAAGACGAACATTTGAAAGAGGAAAAAACCGCATCGTTCCGTCAAGCACGCATCGAAAATTAAATTATACAACAAGTAAGTAATTAGTTTTCGCTTCAGTTTTGTTTCTTCGTAAACAAACATTATTTATTCCAGGGACGATAGAAATGTATCAGGATATAAACAAATCTGGACATGAATTATAAAAATGTAAACACATAAAAATATCAAGACGGCTGATTATATGTAGAATGTTATACATGATATAATATTTCGACTTGCCTTGTAAAAAATAAGAATATAGAATAAATGTATAAAAAACTTTTATTGTTTCATTAACAAAGCTATTTAATTACTAGGCTAATTTATATAAATTTCGCTAAATGTTCAATGCCATATAATGCTAAATGTCTATTTTTATTATTATCTTGCTTCGAGTTTTGTTCAGTAATTATTGTAAGTAACTATTTCTGATTCTTTTGAGCTACTGGGATAATTGTGTGTTTCCGAATATTTTTCAATTAGAGGCTTCATATTGAAATGTTTTAATGAAAAAATGAATCTCTAATATTTGTTTTGCATTTTAAAATATATTTATTTCAAGGGTGTGATTTTACATTATGTTTTCTTTGTGTATAAAGTTAGATATATTCGTTTTCTAACGGTACCAATAAACAAAATCTTGAATTATTTATATTTCAATTGTCATTTTGATACTACGTATCAACATCCGAAGAAATGATTCTTATTTCTATCGAACCATAATATTAATGATGCTATATAAAGAAACTGATGTTGTATTTTAACGTTTTGTTGAATATTTACTGAAATGTTTGTAGTAATAAAATAGTTGATTTACAAGAGTTCAATAAATAGTTTCTTGTTAGATTATACAAACGGTAATTTCTTGAATTGTTGTAAAATTATTTACTATTATTGACTGAAACGAAGACATAAAGTCGGACGAGTAAAATATTTTGGGGCGAGTAATTTTCCCTCACACTCGGCCGGCGGTTGAGTGATTTTTTTTCAAATCTCAAAGGCTGTATATATATATATATATATATATATATATATATATATATATATATATATATATATTAGACCTCTTCAAAATTGACCTTTTTCTTAAAACATATGGGAACTGATATTATTCCCATTCTCCAAGGTCTACATTAGCTAAATATACCAGTTATTGTGATATTGAACCTTGGCTATGCCTGCCTCAAGAGCCATGTAATTTTATTGTTGACGTTTTTCAAAAACGCTGCAAAATATGGGATATTATCTCCTTATTTTCATTGTAGCTTTCCAGAAGTGCATGTTATAGCATTGAAAGTGGTACCAAATGAAAGCTAATAAAATTTTCTTGCATATGACCATCTGTGTTAATTTTAATTAATTTTAATGCACAAACATATATATTTTTTATGCTTGGAAAGGATGCCATCATATAATACATAACTTTATCTCAAAAATGTTATTCTTAATGCATGTATATAATGTATTATCACTAAGTATGTTTTATCTCTTCATTTCAGATTGTAAGTTAAAGCTGATTTGTTAAGATTTGTGAACTGCCGACAACATGGCATCTGGAAGACAACTACGCTGTGGGAAAGTGGTAAGCGATACAAGTGAACGGGATGAACCAACTGAAAAGAGAAGAAAGGTGGCAACTCCTGCCACAAGGTCATTCAGTGACGTGTATCTCATTGGGCAACCCAGCTCCAGCATCAGGGGCTCTCAACTTCCTACTAATCGCCAGGTGTTCCAGTGACAATAGGTGTTAAGCCCGTGATACAGTGGATGTCGTTTTGCCATTCTGGAATATGGCAAGGATTAAAACACTAACTAGACCAAATGCAGTCAACCGTTTTATGATCCTCCATGATAAGTACAGGAAAATTGTTAAAAACAAGGGAAGAAATAACAAACCAGAGGAAGAGAAACGAGCTAACTTTCTGAAGGACTTAGACAAGTTATTTGATATTGGAGCAAAGGATGTTGTGGAGGAGATAAGAAGCAACAGGCTGCTCACAAAGGAGACCAAGGAAGAGGACGTCAATTTCTACTTGGACCAACAGACCACTCGCCTGGCACACATGTCAGGTCATGATAAGGTGTTTGAGAAGAAGTCTAGAGAGAAAAGCTTCCGAGAAGAAAGAGAAGAGAGAATGTTATCATCAGTGACTGCTGCAGCAGCAGAAGTTGGGAAAATTTCAAGTGATGAAGACCCAGAGAACAGTCAAGGCTCTGGTACTTGTGAAGGTTCAGAATACACTGAGACAACACCAAGCTGTTCATCAAAACCAAGTACGATAACCTTACACTTTCCACACTCAGTTATGACCAGTGAAGAGATTTGTAGCACTGCAGATCGGTTGTCACTCTCTGACAACCAGACAACAGTCATGGTGTCTGCAGTGTTGAAGGCAGGATGCGCAGATCTTGATGACTTTGTTATATCAGTCTCTACTACAAGACGAAATAGGATAAACACTCGTCATAACTTGTGCCAAAGTTACATGAATAACTTCAAAGAAAGTCCGCCAGATTACTGCACACTACACTGGGATGTTCTTGGTGAAAGATACCCAGTGGAAAGTGCTCGTCTCTGGTACTCCACAGTATGAAAAAGGGAAGCTGCTTAGTTTGCCCTTCATAGAAAGTTCCACAGGAATCCAACAGTGTAATGCTACATTGGAACTGATAGAAGCATGGGGCCTCACAGACAACATTGTAGGCTTGGTATTTGATACCACAGCAAACAACAGTGGCATCAACAAGGGTGCAGCGAAGCTTATTGAAGAAAAACTAGGCAAAAAGGTATTCTACTTCGCTTGTCGCCATCACATATCAGAGGTAATAATTGGAAGTGTATGGGAGGCTGTGTTCAGCAAGGTCAAGTGTCCTGATAACCCAATCTTCAGCAATGTTAAAGAGAAGTGGGACAAGTTGGTTAAGGACTGCCCAAGAGTTCTGGGCCTAGTTGAACAAGACTTGAAACAGAAGAAGACAAGCACAATTGCAGTCTTAAGCAATTTTCTTGAGGAAGCAAATCCGAGGGCAGATTACAGAGGGGTGGAAGAGCTGTGCCTGATCCTGCTTGGTAAGGAACCTCCTCGAGGTATCCACTGGGCCAAGCCAGGTGCAATTCAGCAAGCCCGCTAGTTGGCCAGGAACATTTATTGTATGAAGATGCTCATGTTTTCCAAGGAACTAACATACAACACGGACACTATCTTCAAGCTGGAGAGGATGAACAAGTTCCTGTCCTTATTCTACACCAGCCACTGGGTGACCAGCACATCTGCAGCTGATGCACCTATCCATGACCTCCAGCTTATGAAGAACATGCTGCAATACAAGCAGTATGACTATGAACTGGCAACCACTGTTCTCAAGAAAATGAACAACCACCGCTGGTATCTGACCCAGGAACTAGTGCCATTCACCTTGTTCAGTTCACATGCCAGCATGACCAAGTCTGCAAAAGAGAAGCTCGCAGTCAAGCTGTCAGAAACAGACAATCCTGAGAGTTACAGGAAAAGCAAGCTAGTGTTTCCTGTCATCAATGCAGCTACAGTTCTCACAGACCTGGTAGGGCCAGAGTCTCACTTTGTGTTTGATGCTCTTCGAGTGTAATGTGACTGGCTCACTATTCCTGCTGACACCTGGGGAGAATGACAGCTACAGGAATGCACAGAAGTTTGTGAGGTCAGTGAAAGTGACCAATGATGTGGCTGAGAGAGGTGTGAAACTAATGAGTGACTTTGCAACTCAGATCACAAGTGACCCAGAGCAAAGAAGCTGCTTACTACAAGTTGTGGAGTACCACAGGAAAAATTTTTACAATTTCAAAAAAGCCACATTGAACAAGTGATAATACATGTATTAGTAACATCCTATCTGGCAGTTTCTTATGCAATATATGTGTCAGTGCAGTGCTATCATACTACCAAACTGATTTTTTGTAGTGTCCCAGCTGTTTGTGCATTAAAATTAGTTAAAATTTACACAGGTGTTCGTGTGTTTTATCGTGCTTACCATATACAAGAAAATTTTATTAGCTTTCATTTGGTACCACTTTCAATACTATAGCATCACCCTCTGGAAAGCTACAATGAAAATAAGGACATAATATCCCATATTTTGCAGCGTTTTTGAAAAACGTCAACAATGAAATTACATGGCTCTTGAGGTAGGCATAGCCAAGGTCCAAGATAATAACTGGTATATTTAGCTAATTTAGACCTTGGAGAATGGGAATAATTTCAGTTCCCATATGTTTGAAGAAAAAGGTCAATTTTGAAGAGGTCAAATATATATATATGTATACAAGCAAACAGTTGATAAAACATGTTAAAAACACTTTGAAAGGGAGTTAAAAACATTTAATCTTAAAAGGAAACACTTAATCAGAGGATAGTCCTTAATCCGCGTAGTTTCGAAGAAATACTTCTCTTCTCATCAGAGGGTAGGAATAAGCAAAATGCGCGATCGGATTTTGCATACAAAAGTATTTGATGAAACAACAAGTAAGTCAAAGATCTTACTTTATAAGAAAAAAGTGACACAGAGGGAATATGGTGAAGAAAAAGGTAATTACACGTGAATGGATTGTCTGGTGAAAGATAAATAATCCAATGACGGTAAAATACAAAAATATAACTTCAAGAAATTTTTTTATTTTTATATATATATATATATATATATATATATATATATATATATATATATATATATATATTTGTATAGTATATACAGGAATTTAAATTTATATCGGTAGTCGGTATATACTATACAAAAAAATATATTGCTCTTATTTCGAGAAGGGTTTTTCCCTAATAATAGAGCACTGTATGGGATTTCTTTTTCTACAAAAAAGTACAAGTATATATATATACACTCATCGTATCCGGGGATCGTACAACCGTCACGACTGAAATATTTAATCATTCCTCTTCCTAGTCACTACTGTCTATGGAAAGTTGTAGACTTTCCTTTGCGTATGGGTTATTCAAAGCCAATCTTTTTATATTCTAATATATTCTAATATTCTAATTATTTACAGTTTTTAAGCATCGTCATCGGCCTAGATCTTAGATTAGAACAATAATAATAATCCAAAAATATACGGAATTCTCTCTGCTCTAGAAAATGAGTTAAAGTACGTTTTGGTGCACTTTAAAAACATTATCTTTCAATTAATGATATAAATATAAAATTTTCAATGATTTTTTTAAAAAGTGTAACAGAATGTACATTACATAAAATAAATCCAAGGTAATTTTTTGATTCAATTTAAATAACTTTTTTTACCTTACTTTGTAAAATTTATGAAAGTGCACTTTGAAGATAAATAAATTTCAAATTGAATCTTGTATCTTTATTTTTAAAGCCAAAAGTAAAAACAATTTGTTTAACAATTTTCATGCCTTGGATGAAATGCTTTTCTAACTTGTATCTGCGGTTCTTCTAACGGTAAGTCACAAGTTTTCTCGCTCTCCTTTGATACAATCTTCATTAGCAATATATATTTTCATATGGCTAGCTTTTGAGGCAATATGCCCCAAAAAGGATATAAAAGTAGACATGATTAGGATGAGAACAAAATGCGAATGACTGTTGAACATGCAGTCAACTGGCAAAGACGCGAGTATTTTAACATCTGTTTGTGCATGAAAATACAAACTGACAATATCCAATCAAAACTGGATGTCAAGAATACATTTTTCCAAACAGCATAATTCGCTTTTCTAAGTTTACAGTGAGGTAAAAAACTAATCAAATACGTGGAGCGCATCAGAGCATTGAGTATAATATGGGGCATGAAGGTATCAATTGTAAATTCATAGCCCTTGTCCTGTTGAAGCCCTCTGTCTTGACAAGCTGCTGGAACCGATCTGTGCACCAGACATGAAATAAACGGTTTACATCTATTCCGTTGCCAAGATCGGTAAGAAAAATGGATCGATCATTCGACCACCTCAGAAGGTATCTCACTTCTGACGCAAACCTCTACCTGTATGAGACAAATACCCTAAAAGATGATATATTGTTTCTGCAGCTGGTGATATGTTGCTCGGAGCACTCTTTCCCGCATCGATAGAATAACAAAAAAAAAAACGCTTCGAATTAAAGTGGACGATGCTTTACTATCTCTTCACAGAATAGACGTCGCTTCAGAATGAAGTGGATGATGACTCTGTCTGCTCCCCACTGCCCTTTTCGAACATGAAAGACGTTGTTAGTCTCTCTTTTCTCTATCGTTATTTTTTAGGAAGATACTAGACTAAGCTTAAATTTTTGGTCCCCGTCCCTGTAAAATATGCACAACAAAATCTCGCCTAACTACAACAGCCCGTCTATAGAAACACGTGGATTAACGAGGTTATCAATTTTAAGCCGTTTTATTTGCGAGATCTTATCGGTAAACAACGTATGCCTTGTCTGGAGCGATTTTTAATGGAGATCTAGAAAAGTTGTAAATACTATCTCTCTCCCTCTTTCTCTCTCTCTCTCTCTCTCTCTCTCTCTAGCTCCTTTATAAACGTAAGGCTTCCTATTTTTTAATTAAAAATATTAAAACGTTGAAGAACTTTGAAAACTGGAGTGATACCATTTAAACAGGCGATATTTTTGGCCAGTCTCTTTTGATGCCTTCGTCATATAAGACCGGAGCTCACTTTTTCACTCTCATCTTTGTCGCGCCTTTGAAAGCGACGATTCCACTTCCTACCTCTTCTAACATCAACGGAATCGGCTCTGTGTACGTTCAAAAGGCGCCGATAAATATTGATCGGTTAATTTTTTCCTATGCATAGGGATTTCAATGACCATCTCTGTTTCTGACGTACCACTATGACAAGGGTTGATTGCGCAGTCTCACACCGTCAATATCTGCAAAAGAGTGATGAAGCTTTCAGGTCATAGATGCATGAGTTCAGTCATTATTACAATGCAATTTGCAATCCCTTCTAATCCATTCGTGACGAATAATAATAAAAGGCATTACTTCTGGAAATTTCCTCATATATATATATATATATATATATATATATATATATATATATATATATATTCCTATTTGTGTGCGTGTGTACATCATTTAGTACCATATGATGAATAGAGCACCAGATAACAGTGCATCTTATCGGTGTACATAATCAAACGTCAATGCTTAACGGAATGTTCATGTCTGTTACATCGAAAAACGATTTTATACATACTAGCAATAAAATAACATTTATAATTTAATTACAGAGGAATATCATCAATCATAATTCGTGTATGGGAATTATGAAAGTTTTGCGCACATTCGCAAAATAAATCAATACTCTTTATTCGCGAGAAAACCTATGTGCACAGTTATGCTATGTGCATGCTTAGCCAATAACAATAGTATTCGTTCTCTCTCTCTCTCTTTCTCTCTCTCTCTCTCCCTCTGTATATATATATATATATATATATATATATATATATATATATATATATATATATATATATATATACTAACAGGGAGACCAAACGATGATCAACGAATATTTCACACTCTTATATTTTTATTGTCATTGAAATCCGCGATATCACCATGGACGAAGCTTCATGTGTCTCCATATAGTAACTTAGTTCAAAATATATGTTATTCTACATTGCATCCTAGAGAAACTACTGTTTTTTTATAAAATAATTTCGTATAAACTTCTTTCCAGTTAACGAAAAAGAAAGCATTTAGAACTTTAATGGTGGGGTTTGAACCTACAGACAACGTTATGCAAAAAACAACAACAACAACAACACCAACAAAGACAATAACAACAAAAACCAAACATACACGCTATCAACTTACCCACAGTAGAATTTTCAAGGCCCGTTCTATTATTGTTGCTAAGCGACGACATGGAAACATAGCTTCACCGATGATAGATAAAATAAAACAACGGTCTCGATTATCGATAATTATAGGGGTATTCTGAGAGAAAACTTTACTAAGGTAACACCCAGATTTATACACTACAGTTTTGTAAAATTTAAAGAAAATCTGTCCAGCCGTTTCGGAGTCTATAAGGAACGATCTCACACACATAGACAAAGTTGCTTTTATATAATTGTAGACGTATACAGAGAAAGAGAGAGAGAGCGAGAGAGAGAGAGAGATAGAGATAATAATGCTAGGTCTTCTTTTTTTTTAAAAAAAGAGGCACAATTACAGGTATGTATCTCTCTATTTTTATTCCTGTCTGTCTGTCCGTCTGTCTCTGTCTGTCTGTCTGTGGCTTCTCTCTCTCTCTCTATATATATATATATAAATATATTTATATATATATATATATATATACATAAAGAGAGAGAGAGAGAGACAGACAGACAGACAGAGACAGAAAGACAAATAGACAAAGATAGATATGCGTGTATGTGCATTTAAAAAATGGTGGCCATTACTCGTTTAAGGTAATTAGTGTCACTTTATCACCAATACTGGCAGATTTTTCTGTTTAGTGGGGTTATATGCAGAATACGGACTAATTTTAATGTGATGTTTAAGTTAAATGTAAGTTTATATGGTACGGTTTTAGTATGAAATATTGTTGAACGTGCACAATAATTATAAACAAAAAAACACACACACAATAGTTACAAAAAGTTCTATCGGCCGATATTAAGAATGGATTTTTGAATAACGATATTATTTTAGCACGGCATGTGTTCCGCATAAATACCTATCAGATAATTAACAGCGCACGAATACATAGGCAGAAAAATATGTATGTGTACCATGCATGAAATAATTTGGTGACCAACGTCGGATATATTGTTTTTGCATTGTTTTGAACTTTAAAATGTCGTGAAAATGAAGAATTGAAGTCCTTCTCTCTTCTACAAATAAATAAAGAAAATTGTTGCCGCATTTATGTTTTTATATTTCAACATATTTGCTTAAAATTCCAGAGCACCGATGATGATTAAGACACTGAGAGAAAACAGACGAAAAACATAATTTATTTTTTAAATGTTAGTTCTGATATCCAGTTCCTTTTTTGAGGCAGAAGCACGAATTACACCCATACAACGTGTAATTCACATATACAAATTAACATGTAATATTAAAAATGATGATACTGGCTGCAGGAATGCTTTCATTAATAAACGAACAAAATTGGGTGCGTTTGTCAGTGTATACATTAAATGCGTATAGAATCGCTCTTCTGTGATTTTATCTCTTTGCACAGAATCTGTAAACTTTACTGTTGACCTTCATCTGAATCGGTTTCTCTAATTGTTTTCACCGTATTCCACTGAGATACGTTGCGTTTGAAGAATCCGTCTTCCCCACCACGTCCGTCCCTACACAAATTAGCCCAAATAGACGTCCCTTCATCATGCAATGTATAAATAATTACATGAGACAATAATTAGGGAAAATATGTGTAACTCTAATGAGAGTTAAATAGAAGTGCACATCGATTGAGAACCGAAACATCATACAATTTTAAAGAGTATCAAAATGGCTAATTAATGGTCATTAAACCCTTGCATATATATATATATATATATATATATATATATATATATATATATATATATATGTGTGTGTGCGTGTGTGTGTGTGTGTGTGTGTGTCTGTCTGTCTGTCTGTCTGTCTGTGAGTGTATGAACATATATATATATATAATGACATCTTTGAATTAGTAATCGATAGCATAGTATCTAACAAATCGATATTTGATTCTGATTAGACTTTGTTTCCTTTCAAACATGTTTATTATATAACCCAACGAAGACCCTAACAGGTGATCATCGGTATAAGATTTCGAGTCCAGGTAAATCCGGAATCACGGAACACCCAGACAGAGTTCAACAGCCATATTGGCTATCAAAATAGGTCACATATTACAATGGTTTATCAATGATTGATCCGCACGAGGGCAGGAGTGGTTTAGTCGCTTCTGGTTCCCTCCTTCTCCGCACGAATAGTCCACGAGATGCATAAATCTGAAATTAAATGAAGTGGCACACATCCACGTTTTCATTTAGATATATCCATATACCCCCGGACTTGATGCTGAGTTTCTACAATTTAAAGCACGTTAACTCCGACAGCAACAACAAAAAGAAAAAAACGATCAAATCCTGTAGTCGTTTCCTATAACAAATATTATATTGTCAAAAACTAAATTACAAAGTTCTAAAAAACGTACAATATACAATGCCGTTACAAAAAAAGATGATAAGATATATATTTGAATGCTGTCAAGCCAATAGTATGTTCGGCCCCTTTCGTATACCGTGAGTAAACACGCGTCGATATTCCGTTAGAAATAACAACCCGTTGTTTTTAAATAGCGAGAAACAGTCTCGTTGAATAATCAGCATGTGTGCCAGCCTGTTGGTTCCTCTCGCTTATGAAAATGCCATTTTTCGACCCCCTTTCATGAGATATACTTTCTCCTTTCTTTCTGAGAAACCTGCAGACAATTTAAAATTACGAGGACGGGTGACTTATAGTGGCTTAGCGAGATTGGAGTTCTGTCTTACATAGGATCGTTGCAACTAGAGTGACGTACCGAACCTGAGGAGTCTTAAATCGGCCGGCAGCGGGAGCTCGTTCCAGACTCGCACTCTTTTCTTCTCATGATTCCCCACTTCTGTATTCTTGACCTCTTCACTTTTCTGTCGCAGTTCGCTCGTGCGCGACATTTTATAGATAGGTAACGGGTAGGAGTAGACGCTTTCGGGCGTACACTTCAGTCAGTAGGAGTTCACCCGTCTAACTTATATTGACCTATTGGTCAATTGCCAATCTTACGTAAGCATACCACGTGATCATTTTCCATCGAGCCATTTCTCACACCGCTAAGCTCTTCGAATGATGATTCCAGGGTCATAGCCACTAAAACCAAACCCAAACAGGATTTTCAATTCTATCCTCCCAGATATCATTGATTCATTTGGAAAACAGTATTCGTATGAATTTGTGATTGTCAACTAAAATCTGTTCAACTGAATTTATTTTCTCTTTGTTTTGGTGGTGAAGCCAGAAAGGCAATCGTGAATTTCCAGGTATTCCTCAACTAACAAAAGCTTTAACTAAGCTCCATAATAGCACTACTTACTGTTAAATCCGCTTTCACAGGACTTGGGTCACAATTGCATACGGTTTTTAAGTTCTCTGAGGTTTAACTCTAAATACAGTTATTTTCGATGAAAATATAGTTAAAATAAAGATATTTCTCCTTACTAACATATTCATAAGTGTAAGATTACAAAAGTAATAAACACTTCGATATTATTCCATCATTTTCATCTATTGTTTGAAAACGTATATGTGGTTTAATTAAATATTGACTTATTTTCGTCTTAAAGTTTGTTTAAATTTTTTACAATGAAGTCACAACTTATCAAGACCCAAAATCCAATCGAGGTTAAAGGTTAATGAATGCAAAGTCGTAGTGTAGTAATTGTTAGTTCTGTAGATTTGGTAGAATTGTGATTATATAAGGGGACGGCTCAACAAGAACTTGCTTACATTGGACTTGAAGACTACCATATTTTAGTCAGCCAGGAAACAGGCCAGTGGAACAGTATTCCACGGAGGGTCAGTTCTAGCAAAAAAAGCTTTGTTCATGGAAACTGCGTTTAGATTTAGGCACAGGTTATGCGTGGGGAAAATTAATGCCAGTGGTTGTAGCTAGTCGCTAGTCATTCATGAACGGCAAGGGGGACCATCTATTACAGCGCAGACTAGCAATTGCCATGAAAATAACGATGGAGCAGAGACACATCTCCGCTGTGAGAATGTAATTGCAGTGAAGAGAAAAGGGCGTCACATACCAGGCTTTTAAGTTGATTCCCTGAAGTATGAAATAAAATATTATTTGTGACAAGTAATTAAAGTGTTTTATTTTCTTCAATTAAATGACGAAAGCAGCAAGGTTATCGTAATAAGATTTGCTGCTGCCTCGGTGGAAATCACCCTATTCTAACACGGGGATTTATTAAATATCAAGAAATATTTTTTTCTTCCATATAAGAAAAAAAAAAGATAAAACAATTGCAACGTTTTTCAGTTTCGTCTTGACAATATATATTGTAATAAATTTTTGCCATGAACTTAAACAAAATTAACACATGAAAATTGACTTTGTTACCTAAGTATGCCTGCGTACTAAAGGAAACCAGTTCCTATTTTGAGCGCGACATAAAATAAATCAGTTACGTTATAAATGCTACAATAGCTAACAAAATTATTCACATTTCGTTGTTTTTCTTGATGGATGTATTCAGAAATAAATGTTCGTTTTACTTTTATTAATTTTACTGAGTTTTTCACAACATCATACATTACAGTTATCTGTGTTTATGTTATAGCGCCAATACTGTTTTTTAACTATATATATATATATATATATATATATATATATATATATATAACTTACACTTAAACACTTTACAGTTTACGTCTCTTTTTTCTGAAAAGAAAAACAATTTGATTAAAGAATATCGTGCTTACCCTTTTATTCTATCTAGTCTAAAACGGAAATATCTTACAGTATAGTTTTAAAAAACTTTTGTCCCCGCTGTCCGACGAAAAGGCCCTTTCTTGTTTTCAACATTACTTATAAAAAAAAAACCGTGGAAGTATTTTTGTAATCCTAGTTTAAAAAGTGTATCGTTTGTTGAGAGTGCCACCCTGTTATCCGTTAGTTCGCTATGTTATTACGGGATTAATTTGATCTTTTTCCTCTTTTGTTCAAAACAGATTGCGTTGTTAGTGATCCCCTTTGAATTGTAAGTTACACATCACCAAGATCGTGTGAGTATCCTCTTTGTGAATTCAAGGTTATTGTCGAAAATAATGAGCCATTAAGGAAGACACATACAGTATTTGTATTGATAAACAAAATAGAATATACAAATAACAATAGTTGTAGAAATTAACAGTAGCATTGCGTACTACGATGTACACAGACACACACACACGCCACCTCGAGATTTTGTAGCTCCCTATTTACGTATACACTTCGGAAGTGTTAATATCTTTTGCATTACTGAGTCCCCACAACGGTTAGTCGGAAGTCATCGATTAAATTAGAGTATCGTAGGGTTGCAACAACGGATGCCACATACAAACTTAATACATCTACCTTGATAGCTATCTTATGTAGCTTACGACCGCCATTTCTGTCACATTCACTCGTGATAATAAAATACTACATTAAATCCAATAAGAACCACCATCACCGTCGCCACATCTACAGAAGAATAAGTTCGTATATTTTTTTTCAATATATAGTTCTCTCACCGCTACCAGTTGCCACCGTGTCCAATTTTACATTTTTCAAGTATAGTGTGATTCCCCCCCCCGTAACTGGCTAAGACAAATAAAAATATCATATTCTTTCCGATTTCTGAATCCTAAATAATAACGCCTCCCTAGCAATGTTGCGCTATTTCTGAGTAGCTGAGACCTAACATTCTCATATTCCGGATGGAAGCTAATTCTTAAAGAACGAACACTTTACAGTTAAAAAAATGATGCAGCTCTCCACATGAGACACTAGCGCTCAAATAAGACACAAACATATTAACTGCTCATAAAAGATAATTAAATACTGATAACCTTTATTACTGGAGCAAACGTGCACAAGTAAAAAACTTTATATACATAACGTTTTCTTCGTCTTTGTTTGAACGTCTGGGGCACTAAAAAATGTAAGCACAGCAATCGTTTGAAAATATAAACATGCACACATTACTGACAGGACACTATCCCCCTCAAATAAAAAAAAAGCTTTGAAAAAAACTTGTTTTTCTTTGCTTTTTTTTTGTTGGCATTTACTATTCAGGTTGACGACACCACTTTTCTACGCCACAGTTTTAACTCATTTGTTACATAATTGTGTTTTGACCAATTTTGAATTCTGTGGAGTATTTTATTTAATTTTATTTTCTGGGCTGATGTTCGCGATTGCGCACACATTTCGTTTTTGGGTAAATTTGTAAATAGGTTAACATCCACAATTTTCTTTAGAATGACGAATTTTAAAGGTTTTCTTTTATGCTGATGAAGACAATCTAATTCAAATTTTGCGGAGACAAGTACTTACAGAGATGTAAAAACCTGTATAGTGCACTGTAATTCACTGGCTACCAGGTTTGTACGCAGGTACGATCAAGAAATCTACTTCCCTCCTACCGACACTGCCACCCACATTTTTTATATTGCATTCGCGGGTGGTGGTATGCTTAAAACCATTATCACAGTTAAATTTGGGGGAATTACTAGCCCTTTCCCACAAAAAGAGGTTTCTAATCCGAAAGCCTATCTTTACATAGGGATGTTGGGGGTATCTATTCCGAACGCCGTCCCTTAGATAAGGATGGCAGTGGTATCTATTCCGAAAGTCGTTCTTAACATGGGAAGTTTGGGATGTACGACGTTCTTAAAATGAAAAGGAAGTAAGTAAAAAAAAATCGCAATTGTTATGTTATACACGTTCAGAAAAAAACGACATAAAACTGGGATCTACATTTGGTGGAAGAGTTGAAAAGAAGAGGAAGACTTGAACAACAAACAAAAACAGCTAAGACTGCTACCACTGATTTCGATCACTCTAAACAATCCATATACAGTGAGAATCCCTAACATCTAAAACTTCTGGTTTTACTTTTAATTATTATTCTAATGGACCATTTTTCTTAATTATATAAATTCATTCTGTTTTACGCATAATTGTTTTTTTTTAGATTCAAACAGTACCTGCAGGTTATCGTCCCAAACCAGCACTAATCGACAGTAAAATGCAAATTATTTCATTTCGGTCATGGCTGCCAGTGTCCTCAGTTGTTCAGGACCGACGATGGCCACCACCAACAACTGTAGTTTACTTTATTGCGAAGGTGGGGAAAAGACTTCCACTGGGAAACACCGGTTAACAGGTTTCGGTATTAATATAATAACATGCAAGTCTTCATTATTCGGTCGTAATATACGTTTAAATATCATATTTGAATTTATGTATATTGCGTATGATCTATTTCATAAAAGATTTCTATGGATTATTATATTGTACCTAATACATAGAAGTGATTCTAAAAGTAAAACTAAATTTGACTTAGGTACCATCAGCAAGAACCGAAACCAAATCATTTAGGTCACACGCGATATTCGCTACAGTCTGAGATAACGCTACATGTATGTCAAACTTAACAAATTAACACAGGTAAGCATATAAATTAATAATTTTACATAATTCTGAGCCCTCCGAATCTATATTCCTGAATAAAACCAAACCGATATTGCCCCACAACTTGAAATATCCCATATGTAAAATTTAAAAACTGTAGATCAAAAATCGAGAAAGTAGTTTTGTTTCTCACAGACTAACAACGTGACTTTTATAATAAACTAGCAGTTCCGTTGTCGTTGCCCAGCGGTAAACTACGCTTTTATATATTTCATGTAAATGTCGAATTTATTATTATAGAGCCAATTCTCTAGAGATTGATATATTGTACCCAAGACATGCGAGTGAAAAGTAAAAAAAGAAATATATTTATCTCATCAGCTAGAATTCAAACTAAAACATTTAGCGCTATAGCATAAGACTGCAATATGACCTAAGGGCCCATGCATTAAAAAAAAAAAATCAAACTTATGAATATATATTTGCGCATGTGTAGAGGATACACATTAATTCGATTTACGACTGCTAAGCTACGATTTTTAAAATTTGAAACCTTAGCAATTATATTAAATTTTATTCATCAGGCCCGAATCTCTTATTTATCTAGGTTTAAATCTGTGACCAAAATCTGACAGAATAGGTTGGTAGTGAACATTTCGCACATTAACAACATGAGGAATCTCTCTCTCTCTCTCTCTCTCTCTCTCTCTCTCTATATATATATATATATATATATATATATATATATATATATATATATATATATATATATATACACGCGTAAAGATAATAAACGGAGAAGATTGGAATGCAAATTTTAGTTTAAATTTGTGCAGCCTCATATTCGTCTTTTTAGTTTGAACATGTCATAAGCGATGTTTCTAATGCAGGAGGACGAATTTATGTTTCTTGAATTAAAAACATTCAATCTAACAGTTTTATGTTAAGCTTCTTATACCAGATGTATTTATGCCTTGTCTGGAGCGATTTTCATAAAAACAATATTTGATTTTGTAAGAGATTTCTCCAATTGTTTGTTACTTATTCACTGCAGAATGAGAATACCAACATCATTTTGAAAAATTAAGAGTTGGGCCAGGAAATGGAGGAAATAGGGAAGACGGTGATTATAATATCATCGGGGTGGAATGCTAACCAGGCCTCATTCTCAATGAAAACGGTTGGCTGGAAATCGATTGACATTCTAATCATATATCTTCAGAACCTGTGGGAGCATATTATTTCATACAGTGTGCATGAATTGCCAATATTAAGTGAATTATAAAATTTCAATACGCTATATGCAAACCATTGTTGGTATAACTGCTTATATAAACATACATATATACAAATACACACACACACACACATATATATATACATATATATATATATATATATATATACGTAAGGTTGTGTGCATTACAAAAATCCTCATTATGAACAATCGCTAATTGGCTAATGGATTCCTAATTTGAGAATTTTATCGTGGCGATCTTGGTCAGATACTTACACAAATGCGAACATTACTATCTCTATCTATCTATCTGTCTATCTACTTTATATAAAACGAACTTTTTCTCTGTGTGTCTGTATGCGTGTGTATATGTGTGCATGTGTGTGCGTAAGTTCCTTCCTTATGGACTCGGAAACGGCCGGGACAATTAAAAAAGTAATTTTCATGCAGGTGCGTAATGTTTCTGAGAGTCTATTTAGATACGTTTTTTTTTTCGGAATGCTTCTGATAAGTATGGAAAATAGATAATCGAAAAAATCCGATTGAAGAAAGAAAGTCC
Source organism: Euprymna scolopes (assembly GCF_053919585.1). Lineage (NCBI taxonomy): Eukaryota > Metazoa > Mollusca > Cephalopoda > Sepiida > Sepiolidae > Euprymna > Euprymna scolopes. The sequence continues at coordinate 89,146,809 of NC_136489.1, forward strand.
AATTTGACCAAAATTAACACTTTTACATAGTCTTACATCACAAGTACATTTGAGATGTTTTATCGCCGCACAAGCAGAAAGTCCCAGCCTATAAAATCAACTAGAGATTCTTTGTATGACAGGGGCGCGTCCGAAATGAAAGTTTCTTTTTAGAGCACAACTTAATCATTATTCTTGACTTTTGTATGTTTAACTTTAATTCAAGTAATTATGTAAAATAATTTCATAAAATAAACAACAACATGTTCGAAATGAATGTTTCTGTTTAAAGCACTATTGAACCATGATACTTTCGCTTTACATTTTAAGCTTTAAGTGAAGCCATTATTTACATATAAATGTCTAAAATTGACAGTGGATTCTCTACAGTGCAATATCAACTATAATTTATTGTGGGCTAAATCACTGTGGTAAGGGATGTGAAACTTACTTCCGGTACACTGCGGGGGATGTCTTAATAGGGCAAGCAGCCGGTCGATTTTATGAAAACATGGACGATTTCACTGATTTCGATAGCAATAAAAGTAGGTTGGTTGGTTGGTTGGTTTTTGTTTTACGGCATATCAACCCTTTTCGGGTTATTTAATGCCGAATCCAAAGATTTTTAAGAAAAATTTTGTTAATAGAATATATTTGTTGTTTTCACGTCGGTTTCTATTTAACCCATAGTTGGGACCCTAACAGGTACTACCACTCCGGGTCAGAGTGGACCTGGGAGCAATGGTAATTAAAGGGTGGCTCCACACTCCCCAAAGCCCACAAGCTGGGGCCTCACCACTGGATATTGTTTAAGGTCATATCCAGGACCCCCATTGAGGGACTTTTACCCTCTGCTGGGGGGCAGTCGGCGTATTCTAATGCCCCACCGACAGGGCCAATAAAAGTAGGGGAGAGTAAAACATTTACTGATCCACATTCAAATCTGAACAACGTTGAGTCTCTCTGCTAGTGTAATTTACCGGTACACAAACCGCTACTGACCAAATTGTTTTAATTTTGTATAGCTTTTTCTTGTCTATTTCCACTACAACGTCCACAGCGGTATACCGTTTTATTAATCTACTTAATTGTTAGAGCCCCAACTAATAGATGGTTACATTGTTGCGAATATGTACGATGAGTTTATTACTTATTCGAAATCATTTCAGTAGCAATTTTCAATTAAAATTATAATTGCTAAGGTGTTATAATAATAAAGGGCGCTAGTGCACTTACTGATCCGCGTTATTTTTTAAATCGTATTTCCGAGTTTAATTAAAGTTTTATGATATGTTTTTTTTATTCAATTGTAAGGTTAAAGTATAGAATAGGTACAACACACCCTCCTCTCCCCATGTTAAGAATGGCTTTTTAAAACATAACATTATTATTTCAACACGGATCAATAAGTGCACTAGTACCGAATAAAGGTTTTAACTGTGTAATTGTTTGCTAAAAAGAACAGATAGAATATATTAGACCTATTATTTGTATTCCTTGGGAAAATGTTTTCATCTTATAGGTTATTTGCACAATGTCTCGGTTGTGTAGTAATAAATAATGACATATAGTGATGAGTAGTAAGATTGTACATCTAGAAAAAAAATTGGCTTAAGACTCTTAAAATTGATACTTGAATTGTTCATGGCGAAGAGGATAAAGTATTTGGTCAATTCAATTGTAAAGTTACGCTTTTCTGAAGTTTAAAGGTTCAATCCCCTGCGCAGGTGACAATTATGCAATCGAGAATTACTTAAAACATCTATCCAGTCGTATATGGCGGAACAAGTGCATGCTACTGTCGTGTTCGGTGTAGATTTCTGGAGTCGACAGAAAGATTCCCGACAATCTTCAACTGAAAAAGGTCGGGGTTTACATCGGGTGAAATAACACTCAAACTGAGACCAGTAGTTCGGAGATCAATAATAAAACGTATAATTAATCACCATTTTAATAATCCAGAAACGTGATAAAATATATCAGGTTGAGAAGAAGGTTCTTGCGTTTTTTAACTTTAAAATTCAGATGGATATATCTCTGCTTAAAAAAAAAATTGATCGAAATAAGCACTATTACAATCAACCCGCTTTCTCCAACGCAAAACAAGTGTATTTATGCCAGTTACGTAAAAACCTTGCGTTCTGGTAATGATGAAGTTTGAGATATCGCTTAGGTTTTTTTAGCATTTCTCACGCAGAAAGTTGTCTAAATGCTTTCAAAACTGGTATTCGGTAGGTGAGAGGGCTAGAAGGTATGGCGTTAAGGTGGAGTTTCGTAGCCCACTTCGTTTAAGTTTTGCAGGGTCGATTTAACAACATGTGGTCGAGCATTGTCGTGGAGGAAAATCAGGCCTTTTTGTTTACTAATGATGGATATTGTTGTCAAAGTTTCATCCATTTGTATACAGCACTTCTCCGCTGATATGATTTTGCCTGCATTAAAAAAAATGTTATGGATTAGACCGGTTGTAGACTACCAAGCAATCAGCATGACCTTATTTTGGTACAACTCTAGTTTCGAGATATGTCGTGGAGTTTTGTTGGCGTCTAAGCACTGAGCTGAGCGTCACCGGTTGTCGTAAAGAACCCACTTTTCATCGCAAGTCAAAACCCGGCTGAGAAACGGGTCGTTCTTGTTTTGTAAGAGAAGAGAAGATGATACTTCATAAAAGGGTTTCTTTTGGTTGTCGTTCAATTCGTGAGACACCCATTTATCGAGATGTTATTCTTTCCCATCTCTCTGAAGTAGTTAGAAATCGCCTAATTCAAAAGCAAGTTCTCGAACAGTTATTGGCTTCAACTAAGGCGCTTATCTGATAATGGTCAACATCTGATGGCCGACCACTACGCTTATCATCTTCAAGAGTCTCGTCGCCACCGCGAAACTCCTTAAACCACTATTATCCTATGTGTTCAGTAGTGGTTCCTGGGTCAAAAGCTTCGTTGATATCGCGAGCTGTTTCATCAGCTTTTTGGCCTACAGTTAATTGAAATAAGAACATTTTTCGAATTTCCTCTTTTCCTCATCTTGTATTAAACGTTCTGAAGAGAGGATATAATTGTTTTGAGTCGATTGTAATTTAATCGATTAAATAGAGCTATAAACGCTCTTTAAAATAATATATGAAGTAAAGGAAATTTAACGAAAACATATTTGCAAATTCATCATTTGAAATCAAAATTAAAAATTCCGCAGATGTCGATATGTCAGTTGTTTACCTCTAAATCTTATTACATAGGAAGTAGCATAACGTCATCTGTATGAATCGAAATTAAACTCACGAAAATTCCTGCATTTTCCCCACAGAAAAAAAAATATTGTGAAGTGTTTGTTTTCTGGTGCTCATCTGGCCGAATTTCTATTAATGTCGATTATTATTTGTTATAATTTCTAACTAAATTTGAACTCATTACTCAGATTTGCTACCATTCGAAACTATTAAAATTAATCTTTGCCCAAAGCGATGAAGAGGGTCTTAAAATGCTATTAAACCTGCACATTTATTTCAGAATGGTGTTGTAAAATTACTGCCGACCAAATACAACACATCGGAACCTTACACAAATTGAACAACAGGTTCGATTAAACCACTTTAATTGTTAATTGCGATCATCAAATTAACCAAAAATTATATTTTCTTGTTTCTAGATTCGAAAGGAATATGCCTCACAAATTTGTGCCAGCTTCTCTTTCATAAACAATTATTAGCGCAGAATTAGCCGCGATTTTACAGGATTTGGCCTTACGCTCACATTAAAAGCGACCGTGTCAATAGCGAATCAATGACATTATTTTCAGTACCGTTGGTAATTCCTTCGATTTTATTGGCGATAAACCCGAACTGCAAATGGATTATCGTTGGATAATGCAAGAAGTCAAAAATTTAATTTTTATTATGATCAAGAAATCGATATCTAATTGAAGAATTTTATGGATCATTATTAGTTTTGTCAAGTATTCCGATAATATTGTTTTCCCCCATCGACAAATGTTGCAGAATTAAATTTAGCATCATAATAATGTTATAACTAATGAAAAAAATCAAATCCCAAATCTCAAGAATATTGACTTATTAGATGAAGTAATCGTTGTAATCGAATTAGAGGTTACACTTGGGATGCAGATTCTTAAGCTTTCACTGTTTGTAGAAACTCTAACTTATGGGTGTTTGGTTCGGTTAAAAAGAACGGGTATTTGTAAGCTGCTACCATTCAAACTATGCTTCATACTTAAGTGTGAGAGACTGAGGGGGAAACAGATACTGATAGTGACAGCGGATTCAGTTCAACTTATTAGAAATTTACGCGTCATTGAATACTAAACTATGATATTAAATGTTAGCATTTATTTCAGTAAAAGTTCTCAAAAATCAAAGAACCTCTTGCTATATCTATATGATATGCATACATATTTAATTATTCCATTACGGTATTGTTTTACATTGTTACTAAATAAGTTAGAACTATTTATTTCCCTCTTTCTTACTAACCAGTAAAATTATAGCATACCTTTCTGTTGGGTCCTTGGTCTTATTGAATCCAATGATAAAAATTCATTTAGTCTATGTGAGTATCGAGATTAATGTTGCAACTATAAACAACATCCCTTAGAAAACATGAGTCAATCCTCGTATAAGCCAGTGTAGGGTAGCCTTATTGATGGTATTTTCTTTGAGCTTCGAATGCTGTGTCTGCCATATGAAGAAGTAGGAAAACAGAAAGTGACAGACAAAAGCTTAGTAAGACGCATATTTTAATAATTGGTTAATTCGGTTGGACATAATCAGATACATCCCATTTACTTCCCTCCCAATGTCGGCAGATAAACACAATGCTGAGTTTTTACTATAGAGAAAATCTAGCTCCCCACACACAAAAAAAGCACTGGATTGAAACACATTTTTTTTTAAATTAAAATTGCCTAAATCTACAAATATTTTCTTTCTAACCGAGAACCAAACATAGATAATAGGAAGTGCAGTATTGAAACAGATACTTCACTTTGCTTCGAGCCTAAAAGTGAGTGACGCGTTCATAGAATTATTCAGATACTGAGATAAACATCAATATTTATCAAATACGTATAACTGCTAAACATTACATTTTATAAGTTTAAAATACTTAGGATCAAATCATCGCGAAATGTCAAACAGAAAATACAAAAATTTAATTGATATAGGTGTAAGAATTAGAAACAAGTGCCTTTACAAAATCACTTTTAGCACTCAGAGAAAGGCGTTAATATTCAATTGTCTATAACTTTCCGTATAGTCCAAAAGTTAAGATATTAGATATGTTAAGTACGTATTAAAAATATTTGTTTACAATTTTTTCAATTGTATTCTTTGCATTATCAATATCCTTAATCTCTATTTTTTTGTAAACATTCTATGTCATACTGAAGCAGACGAACGACCTGTGTATTTATGTACGAACAGAATTCTTAAAATAGTAACGAGAAATAGGTTATAAATTTAAGTGCATGTCATTAGTAATATCTGTGTCAGTCATGGGCAAATTAATGTTCGAAAGCCGCATGCAGCCCGAACTGTTTTCCAAATAACACGCCTTATTTTACAAGAAATATAATATAAATTTCAATATGTTTTCCCTATTTCATACTAAATGGTTCGCACAATTCTCTCTTTGCGTCAAAAAAGGTTGGGATTTATGATAAAACTCCAATGGTGCATTTTGGGTTCTTAAATAAGAGACAGATTGCTAACATAAAACAAGGCCGATAGCCATTAATCGCGTGCTCTCGTGTAATGAATTAATGCGTGAATGTAGGATTGATATGAAATTCTTAAAGATAAACTAAAATGACCGAAAAATAGGCTGAAATGACTTAAATAAATAAAAAGTAAATGACTTAGAATGAATTTAATGAACTTAAGCATGAATTGAATCGCCTTAAGAATGACTTGAATGCTTAAAAAAATAACTGGAATCCTTCAAAAACAACTTCAATGATATGGAGAATGACTTGAATGACTTTGAGACTAACTCGTTGTAAAGTAGGTGATCATTTTACATTAAATTAATACAGAAAAGTGATCCCTCTCTTTATATCACAATAAGTACAGCGTGTACTAAGAACAGATACTAAACTTTGATCTTGGCCAAAAGGCAAAGAAAAGGATATTTATTTGCTCCAACACCGAGTAAATTAGGCACAAGGCCGACTTTTAATGTGAGGAGTGAAGGGGAAGTGGGTACCAACTCTCCGGGGAATAGGGAGCTGGATAGTGACAATTGGTATGAAGGGTTTCCCCTACATTGACCAAGGTCTTATATGTGGGATTTCCCCCACATATGGCCTTTGCTTGCAGTATCTGCCGGAACAGATACTACACTTTGATATTGGCCAAAAGGCCACAAAAAGCTTTATTTAACCTTTCGGTCCCGGCCTTGACATTATCTACTGCCAAGGCCTCATTTGGGGTCCGAAAGCGCTTAGGCACTAAGACCAGTAAGGGGGATTGGGGGAAAAACGGGGTCTTTGCTGAACTAAGCGCGACTTGTAAAAACAAGTACTTTATTAGGTATAACTATTCTAGAATCGCTATCATACTACAACAACCACCTACATTTTTACCAGGACCTACTTAAAACATCAAATCCCCAGCTTACGGGATGGCGGGCGACATTCATTCTAAAAGAAAAAGGAATTAAAATATTTACAATGAACAAAAAGCATAATAATATTTACAAAACAAGGAAGGTAAACTATTTACAGTTTAACTAAGCAAAATTGGATATGTACAAAACAAAGAGTATATATATATATATATATATATATATATATAACTATTCTAGAATCGCTATCATACTACAACAACCGCCTACACACACACACACACACACACACACACACACACACACACATATATATATATATATATATATATATATATATATATATATATATAGGGGTTAGATGAAGGGGGCCAGGTAGAAAACACCCAAAAAGAAAGAAAAATAAAACAACTAAAAAAATGCCTATGGGGGCGGGTTAGTAAGGGGTCCCTCCCTACCTACTCACTAATCGTTAAATGGAGCGCCCACTGTCTTCCGGCCCACTCCCCAAAGGAAGGGGTGAAACCAAGCAGATCGTTCCCTAATGGGGTGTGGGGGACCTAGGGGACAGCACTTCCGCGAAAATAACTTAAGGTTGGGTCGTCAGGGATGGATGGTGTCTTCCAAGATATAATACGTAAGGGGCAAAGTAGACAGGGGACAAAACATACAGGTGGACTGGGCATCTTTGGAAGCTCTGCTAGTGCCTGATGAAAAAATAAAGTAAGGAACAGGATCAACACATACATATTTATCCTAGACTAGCCCCTAATAAAGTATTCATTTTCCACTCTAGGTGGTTACTATTGCCTAACTACGCTCTACCCGAGAAGACTGTGTCTTGTAGAAAAGGCTGGGTTCCGAAAAAGAAAACTCCAGCACCATCCGACCAATAACCACTAGGGCGGGAGCACGAGCTCAAACTCAGCGCCTCGCTGGATGCACAAGCTAGTGTTGTGTACCAATCTCCTATCAAAGTCCATGCGGTGCAATCTTTCCCAATCACATCCGATTTTCATTTTAAGTGGATGCTTAAAATAAAAAACCAGATCGTGATCCGAAAGAGATTGCCCCTCATAGACAATGTTCAGACGGGAAACACACGTCACTAACCTAGCTACAGCTAGGATCGCTAGAAACAGCAACCGTTTCTCTCTAGTAAACGGCGGGTCCTCATTGTCGACGACGTATGCTAAATCAAGTAGCACCGATCGCTCGGGGTCGATGCGAGCCGTTACCTCTCCGACATACTCCCAGAGACTCCGAACTCCGCTGCAAAGAAAGAACGCGTGTTCTCTTGTCTCCTCCTCCTCTTCAACGTTGCAACGTGGACAGGGGGATAATAGTATTCACTATCCCTGCAGTACCTGGCTTGTCTGCCAAAGAGTGGCAGCGGGTCCCGGACTAGCCTCCATGTGATTGAATACTCAGCATTGTTGAGAAAGCTACTGGCTTGCGCCCAACTCCACAGCGAGAGAAATTCAGAACTCGACAGATTCAGCCGCTCCACCAGAGGATCTTTAGCGGTTCCCCCCACTAAATCCTGATATAGCCTCCTCCTAGACCGTGCAAGGTCACTGGACCCCGACAATGCCCTAAGGGCGGCTCGGCATTCGGTGAAGAAACACGATTCCCCTACCGGTCTTCGGCGACCTTCATTAGCAGGAGCGGATATGAGCCGCGGAAACGCAAGTTCCTCGGCTGGTACCCAGTATGTTTCCTCTAACAGTGTCCGACTCGGGAACGCCAATCTCTCAGCATGCTTATGACTCTGCAAGTCCGGCATTCCTAAGCCTCCCTCACTAAGTTTCTGCGTAAAGACTTGTCTACGGACATACGGCTTTCCTCCCACCCAAAGGAGTTTGAACAGGAGTTGCTCTAAAGACTTACAGTGGTCTGCAGGCAGGTGAAGAACCGACAAGCGGTAAAGGATCAGCGGAAACACGTACGTTGCACATGCCTCCGCACGACCCTTTAAGGGCAATTTCCTCAAAATCCAAGTCCTCACTGACGACTCGACCTTCGTTTGTACATCCAACCAATTCTTGTCCAGCTGGAGACTCGGTCCGAACCATACTCCGAGAATTTTGACCGTGCCATCAGTCCAGCCGAACGCACCTGGAAGCGAGTTTACCCCGGTCCAGGCTCCCAACTGCAGGCCAACGGACTTGCCGCGATTGATTATGGCCCCCGTGACAACTTCATACTAAGCGATCGCCTCTATCACCGCCTTAATATCAAGCCTTCGCCCGGCAAAAACGGTGACATCATCAGCGTACGCGGACCCCCTGGCAAATTTTCCACCAGGTAGAGCTAGTCCACGCAGGACTGGTCTAGCCGCCCTGTCCCTTAACTTTCGAAGGAAGGGTTCCAACGCCAGGACATATAACAGAAGCGACAGCGGGCACCCCTGGCGCACCGACTGAGAGACACCACAGGACTCCGACAACCTACCATTAACCGCGAGATCACGATACAGAACGGAGATCCACTTGCGGAAGTCCGGACCAAAGCCGGAGGGTTTCTACAACAGATGTCAAGAACCCATGGTCAACCCTATCGAACGCCTTGGACTGATCTAAATTGATCAGGGCGGATTCTGTGTCGGCTTCTAAACCCTCTATGATCGTGCGCACCAAGTGCAAGTTGTCTTGAATCGATCGACCCTTCACAGCGTAGTTCTGATCCGGATCGACCAAGTCACTGATAACAACCTGCAGTCGGTTCGCAAGAACGCGGGACAAAATTTTGAAGTCTGCGTTAAGCAGAGTAATGGGCCTATAGTCGTCTAGATTCCCCCTACATGTTGGTCCCCCTTCTTCAGAAGCGGGATCACGCCTTCCGTTACCTGCCTCTGGATGGAGCCATGAGCTAACCAGTGGTTAAACACGCCCGTTAGAAGGGGCACAAACATGGGCGACAGCCTCAAGAACAACTCGTAGGGAAGACCATCGAGCCCCCAAGATTTGTTGTAGCCAACCTGCTTCAACGCAGTGACGACCTCACGCTCCGTAACCATCCCCTTGCAACTAGCCGCTCGGGCCGCAGTAAGGCGGGGCGAGCCAGCTTAATAGCTGCCAAACCCCTGGCCGCGGAGTCTGAGTAGTTGGGTGAAGCAATCCATTAAATGTTGCCGAAACCCATTGCAAATCTCTCGCGCCGATGCGAGAATGTGCACTTCCAGGTTTTTCACCTCCCGAATGTACCCATCCGAGCCGTGTCTTAAGGCGGCCTCACGCTCAGCAGCGTCAACATTCACGGCTTTGTTGGAGACTCTTTTTAACCTAGCTCTAACCACCTGACCTGCATATCGCTTGCTAGCCAAGCGATTCAGGTCTTTCTTAACTAGAACTTATTCTAGGGAGTCCCCCCTGCCACCGCCCGGGTCAGTCTATCATCTAGGTGCCTTTTGGTCCGAGCCCTAGTTAGCGCGAGGCGTTGACTGTATTGGACGCAAAAGTGCCTAATGGTAGCCTTAAGGTGAACCCACCATCTACTCCCGGTAACCGCCCCCACTAACTCTCTCTGAATTAGTGATATCATCTGCTCCCGGAATATTTCGACTCCAACAAGGAGACGTTCAACTTCCAGTAGCATGCCAACCTAGGCCTATTACCTAATTTCAAACGGGCCAGCACGATCTTGTGGTCCGAATGACCTAACCAGTGGAACGTGGGACAAGATAGGAAATCTATATCGCCCCTTCTAATTAACATTCTGTCCAAGTATGTACTCGGACGGATGGCCATACTAGATTGCCACGTCCACATCTCCCTCCCGGGGTGATCCAGACGGAACCTGTCGACCAGATCGCACGAGGCCATCAGGTCAGACAGGCTGCTATCACATCACGCCGACCCACTAGCCCCTCCCCCTGACCTTATTTATATTGGGGTCCAGGACGTCATTCCAGTTCCCTATTAACACTACCCGCTCCGAACCCGAAGAGAGAAACACCTCCATCCGCCGAAAAAAGGAAACCCTCTCGCTGCAGACGTTAGGCGCATAAACTGCCACGATCCGGAACTTGCCGCTTTTAACGGCAACATCGACCACGACCACCTCCCATGAGCATCAGCGTGAACAACGGTAACCGTCGCAGAAAGGGTGCGACTCACTAGAAAAGAAACCCCTACCGCTACAGGAACTGCCATACGCTGAATAAACGTCAAAGTCGTTCACACTGCAGTCCCCGTCCCCAACAAAGTGGGTCTCCTGCAATGCAGCTTAGTCTACCTTAAGGGCCACGAGATCCCTCAGCACGCGAGCAGCCTTCCTTCAGGATCTCATGCCCCTCGCATTCAAACTAGCTAGGCTTAAGCTCGTGGGCATAATTCCTTAACTAGTAGTATTCGTCTAGGATGGGTCTGAAATCTTCGGGAGTAAGGCCGTCAAAGGTCTTACCGAGGCTGCCCGTGAGCAGGTTGGACGTAAGCCGTCCGTCTCGAGCCAGGCCCACAACGTCCAGGGGAACGTCATTTTAATGGCTCTATAAAGGGATGGGTGAATGTAAATTGGGACCCTCCTTTCACATTTTTGGGCAATTTGCCCAAATAATGGGTGCTCCTCGTTCATGATACACAGCCCCTTATACGCAGTCTTACTGGCCTCCAACATTCTCCACAAGGCCTTACAACGCCCTCTCCTATTTGTTCTTACGAAAGTTATTAGATGTGGAGCATCCGCGAAGTTTCTGGGATCGGTGACCTCTTTCCCATCGACTTTGGAGAAGTCTTCAAGGCTTTAGAGAAACCTTTTTTGTCTTCCGTTGAGGTCGCGGATCACGTGGTCAATGCTTGCGTCGCAGAGGCGTTCTCCCGGCCAGAACGGGTACTTCCTTGATTTACCCTCTCTACGAGGGGCCGCCTGTTGCTGGTCATCTGTTGTTGCAGCTTTTTCTGCCTCTGCGACAGGAACTTCGCGCTGCTCCTTCTCTTTAGGCGTGTTGAATAGGGGAGGATTGAGTTGAGCTTCCTCACTGGGGGTCTGGGTTGGAGGCTCAATATTCTGGTCTTGATTTACTTCTTCTGGGGCTGTTTCCGGAATTATCGCCGCCGCGGCTGTCTCCATTGTGGCCATCTCTACCGGGGTTGTCTCTGGCGGGGCTGCCTATGCCGGAGTTAGCTCCTTTCTTTCCCGTTTTCCCATTTGCTTTGTCTTGTCTGCTTCTTCTCCCTCAGATTTTGAGGAGCTTACTCTTAATTTCCTTTTTGCCGCCATCGCCGCCCATCTTGCTGTTGTTTGAGGGGATGTTTTTCCTGCTTTTTTGTCTTTTTTGAGACAATTTTGCTCCAGGTGGCGGCATTATTGTTCTCTTCTTCCGTCTTATCATCTCCCTCCGGCCTCTTGGTTTCTGCTAGTCGTGGCTGTTTCTCTGACTCCTTTTTCTCAGGGCAGAAACGAGACATATGCCCCAGCTTTTGGCAGAGCTAGCAGTGAGGTCGTCGTCTTTCCACTATGACTGTCATCGTCCAGCCCTCACAGATCAGCTGGGAGGGGATGCTGTAAAACCCCTTTTTGTCAGCGCGCATTTCGATTTTATACTCGCCAACTTTGATGTTTCTAGGTCCGATGACAGCCTGAACCTTCTCCACTTCTCCATATTGGGCCAGCGTCGCTCCCAGCTGATCTTCTTCGATGAAGCTCGGCACGCCCATTATGGTAACATTTGTCCTCCTTTTAGACTGATATTCAGTCTTCATTTTAAAATTCTTCCACACAAGATCCCCTTTTGCCATCTTCTCTGCCTCCTCTTTTGTAGGCAAAAAGAGATCCCATGTGGCGAAATATCTTCTTACCGCGTACTGAGCGGGTATTTTTAGTTCCCTGAGGATTTCCATCATCTTATCCCTGGGGATCCCGGCTAAGCCCTTTCCCTTTACGTCGAAGGTTATCAGGGAGACCGATCTTTCCTGGATTTCCTCCAGTCTCCCTGGCATTACCTTCAGTTCATTTCCTTGGATGTATTCCTTGAACTTATTTTGGAAAAGTTCCTGATAGTACTTTGGGGTCTTCTGAGTCTTTCTCAGGCTTTCCCGGGATCCCCAGGTTGTCGGTTCCTTGATGGGCTCACTGGGTATGCCGGCTGCCGTCTGCTTTTGTGGTGGTGTCCTCTGCCCTGGTGGTATCGGCGAGCAATCGCTTGCTGGGAGGGCTGGCCAATCGACCGCACTGCCTGGCGTTTTGCTGGTAGATACCCCTTCCACAGGGGAGCACTCATCTACGATAATCACTTCAGCTGATTTCGCTCTTCTTAGTTCTATCTCCGGCTTGCTTGGACTGTTTCTTTCCGACTGGGTCGTTGTTGGTAGCGGCCTAGATATCTCCTCGTCGAGGACCCACCACCTCTTCACTGGTCGTCTCTTATTCTTATTGAGGCTCCTGTAGGCTTCCTCGATCTCGTCTACATCCGGGGTATTCTCCACCACTTCCTTCAATATTTGTATCAATTCTTCCCGACTTGCCGGTATCACTGTCGCCGGCGTTCTCCATGGAGCCTCGTTCACCACTGCGACATTCCCCATGCCTGAGCTACTGGGGGTGACGTCCTCAGAGCGCGCCTCAGAGTTGCCGGAGACTGACCGCGACCGGGACCTCGACCTCGTACTTGCTGTTGGGTTTGCGACCCCGAAGCTCGCTCTCGAACTAGGGTTGCCTTTTGGGGTGGCAACCCCTGCAGCCGTAACCCTACCGGCTGCTAACGTACACTCGATCCTTCTCGAACTGGGGGTGGCGACCCCCGGAACCGACTAAGAACCGGCGCTCGACCCTTCCAAACTGGAGGCGGCGACCCCCGGAACCCTTCTCAACCTGGAGGTGCCTTCGGGACGGCAATCCCCCCCCGAACCCCCCACGGACACTTCTACACCAGGGGCGTCCCCCATGGTGAAGAGGCAGGCGCCTGCCCCCCTAGGTGTTGGCCCAGTGCCCTACTACGACCCGCCGATTTGGAAACTAGGGGGCCCTTCGCCTAAAAAGGCACGTCATTATCCCTTAGCCTAGCCGGCAGCTTAAGTCGGATCCAGACCCTGGACTATCTGCAAAAGAGGGAAAACCAGTTAATAATACAAAGCAACAATAACAAAAACACAACAATGCCTTAAGGACCACTCACCCAAAGAATGGGGTCGGTCTTTTGAGGCCAAACAAGAAAAAACCCTTGAACTTGACCAAAGTTGGTCAAGTGGGTGGTCGGTGGTCTTTGAAAAAGAGATAGCCTAGTATACTGCGAGGACAGATACTGCACTTTGATCTTGGTTGAAAAGGCAAAGAAAAGCTTAAAAAGCTAAGAATAGCATCTATTAACAACATACCTTTGATCTTAACGAAAAAGGCCAAGCACAAAAGTGTTACGGACGGACCGACAGACCGACCGACCGACCGACCGACGGAGTAACTTATAGAGTCGCTTGCACGCACTAAAACTCAGTGTAATTTCCAATGCATTTCAGGCTTAAAGATCATCCATTGAAATATTTACGAGTCACAAAATAGGTAATTTTACTCAATATCCTATGCCAAAGAATGAAACTAGTTTATTTGGGGTTACGTTTTAGATTCCACCGCTAATGAAGATTTGTTATTATTCAGTTATTATTATTCAGCCAATGTAAAGACACGTGCTAAGATTAAAGGAAATTTTATTATAACGTGTTTAGAGTTCTGTAACGAATATTGAAGTTCATGTATAAGCTCATGATATCATTTAAAATAGAAAATATTTGAGGAATTAAAAGAAGACCAGGAAACGTGAGAAAAAAACCGATAAAATTTAAATGAAAATAACAAACTAATTTATTTGAAATGTGTTTGTACATCTCTAATTTTATAGTACTTGAATACATGTCAAAATGTTTCAGATGTAATGAATTTTAAGGAAAGGTCAGAGAACACGAATTGAGTCCTCCATTACGCGTTTAAGCAAAAAGAATATACGATCCCAAGAAAACGTACGTACGAGCTATAGAGTTAGATAAATGTGGCAAACAATAAAAAGATTATTCAAATACTGAAATGTTGTGACTGGAAAATTGAATACGTTAGATAAGATTCGTTGATTTCGCAAAATAATAACTAGGGCTATGACAACAGCATATTCTTTTCCTGGTGTTAATTTTAATACACATATCTCCATTGATATCTTATATGGTTTTATGTAGAGTGATGCCGTCCTAGTTGATTACTTGTGTCTACTTATTCTGTTTCATTGCCCTAATAATAACTAGGTGGGATGCAGAGCTGTTATTTCTATAATTTCACTATGGAAAAAATCTTCGATATATCCTATTGAATTTGCTGTCAGTTTCTATTCGTCGTATTAATAGGTCATTCAAAACCAATGGAACTTGATGTGTTGGCTCAGAAAAAAGTGAATATGTGTTTTACTCATATATTTAGTCTATTCGGTTTTCGATCAATCAAATATTAATCCTTCTATACTGAGAGCATTTTTATTTTTGTTTTAATCAAGATTGTCACTTTAAGAGGGTTGGGCATCTTAACATAAAGACAGACTTTGTATTTAACATTGTCATCCTGCGGAGGCAAATAAATATGCAAGATGAAGAATTACTAACATTTCAGGCAATGGAGGACAAAACTACATAATAAAAGATTTATGAAGATGTTTAATCTCCCACTCTAACCATTCATTAAATTAGCAGACAAATGGATTTCAGCAAGACTTGTCCGTAAGATAAATTGCTTGATCAAATAAAAAGAATAGAATTCTTCGATTTTTTGCTGGTATCTTTTCCGCATTTTATTTCATATTTTCTGTCTTCCATTAGGTAGAGATAAATCTTTCTAGACTTCGGCGATAATAATTTTTGTCTTTTATCAAGAGTCATCGTTTTTAGGGAGCTGAATTTACCATGCATTATAAACTGATCTTCTCTTTGCCTCCTACACTGGGGATTTGGGCAAGTGTGTAGGAACCTTTAAAAAATTATTAAAAGGCAAATTCTTCAACTACCTATTGTTTGTTTCAAAAGGAAAAATATTATTGTCAAGTTCTCTACAATTGAAAATATCATTTGAGCGGGTGTAAAAGCCAAACACGTCTAACAAGTTTTTAGATAAATTTGAACCGTAATGTGATAACTGTTGTGGGGTATAGATCATCCTTATTTGAGAATAAAGTTGAATCAACTAGTCCTATGAATACTACTGGTTTCAGAGACTAAAACGAGAAATTCATACCATGTTTTCACGCATGCCATGATCACGTTCCTCTCATACCACTTTAGTGGCTCCTGTATTCTTTATGATAAATATATATTATATTTATACACGTTAAACTACTTGTGGTTTCTTTCAACTGGCTGACAAGGACGATTCAAGAACTTCCCGAATCAAGCTACAACAATTGCTTACAACAACTGTATGACGAACATTTGGGCTACGAATTCACTCTAAAAGACCAAGTTTTCAGTGAGTACAAAAAAACACATTTTTTCCATCTCTATAAATACAAGTAATGTTGGAAAAAAACTTTGTCGTTCTAAACGCATGTCTCGCTTGTACATTAAGAGAAACCCGATCCGGATAGGTCCACAGCTATAAAAGACATGCCAGAGCCTCATAATGTAACTATATTGCAGAGTTTTTTTTGGCTCGCGAACTATTACTAAACGTTCATTAAGAACATGCATGAATTGCGTGCGCCATTGAATGCACTATTAAAAAAGGACAAACAATGGGACTGGGCGCCTGTGTGGCAGGCAGCGTTTAAAAAATTAAAAGGTGTATTAACGTCAGATTTATCCCTGAGTCAATTCAATCCGGAACAAGAGATTATTGTCGCAACCGATGCAAATTCTTATGGGATCGGCGCATGCATTCTACACAAGATGCCGGATGGATCCACTTAGCGGATCGCTCATGCCTCGAGCACTTTACTGCCTGTCGAGAAGAATTACTCCCAAATCGAAAAGGAAGCAATGGGGATCATATTCGGGGTTACAAAATTCCACCGATTTTTACA
The DNA here is from genome assembly GCF_053919585.1 of Euprymna scolopes. Classification (NCBI taxonomy): domain Eukaryota; kingdom Metazoa; phylum Mollusca; class Cephalopoda; order Sepiida; family Sepiolidae; genus Euprymna; species Euprymna scolopes. The sequence continues at coordinate 89,163,351 of NC_136489.1, forward strand.
GGGTAGTAAATTTAAATTACAAACTGATCATAAGCCACTTATAACCATCTTTGGTTCTAAAAAAGGTCTACCAACTTGCACAGCAAAGAGACTGCAAAGATGGGAGCCATTATTTTGAATTATTACTTCGGTATGGAATTTCTTACATCGTCGAAGTTAAGGCACGCAGAGGGAGTGTCGTGATTAATTCCGAAATCAAGGGAACCGCAGGAAGACACATATATAGCGTCACTACAAAATGAAAAGGACTATATACAAATACTATGTAATACGATCAAGAAACTCCCAGTGACTTTGGAAAAAATAATAAGGGAGGCTCAAGAAGATAGTTTCATCAAAGAAACGAAACAAAAATTTCAATCAGATGAATCGGCGGCGGAAGCTTATACTATGTGCAATGAGGTACTGTTGTACCGGAAAGAGTAGTAATCCCAGCTATACTACAAAAGAAAATTCTAAAGGATTTCCACATGGGGTACTCTGAGGCTACGCGAATGAAGAGTCCCGTGAGGTCATATGTTTACTGGAAGAGTATTGACACTGATATAGAAGGCACGGTAAAGTCGTGAATGGGATGCGCAATGGCTGAAAAAACGCCTCCAATGCCATTAAGCCCGTGCCCTAAAGCGGACCATCTATGGCAAAGAATACACGTAGATTATGCAGGCCCATTGGATTTCGATGTAAACATCCAACGGCGGATTTTACAATCAGTGCTTCTCACGAATTATACGCTAGGTTTGGTGTGGTCGATTGTCTCATGTCTAGTGTCAGACAATGACACACAATTCACTTCCGCAGATTTTAAAAGCTTCTGCGATGATTTCCAATTTAACCACAAAACTACACCAACCTATCATTTCCGATCGAACGGTCAGGCATAGAGGTTTTTAGACACGCTGGAAAGCCTTGAAGAAGGCTAAAGGAACGCCCACAGAAAAGGCGCTCCAGCAATTTTTACAAGTTTACCGAATTACGGCAAATGAAGGCGCTCCATCCATAATGTTTGCGAGGAAAATTAGGCGGTTTTCGAGAAACTTCTGCCAAAACAGGTAAAACCGCCAAGTACCATAGTTCCTAAAAAAACATACTTACCTGGTGAAAAGGTATTTTTCCTAGCACAGAAAAATAATAGTACAATGTGGGAACTAGAAAAGGTCCAGAAAAGGATCGGGTGGATGGTCCACATTATCGAAGGTCCAAGATTTATTCACAAGAAGCATTTGAACAAAATTCGGAAACGTATCACAGATGACGAAAGAAAATCTCCTGCTGAACAAGAAGAAGTAATGAACCAAATATATGACACGTTCGACTTGGTAACACCATAAGCAGCTGGACAATGCCTGTCCTTCAGAAAAAAGAAAATGACCGACCCGATAGAGATCAACCCCAGGAAAAAGAGCTATACGATCATTCCAGGGGAATGAAAAGCTCGAGAGGGGAATGTTGTGGGGTACAAATCACCCCTATATTAGAACTAAGTGGAATCAACCAGTTCTATGAATAGTAATTGTTTCAGAGACTAAATGGAGACATTCATACCATTTTTAACCGCATGCTACGAACGCGTTCCTCTCATACCACTTTAGTGGATCCTGTATTATTTATGATTAATACATATTACACGTTACACTACTTGTGGTTTCTTTCATTTGGGACTCCTAGGACGGGTCTACAACAATAACCTGATTTACTGATATAACATTGAGGTAATGATAAACCGTTTGCAACGTACGTTGAATAAATCCTACTAACTGATTTCTAATTTACGTCAAATTGGCAAGATACGCTGTTGTCTTGTTGACTCAATGGATAGTGATATGCTCCCAAAGAAGTTACAGTATTAATTGTCGTAAATATTTTCTTGCTTCTATCGTTGTAGCTATAATAATAAAATTAATTATCAAGAACCACAGCACTTCATTATTAATCTGAGGATGATATTTCTTTTTCTTTTCGGTTGATAGGAAGTTCGCTTCGATGGAAATCTCCTGAAAGACGTCCGTATACTTCGATGTTAAACACCCAACGAAGAAGATTTATCTCTGTGTTGCCCCGGAGACTCCTCGTCATTACGCATCCTCTGCACACAGTACTCTAAACTCTAACTTAACATCTAATGAACTGTTTGTGAAAAAAATTACGTTTTTACTACTCACAGACGATGTGTGCTGCTATGCATTTTATCTACTAAGTGAAAGAAAGGTGCTTTCAGGATTTTATAGCTAAAGACAAGAAACATCATTTTATTTTTCGAACAAGAACAAATGATCGTGCATTCCGCAAAGATAAAAATATACATTTGAATTATTTGAATTAAAATTTAAAAAAATCTAATTCCATTGATTCTGAGAACGTTTAAATTTGGAATAACAATTTCATTCTTTGTATACGTAATTAAATAACATTGAAGATTAGATTTTTTGGTAAAAACGAAGTGCAGTATGTGTTCTAATGTTACATATAGTCTCTCGTGTACCTGGTCAGTAGATAAAAGAATTCTTCTGGATTGATACAATTGTTTGTTCCAATCTAGAGTGCCTTATATGAAGAGCTTGATTTACCATACATAATAATAATAAAAAAATAAGTTCATATGCGTCAAACTCTGGATATGGTGGTTTTACAGTAAGATTAAACAAACCGCAAACAGAATGCAACCAATATCAGTTCTTCCGTGTTTCCACATGAGATGTGCAGAAGAGTCCAAACGTGGATGTAAGGAAAGGATCAACCAATACAGAATACAGAAGAAACAGAAATAAAATCTTAGATAGGAAGTCGAGAAAGTTTGTGGCAGTCACAATAATAAAAAAGATCCAACTTTTTTTGACTAAATTAAAAACCCATTTCTTTCATTCGTCTTGATATTGTATATCTAGAAAAAGAATTTCCAGCCCCTGTTTTGAATTTTCAGCTATAGTCAACATAAGATTTCTTTCGATCCTTCAAAACAGTTAATTTAAGCCTGTGGTCGTCCTTCTAAGTGAATGTTCTAGGGAGACCAGATCGAGATTATCCTTTTACCAAGCGTTCGACTTCGAACGTTTGACCAATTCGCTTCACTGCAGAAAGAGATATTTTCACATCTTTTCTTAAAATATCAAAAAAATCTGCTTGTAGGTCATTTTGAACTGCCTTAATCCTGCAATTTTTTTTATATCCTTGCCAAGATGCGGTCATACCATTTTTAGGATTAATTTTTCCATTTCTGATTATATGCTATAATAATAACGATCTGCAAAATAGAAATGTTCAACGAAAATTTACAAAAATTCATGGAAAAATATTGAAAATTCTATTTCTTCCTTCTTTAACGCTTACCATATTTTCTTAGTGTTACCTAACAATTATTGGCGTTCTTCTTCGTCTTCTTCTTCTTCTTCTTCTTCTTCGTCTTATTATTATTATTATTATTATTATTATTATTATTATTATTATTATTATTATTTTATCATTATTACTATTTTTTATTATATATATTTTTATATTTCATTTGTATGTTTATTTTTTCTTTACAATTACTTAACTTTATTTATTTATTATAAATGCAATGATGATTGTTGTCATTTACATTATTATTAGCTTTTTACTATAAAAATTATTATTATTAATACTACTAATATTATTAAAATTATTAATTAAATTATTAAAATCATTATTTATTATTATTATTATTATTATTATTGTTGTTATTATTATAACATCTTTATCTTATACGCCCTGTTTGGCATTTACTTCCACAGATTATTCTAAATTCAAATTTTCAGTTTAATACTATCATTAAAAGTATATTCTTAATGCTTATAAAAAAATGTGTGAATTTACTTTATACACTAGATGTATAAACTTGAAGTAAGTAACATTGGACGGGAAAGTTCTTTATGACATTGACTGATTTCCGTTTCTTTATTCTGCATATGCTTCTGTCTAGAAGCCTTGATTTATATTTGGGCCCCGTCAAAATATCTGTTTGGACGGTAATAGATTTCCTTGCTAAATCCTTTATCTTTCTCTTCCTTTCCATCCTCTAATTCTTTATTATTATTATTATTATTATTATTATTATTATTATTATTATTATTATTATTATTATTATTATTATTATTTTCTATCTTTCACTGTGTCTTATCGTTTCTTCATTTTCTTTTTTTTTCCTTTTTCTTTTTCCTTTTCTTTCCCTCTTATGTTTCTCTCTTTCTCTCTCTCTCTCTCTCTCTCTATATATATATATATATATATATGTGTGTGTGTGTGTGTGTGTGTGTGTGTGCGCACGCGCGTGTGTGTGTGAGTGTGTGTGTCCTTCAATATGCCAAGTATGCAAGTAAAATCATGCTTTTTCCACAGTTCGAGATGAAACCATTTAAAGTAGAGAAAAATAGCGTGAAAGCAAAACCAACAAATACTGTAGACTTAACCATAACCTGAAATAATTCAACAAAAAACTTTCACTCTAATAAAAAAAAATCAACGACGAATATGTTTACGCCAACAAAAAATGATAATAAGAATTTATGGAAAATTAAATAACTGGCGTAATTTTCGGATTTATATGAATTATTTTGTAATAACTAGCGAGCCGTCCGGCGTTTCCCGATCATAAAATTTAATTAAATATTGTATTTAATTTATACAGATTTAATTGATACGTATTCATCACTAAGTGAGGGATGACTTTTTTCTTTACTTCAACCTCTTTCCCACAGAAGAGCCGTTGCAAGCCAGTCTTTGTTATACCTTTCTCGAAAAACACCCGCCTAGCTGAAACTATTGGCAATAACTTTCCTCACTTTTTAACTGTGCCTAAATCAAAACGTTGATTCTATGAACAATGCTTCTTTCTTAGAACTGCACGCCTGTTAGACTCTCTTCCGTTTGCCTGTTTAATATGTTTATTTTAAATGTTTATTTTAAAATATTCTAGTTTTAAAGCCTTTAAAACCAAGGATTTAAAGCCGAGCCTCCTTTAGGGGAATTTTAAGAAGTAGTCAACTTCAGCGCAAATCAAACATTCTGACATCCATCTCATATATATATATATATATATATATATATATATATATATATATATATATATATATATATATATATATACTCAATATGGTTTCCGTTCTGCTAGATCTACAGTAGATGTGCTTACAGTTATATCTCATAGGATTAGCAAATCTCTCGACGGAGGCAACCTTTCTAGGGCAATTGCTCTTGACATATCAAAGGCCTTTGATAGGGTATACCATAAAGGTTTACTTCATAAGATCTCTAGCTATAGTATAGCTGGAAAAGTCTTCTCAATTATTAAATCATTTCTTTCTGATAGGTTCATAAGAGTAGTAGTTGAGGGGCAAAAATCAGAAGTTCACAGTATTAATGCCGGTGTCCCTCAGGAGTCCATCCTGGGCTCAACTCTTTTCCTGATCTACATTAATGATCTTCCAAATCACATCCTTACATCATTTGTAGACATTTATGCTGACGACACTACCATTTATGGTAGCACATCTAAGACAGTAAACGACCAAGTTCTCTCCAATTCTCTCTCCTCTGATCTTGAGCACGTAGTACAATGGGGTAAGGAGTGGCTGGTTACTTTTAATGCATCTAAAACCAAATTTTGTCTCTTTACATCATAAACATTCTGATCCACATCTGGCATCAATTGAAATGAATGGCTCTCGTCTTCAGGAGCCCTCAAGTTTTGACAAGCTTCTGGGCTTGACCATTACTCTTGATCTTAAATGGAACACGTACATCAAACCTGTTGCCAAGACCGCTGGAAAAATGGTCGGATCTTTATATCGATCCGGTAGATATCTCACTGCTGATGCAATTCTCTATCTATATAAGAGCAAGGTACGTCCAAGGATGGAATACTGTTGCCACATCTGGGCAGGAGCTGCTAGAAAGGACTTGACCTGCCTTGATAGAGTTCAAAATAGACTTCGTAGCCTCGTAGGAGATGTCCTTTTCTCTTCCTTGCAACCTCTATCTCACAGAAGAGATGTTGCGAGTTTGTCTCTGATGTATCGTTATTTTCATGGAAAGTGTTCGACTGAGCTTCAATCTATGGTCCTCCCTCGCCAAACTTTCACAAGAAACACTCGTCTAGCTGTAAACACTATCAATAATTCCCCCCACTCTTTATCTGTGCCTAAACCTAAACGTAGATTCCATGAACAAAGCTTCTTTCTTAGAACTGAACGCCTGTGGAATTGTCTTCCGTTTTCCTGCTTTCCGGCTGACTACAATATGGTTGTGTTTAAGTCTAACGTAAATAAGTTCTTGATGAGCCGTTCCATATAAGTTATCAAATTTACCAAATTATCATTACTAATGATTACTATATTGTCCAATTTCTACTGTACACTCTTTAACCCTTATCCTTGAGTGGCCTCTTGGCCTTGATAATGTGGTGATGCCTATGTAATATATATATATATATATATATATTATACTTTATACTTTATATATATTTATATATATACTTTATATATCTTATACATATACACTTTATATACTTTTTATATATACTTTATGCATATTATTATCATGAGGTTGTTTGCTATTTCAATTCTACAGTTCGGTCTTATGTGATCCCCGTAATAAACTGGAATTAAGGAAAAGACATTAAACTAAAAAGAAGAACACTTCATTTTGTGTTTAGATTTTGAATATATCATATTCGGCGTCTATATTTCTATTTTATATAATAAAATATTGCAGAACTTTGTTTTCCGGTAGGACACAACGTGGCTATATTGAACCAATTCATATCTGGTATATATCTCCCTAATATTTTCCCATGTACTTTTTTTATGTTACAGTTTGGACATATACTTTACCATTTAATTTTGGAGCACTTTGACAGTTTTTGTTCCTGGATCTTTGATGCGGAGTTTAAACTCAAGTTAATCCAATAAAGTTAATTACAAATCTGTAATTAGATACATAATTACTCTTCTCGTTGGATTTATTTATCCTTTCTTCCCACTCAATCTATATTATTTCTTGATCTATTTTATTCTTTCTCTTAATATATATATATATATATATATATATATATATATATATATATATATATATATATATATACATATGTGCGTATATATATGTATGTATGCATATATATATATTTATATACACATATATACATATATATATATACATATGTGCGTATATATATGTATGTATGCATATATATATATATATATATATATATATATATATATATATATATATATATATATATACGTACATACACACACAAACACGCACCCCCCATATCTCTGTCCCATATATATAAAGCTCACCTGCAGGATTGTCTAAATATTCTCTCATATTCGAACACACACGATATTTCTTTGGATGTCTGCCATGTAATTGATCGACAAACATGAAGGGATAGATACACCTAGACACAAGTCTCTTCTTTGAGGCTATAATATCGTGAAAGAATTTTCTCATTTACTTAGCCCACGTACTGTACAAAAGTAAATCAAATCAAAATATACTGAGGACATTTCTTTTACAAACTTTTGAAACTGGTAATTATAAAGTGCTTGGGTTCTTCTAAAATGAATAGTTTTAATATCCGCATGGATAACATTCATAATGTTAAAATTGGTGCGAATAACGCAGTAGAGTGTTAAAAAAACTGTTTAATGAATACGATTAAGTGCATTTTTATCATACTTTAGCAAGAAGACTACCTTATATTTTGTTACGGTGCCAACTCGTTCCAGTAGGATATTCCTCTTCCCACTTTTTTGTTTCTTTAAACTTTTCCAAAGTTATGCATATTTTATGATGGAAACAGTTGGATGAGTGCATGAATATTCTCCATATTTCTGAAATGTAATTTATAACAACTGAAGTACATTTAAATATCTTATTCTTTTTCATTAGGCGTACCCTAAGCATATTCATCAACATTTTCATAACGTGTAGCTATGGCAGTTTTAAACAGGAAATTTCTGCTACTGAAAAAACATATTCTATTACAAATTGACTGTTGCAATAACTTTTCAGGTATCATCTTTGCTCGTGTTCATTATTCTTTAGAATTGTGTAATATTTTGGAATAAGTAAGTATTTGAAATTTATTCCCCGGCGGGAAATACTTGTTATATTTCTAACAGTGTATATACTTATGCTTGGCTATTTCGGGTTAGAATAGATTGCGCGTTGACACGAGCATTTTCAAGACAGTTTTCTAAGCCTTGCTACTTTGAGCTGGTTATGACATACTAGTAGATTAGTCATCCTTGCACGAGAAATCTAATTTTTACACCTACACATATATATCGTACACATGACGTCATTTGCTATCATGTTATAGGTGAGGTAATCTGCTATAACGCTATACATAGCATCATATATATTATATATTTTATGGCGTCACAGACAAATATACAGAAATACAGATTGGAAGCGGATATTTTGTTTGTGACATGATCGTTAAAAAATTGCCCAACAGGTATAACATACTTCTTCTATCCGTTATTGGATTTTGTCAGGTGTATATATGTTCTATCCAAATTATTATTATTTAAATGTCGTTTAGTAATATTTTCTGTACTCAATCGAAGTAAAAATCGTATAAGTCGTAGGATACGCTATCATAAATTGAATACATTATTTTAAAGGACCCCCTGATTGAAAGTTTTAATTAATTTACAATGTATGATATTAACGGCAATGATAGCCGCGACACTATTAAATTAGTAATGCATACTTATAAAACGGAAGATTACAAGTGAACGCTTCAACAATCCAAAATGAAGATAGTCTATTTCAAGAAGTAAATAGCGTCAATAATGATGGACGATTGTCTTGCTACGAACATCTCGCTTAAGTAATTATATATATATATATATATATATATATATATATATATATATATATATAAAGCATTTTATCTGTGCGCGTGTTTGCGTGTATGCGTATGGGTGTGTCTGTTATTTCGTTCCCTATGGAGTTGGAAACGGCTAGGACTATTTAAAATGGTACTAATGCACTTATTGATCCGTGCTGAAATAATGACGTAATTATTTAAAAAGCCATTCTTAACATGGGGAGGGGAGGGTGTTTTGGCCATATTCTATACTTTAACCTTACAATTGAATAAAAAAAACGTATCATAAAACTTTAATTAAACTTAGAAAATACGATTTAAAAAAATAGCGCGGATCAGTACGTGCACAGGCACCTTAAAAATATATCACACTAATGTATTTTATGTGTCTGCCAGTGATTTCCGGTAAGTATAGAAAAGACAATAAAAAAACGAGTTAAAAAAGGAACAGTCGGATTTTGCCATTACTAAATGGCTTTACACAAAGTAACATCACAAGTGCATTGGCGAAGGTTTATCACCCCACAAGCAGCAGGTCTGGCGTATAAAATCCAAAATAGGTTCATCTTTAAAATTAATGTTTGATTTTAAAGCACCGTTAAACCTTGGCTTTTACATTTTAAATTTTATTCAATTCATTATACAACCCACGTTATTATAAAATCAACATTAGGTCCTGTACAGTGCGAATTTAGACTACAATACATTTTAGACTAAGGCATTGCAGGGAGACATAAGAACCTTTTCTACTGTACATCGCGGCTGGTTCCCGACTAGAATATTGATTTGATTAAAAAATCGATTTCGATGACAACAAACGTATTAGAAGTGTAGAACATTCATTGACCCTCATTTAATAACGGGTAACTTCGGGCATCCCTACTAGTTTTAACTATAATCTAATGCAACCCCTTTTGCTGGATGTATAGCATTTAGAAAATGCCGAAATTGTAATGGTCAATTTAATATATTCTTGAAGAAATATATTCTGATATGACAGGATGTCCCAATTTAATTCATGCATTGAGTTTTGATGTCACATCAATTTTGATAAAATCGAATATACAGCAATCTGCACACTTTTACTTACATCGTTTTTAAAAAAACGTGTGATGAGGTGTTTACACAAATGCTGAGTCCTCACGAGTTATTACAAGCAACGAAATCAGAAATTGAACATCAACTCAATCATTTCTATCATTTGAGATAGTGTTTCGATTAGCGGTATATTTTTATAGGTTATTCTGTATTGGGGTAGATGTAATTTGACTTTGAAGAACTTTGGAAATAACTGGAGAATGGATGTGTCGTTCTTTCTGACTGACGTGCCAAACAAGAGAAGTTTGCCTGGCTTGTAGTACCGATTACTCTGTTGATAGAGTGTAAACGTTAGGACGAAACAGGACAAACACAAATGGAATAAACGTTTTTTTTTTAAATATTGCGAGCATCTCAGGAAACTGCTTTGGTTCGAATACGATCAAGCGGTCGCATTTAGTACATGACTGGAAATGATTGAGATAAAAACCTAGAAAATAGATATAACTTTTAATATGCATCACTCGGCAAGTTGATAAAAATATTACTACAAAAACAGAGATAAACACACACACAAACACAAACACACACACACAAAAACACAAACACACACATGCACACATATACACACAATATATATATATATTATGTGTGTATGTATGTGTGCTTATCTCTGTTTCTGTAGTATATTTCTATCTACTTGCAGGGTGATGCATGTAACAAGATATATATATATATATATATATATAGAGAGAGAGAGAGAGAGGGGGGAGAGGGGGGAGAGGGGGAGTCTTCCGCGTTTAATCACCATATGGTATTATTTTCGAGTCTAACAATTCACTTGGAGGTAGAAATTCCGAACACTATACATATCATAATAATCATATGCTAAGCAGATTAAATAAGGCTAAAAAATGTTAAACAACCCCATACTTTTCCTGTCACTAAAATTTGTGAAATCGCCCATTTTTTAATCAAATTGTTTGATAGCCTACTCTAGTAAAGACCCCCACCCCCGCAACGTACCGAGCAGAAGCTTCACATGCCTCCTCGAAGAGACAGTCCACTATATATTATTGTCGACTGAAATTTGTTAAAATTTATGTAAATAATGGCTTGATCAAAGTGTAAAACAGAAAAGCTAGATATATTGGTTTACTTGTGTTCAGAGCGGAAACATTTATTTCGAACACACCTTGTCGTATCAAAGAATCAAGAGTGTGTTTCAAAAAATAATACTCACTTTAATTACAGTTAAGCGTACAATTAGCTTGGTTCGATTGTAATAAAAAAAGAAACATTAATGTCGATTCTGCTGCTGTGTCATAAAAGAATCTACAGTTGATTTTATAGGCTGGGCCCTTCAGCTTATGCGGTGATAAAACTTCTCAAATGCACTAGTGATGTATGGTTGTATAAAGCATAAATCAAAATCGACTTCCCGCTTAAATTGAATTTTTTAAACTATTTTCGATGCTTATCAGAGGCATTCTGATACAATACCTACGTAAGAACACGACCACTCATATGAAGAACTTCGTGTGAAATTAAAAAAAGATAATCGGTCCAGCGGTTTCCATTCCCACGACAATTCCCGTAGCAAGAGTTGAAGCAAAAGAAGCAGAACAAAATAATTTTATGTTACTGGCATTTGTTTTGCGTTGGCAAAAGTGTGGTGTATTCTAACAGTGCTTAATTCGATCAATACAGTTTTGTATGAGCCGAGATATGTTCATGCCGACTATATATATATATATATATATATATATATATATATATATATATATATATATATATATATATATATATATATATTCTTCAAAATAAAATTATCCAACAATCAGCTGGTATGGAAACCTGTGATTAAAAGATTTACAAAATATTACTGCAGTAATATTTTATAAGTATAATTCCACCTAAATAAGAATTGCTTGATATATAAGATAGCGCAAATAAATCAAATTTTAGTCATTCATTGAATGACTAAAATTATATATATATATATATATATATATATATATATCGTTTGTTTCTCATAAACATCTGTATCCATTTTTGGTCTGCAGAATTGAAACTCATTATATAAATGATTTGGATCAACTGAACTAAATAGATTTAATCTTTAGCAGGCAAAAATAGCAACTACATGGTAAAAATTGAAAATGAAATTAAAACTTGGAAAACAGAATTCGAGTTAATGTACTACTGTAAACATGCGCTACTATACATTTATACATTAAAGCCAGTTATTTGTACCGTTTTTTATCTTTCTAAACAATAGCTCAAACGGTAAGGACTAAGGTTTCTGCGCTATAGGTTTTTGCTTTGATTCTAGCCGGTGACACCCAAATTGTATTATGAAATTTTAATTTTTTTTTAAATGCTTTATACAAAGTATACTGTAATACTCCATAGCATATTGACTTAATAAAAAGGAATAAGTAATCTGTATGAATTAAAATATTACATTAAAGCGTATTTTATGAGCTAACAACGCTGGGCGGTTTGATTTTATATATATAAAAAATTGCCAATGTCTTTCTGTTTGTGGAACAGTCTCTACTAAATTCTATCGTCAATTTTTTGTTTACAGACGGAAAACTTAATATAAAGGGGATTCGGACCTATCTAACAAATTATTTTTAGCAAGGAAAATAATTGCTATGGATTAAAATTGGAAATAAATTGGAATTAGCTGACATAAGTCAACTAAACGTGTTACTTCATATGCGCATACATGCATACCTAAAAAAAGTTTGTGTATGCTTTTGCATCTTGTCAGGCAGTAACGATGAATGTTGAAGCGCTAAATGTTTTGATTTTGATTTTAGCTGATGACACCCTAATCACATTGAAAAACACGTTTGAAATCACTCCTATATAATGGGTACACTATAATAATCACTAGAATAGTGACTCTATAATAATAAATATGAAATCTGCATGAATTAAAATATATTTTACGACCGGGCCACGTTAGACCACCCGTTTATATATATATATTGGCAACGCCGGGCTGAAATACTGGTATATATATATATATATATATATATATATATATATATATATATATATATATATATATATATATATATATATATATATACCAGTATTTCAACCCGGCGTTGCCCGGGTGTTTGGATGGGTATGTTGAGCAAAAAAAAAAAAAAAGTGGCAGTATAAAGGCAGGCCCGAACCCGTACCGCAAAGGAAGAAAAGAACAGGGTAAAACCTAACGTTTATGGTGTTACGACCACCGCCAAACCGGAAGCGACATTCCTTAAAATTAAGGCTAGACAATCTAAAGGGGAGGATAACTTTCAAAAATATCGGCGAAAAAAGTGGAAAAGTGCCTAGTTGAAGTTTTTTATTTTTTAGCCAATTTTTCGATATTTGTCGTATGAAAGGTAAAACTTTAAAACGATACTGATTTTGGTAAAATCCGTCGCCTCTATTGAAAGTTTAAGGCAGACATGCAAACAGACATACATACATACATTTATACATTGGTAACTAAAATTTTTTACCCAAACTGATGAAACACCTTGCCCTATCTCTGAATACCCTTTATGTAAAAATTCAAATATGACCAGAAATTGTCTGAGTAATTTGAAAGAGACCGCAGAGGTTAATTTTTTTAAAACTTTGAACCCTATTAAAATTTATTGGTTTTGGCTCAAATCAAGTTATCAAGTTAGATCCACTTCCAAGGAACCTATATCTAAAACTTCTAGTGCGTAGACCCCAAATTATTGGAGGAGTTTGGTAGAGTTCTTAAAGGTCAACTTGTTTAACTTTGACCCCTTAATCACCAAATTTCTGGCCAAAACCGATCACATCGATTCTCCCAAATCTCAGTACCCTGTATATCAAATTGCGAGTCTGTAGACTAAAAATTGAGAGAGTTATTGCGTAGTGAAATGTACACAGACACACACCCACAAACACGTTCACTTTTATATATATATATATATATATATATATATATATATATATATATATATATATATATAGTAACCTACACATATACATGTCGTCATATTACAACATGGTAATGTGGTTGGACTTAACCGAATGGTATGTTACTTCCAGCTCTGTTGAGCGTCATTGAATATATATATTTATACCGAAGCCCACAAAGTATTTCAAACCAAATATTGGAACAGTAAAATAAGAAGGTGTCGATATCATCGTCTAAACAGAATTTTGATTAATGGAGATTATACAACAAACTGTACTCGATGGTTTTCGAGTAGAAATTGGAATTATGATGGACGATGTTTATATTTCAAAAAACGGTAGACAATCGAATTATGTACTTTGTACATGATTAACGGTAGCCAATATAAACATAAAAAACTTCACAATTGAAATGAAATTTGTATTGTTGTTATTATTTGGACAATTATTCTTATCTTAGGTATTATTGGCACATCGTTTCGGTCGTTGAAACCTGCCACCTCCGTTGGGTGTAAACTCCATGTTTTTGTGTGCCGATAACAGCCAAGATGAGAATAATTGTTCAAATAATCAAAACAATACAATATTCCTCATTTCTGCAATTCAAACTGAAATGAAATTGTTTATGAGTGCTTATACAGGTTGTATAAGAGTCACTAGAGAGTTTTGAAGTTAAATAGATTCTTTTTTTTTTAATGATAGATTTTTGTAATTTCAGTACAATCTGACTAAGCTATAGTCATTTACTTAAAAGTAAATAAACAATTCAAATAATCTTTAGTTATGAAGAAATAATGTCTTTTAAATGTTGCCCATTTTCAGCTTCGCATATTTGTGGTCTTTCCAAAACCTTATTCATGACACATTGCAGAATCCATAGATTGTGATTTAACAGCCCTATTTCTTTTCTGATGTTTTTCCTACATTTTGGCAGGGGTTGGGGTTTGTTAACACAGACTCTTTAGTTAAGTTATTCCCCACAAGAAAAAGTCGATAGCCATTTGACATTGCTCTTTGGTAAGCTCTTGGAGTAAAAATAATTGACCCTTGATTTTAGTAAAACAATGTCACAACTTGCGGAGGGTTTCAATGCTATAGCTATCCATACTTAATTTTCAAAATAGTACTTGTAAAATAACTGAAATAAAAGGGGGGCAAACAAGCATTAAGGATCTGTCTACGGACATACGGCTTTCCTCCCATCCAAAGGCGTTTGAACAGGAGTTGCTCTAAAGGCTTACAGTGGTCTGCAGGCAGGGGAAGAACAGACAAGCGGTAAAGGATCAGCGGAAACACGTACGTTGCACATGCTTTCGTACGATCGTTTAAGGACAATTTCCTCAAAATCCAAGTCCTCACTGACGACTCGACCTTCGTCTATACCTCCGACCAATTCTTGTCCAGCTGGAGACCCAGTCCGAACCATACTCCGAGAATTTTGACCGGCCATCAGTCCAGCCGAACGTGCCTGGAAGCGAGTTTACCCCGGTCCAGGCTCCCAACTGCAGGCCGACGGATTTGCTTCGATTTATTATGGCCTTTTTTATATTTTTCAAAACTGAAATTTATCTCTCGATTTTCTTGTTATATCTCCTGATATCAGATGGTGTTTTTGTAAGCCTAATTTGCTATATTTGAGTTTTCACTTCTATATAAATAAAACAATAGATGCATGGGCTTGTCTGTCTGCCTAACAAATATATATCGTGCAAAAATTTGTTTAGTATTTGATATGGCAATTATTATGTATTAATACTTCTCTGCTTTTGGTCCTTGTTCGTTCAACTTTCCGTATTTTTAAATACGATGCTAAAGCAAAAACGTATTTATTACAAAGTTATTTGTAATAACTGTTTTTACATAACTCCGGACAAACGGAGGCTGTATCCTTTTTATTAGCAAAAATTGATAGATAAAAGGAAACATGAGTTGGAAAAATTACATTGAAAGCATTGTCAGGACCGCTGCGAAGAAGGTAGGTTCATTCTACCGTGCTAGAAAGCTACTAACGCCCGAAAACATCCTTTAACTCTATAAGGCCACCATTCGCCCATGTATGGAGTATTGTTGTCATATTTTAGCTGGTGCATCTGCTACTAGTCTCTCACTCCTAGACAAGGTACAAAAGAGAGTCGCCAACCTAATAGGTCCTGAACTGTCATCTAAGCTTCTGCCTCTGCCCTATCGACGAAATGTTGCATCCCTTTGTCGGTTCTACAAGTACTTTAACGATGAATGCTCGGACGAACTGCAAACACTTGTACCCTCTCGACGTAAATACTCCCGACAAACCCGACAAGCAGCAAAATTCCACCCCTTCACATTGAGATCACTAGATGTAAGAGAGCTTTCTACTCCAATAATTTCTTCCCCAGAACCGCTAGACTGTGGAAATTCCTTTCAGGTTCCTGCTTCCCCAAATGTACTGACATGCAGAAGTTCAATTGTAACGTGAACCGACATCTTGCTGCACAACTCCCCACATAGTACCCCTGATGCTATGTCCCTGATAGTAGCCCCCTACATCAAAGTGGCAATGTGCCTTGTTTGAGGTGAAAATGTAATAAAAAACAAAAAAAAACGACTTAAAATATTACTGATACAGGATGAAAAGATCACAGAGGTGTAGAATCGACTGTTTTGTCTTCTTACTCTACTACACTCGAAGTCAATGACAGATCACTTTTCGTTTGAATCCGCGCCAACCTGACTAAACACGCCAGCTAGAAGTCGCTAATTGGTGCAAGCGTTATGTAACCAACAGAATTAAAAATATTAACTGTGACAACCACACACAAAATTGCATACCTATGCATTATGTTTGTATCGTCTTATTTTTATTTTTGTGGATTTGTGTTGGAGATATTCTTCATCAATTCCTCCCTAGGGACGAGCAGCCTGAAATTCACTCAATACAACTGTGATGTGTTCAGTTGCGATATATGTTCATCAAATATATATTAAACTATGAATACCGTCACTGAAGGTTGATACTTGTTGAATAAGCGTCATCACATCCTAATAACAACTTTGACGTGGTCTTACGCAATATAAGATATCGGTGAAAGGATGACTGACAATAATCATCTGATTCATTTGAAATAAATGAAGACTGATGGTCAACAACATAAACAAGGAGGTGATAGTAGCTCAGTGTTTAACGATGCGGACTAATAATCTGGCTCTGCCAAGTTCGACCCCAGTTTCTTCCATAGAAACACTTTCACTTTGGAAACCTTCACGTGGTCTCTCCCGTAAGTACCCAATATCATTCTAGAAAGAATTCTTAATAGAATGATGTTGGGGAAACGAATGCCAACAAAAATCATAACCATGGATGATGTTCAAGAATTAAGCAAACAAACAACAGCAAATACAATTAGGTTTTATAAAATCTTTGGTGTGTTTTGTTTTTATCTTTGAGAATATGCATGTCCAGAACAACTTGACACACCCCATACACAACGTAGACGAAACGAATGATTCAAAAGCTTACATACCTTCTATGGGAGGGTAAAGTGAATTTGCCACATACACTTACTGTGCCAATGAAATCATAGAAAGGAAACATGCCCTTCCTTTTTATCCTAAGTAGAAAATTCCACACTACCTAAGTTTTAACTGCACGGGAAAATTACCCATACTAATCATATTCTTACGTTTACCCTCGCCACCAAAAACAATACAATCTACGCGATTGTTGAAATGACTTTTTCCATTAATCGCTAACTCATGTCTTTGATTCAGTGAATTTCAAGTTTGAAAACTCTCCCAGGATTTGTCTTCCACCTTTGAAAAGGGATTAGCTTATCGCTAATCTCCTGAGATGCCACTACTGGATAATACCGACGGAGATTTCCAGTTTTTTTTTTCAGATATTATTGCTCTTCCTCACGGGCTCTGTATTTTCTAATCGCACGTTTAAATCCATGTGTCACATCATTCTAAATAGGGGGAGATAAAAAAGAACAATCCTCTATAATAATGCTATACAGTACTGTTTGACGCTGAAAGTTGAAGTATACATTTATCTGTCATGCTCAAGTTTTCAATTTCATGTTCATTATTAAACGCGCAAATAAAATGGTGCGTTTTCGAAGTGTCCGTTATTGTGTTGTCTTGATTGTCCTTGCGGAAAATCAAGAGGAGAATAAAAATAAAACAGAAAAGATGGCAAATAGGTTGGATGGTAATTTCCATACAAATACCATCAAAACTCGTTAATAAAACATGAGTCAAAAGAGACGAAAATATCGGATAATAGAAAATCATATTTTACTCCACGAAAAACAGAAACCTTACAGAGTTGATGCTTTTGAATGAATTAGCTTTCAACTGAATTTAATCAGTCGGGTTAATTAATACAAGCGGAAATGAATTATGTAAGCAAGCCTACAGAAATGCGTCAAATTACATGGCGGTGTGGGACATATATATATATATATATTTGTGTGTATATCTATGTGAGTATATATATATATGCATATATGTGTGTGTGTATATTTGTGCTTGCATATATATATGTGTGTTTGTATGTTTATGTCTGTATATGTGTACGTGGTTATATACTTGTGTTTGTGTATATATACATATATATGTGCATATATGTATGTATATATATATATATATATATATATATATATATGTGTGTGTGTGTGTGTGTGTGTCTGTGTGTCTGTGTGCTATGTGTTTGTGTGATTGTGGGGAGTTTAACGGAAATCAAATTAATTGCGAAATGCCCTTTTCCTTTGTAGTTTTCAACAAAAAATTAATAGATAATTCAACTGTGAAAAACACATAAGTGGTAATTGAGTAGAAGTAGAAGGATATTTTGGTTATAAACAAATCATAACATTATTTTGGGCCGTTTTGTTAGCCTAATGGATACCGTCAGTGGCGACGACATCGTGTATTACAGCTCCACACCCTAGCAGTTTCATTCATAAAGTAATAAAAAATATATATATAAACCTGTATGCATCAATTTATTAAACATGTTTTGGAATTCTTTAAGCATTAGAGAGATATTATTTTTGATAACCGAAAGCACTATTTCATTCATTCTCTCTTCTTTTAGCTGCATATTCTGCGTGGCAGTTAGCCATAACAGTAATACTATCTGAACTGAAGCGTACACATTATCATGATAATCACCAGCCAAGGTAAAGTTGGGCAGCAGAGATGGCAATTTAAGGCGCAAGAGTTTTGTTCACATTGCATTTATATTCCTACATATTGGTTAGATGAGGTAGTCAGGAAGCATATAGAGATTCCATAGACAAGATAGGAGGAAGCTATTAGAGTAAAACTATTCTTGCATGTTGCGACCTCTATACTAAAAGGTTGGTATTTTGCTGCAAGCCAGGCAGCTCGACTAGATTTACATTGATGGCTATAAGTTCATCGAATACATAGCATTACAGATAATTTTGTGCAAGCACATAAAATTGCACCTGGATTCTGGGTAAAAGAAAAGCGGCCTTCGTACATAATTATATTTAACAGAAGAAAAAGCACGGCGACTGCAGAAGAATAGAACGGATTTATTGTCATTATATTAAACAAAATAAAAACGTAATAAATTTAAATAAACATTGTAAACTGTGTATGCGTAAATACCTTTTTTTCTTAAAAACATTAATTTTATTTATTTTACTGCTTTGAAGTAATCGACGTAAAGTTATTTCGTCTTTTTACAAAAATAAGAATAATAATTTATTATGAATAACGATATCGTACGCATGGAAAAATCTTATTAAATAAAAGTATTGATATTTGATTTCAATGTTCCACCTTTCTCAACGAAAGAATGAATCATTCAAGTTGTATACAGCGAAGATTGGTGATAGAGAAAGTCAATTAAGGAAGCGAGAGCAGTGATGAGTGTTGGTTTTTACCATATAATAATAGTAATAATAAAAAAAAAACGGAAAAGCGTTTGTCACACGATATTGAGAATGCTGAAGAAAGGTATACGCACCGTTTATTTATTTCATACAGGATTACATTGAGGTTTTGTTCGTTGGACGTTTTTTTGGAGGGGGGCAGCAATTGAAGAAATTTAGATGAATCCAGCGCTTTGCAATAATTGTTTTTGTTCGTTAAATGAAAATGGACTTGATTGGGCGTTTAAACTTGTTTCATGTACGTGTTTAAGTATAGCCACAATTTTTGCCTTTAAATTACGAATAATTATGAGGTATCATTTGTGTAATAAGTGCAGTTATTGTGTTATCGTTATTTACTGGGCAGTGAGTATATCCCATCTACATTTTATTAAAGCTGTGACAGAAGAGTTAGTAAATGCTGGTGGGTTGATTGAGTGGGAGGTTTATGCGTTTTAAGTACATCTCCAAGATGAGGATAATCGAATGGTTCTTTCATGGGAGTTAGTGGATTTTGCTTTCGAATTGTTGGAATGTGTGTGACAATTTTTATTAAAGTAAATAATAATAAGAAGATACAATTGAGATATCGTTATAAGCCTTGATAATATGATTACCTAGTAATCAATAAACTTGCTCTACTATGTATTTATTGCATTGGATTAAATAGTGGTACAGTAGAACCCCGGGATATGGCATTAAAAATCAGTAACGAAATACAGTTTATAATACACATGCATATGATCAAATAACATTATAAATCACACTATAAGGCGAAGCAAATACCGTAACCAGAGGCAAGAAAAACAACGTATTCCACATCGTAATATAAAAAAACGTATCTTAGATTCACCGTATACCGGGGTTCTAGTGTATTTGCCAATTAAACACACACACAAAATATATATATATATATATATATATATATATATAATGAGTATTTTAGGACGGTTAACTTTAAATTGATTACTTTATTTTCTTTAATTGCAGATTTAGCAACTTTATAATATTTGGAGTTAAGATTGATTTGGAAATTAATGCTTTTTGTAAACCTGGACCCTATGGGATAACGAGTGATGCGACCAGTTTTTCAAAAAACATTCATGAAACAAATAATTTTACGAAACAGACCTATAAATGGCCACCTCTTTGTGAAAGTTAACTTTATTGAATTATTTTCTTTGCGGATATTTAAAATTTGATGCCGAAGCTGATAAACCAGTCACAATAGACCACTTGGATAATTAATTTATTTTTAATTATTTTTAGCATACACCAGTTGCTTTTCAAAACGGAAGTAAGTTTATTTAAGCTGTGATATTGCCCCTTTTACCTATTTCCGTTTAAGCTTCACAGACAAAAAATATGTCTTTTATGATTTCATAAAATCCAACACGTGATCCACTTGAAGGAAAATTGTAAGAAATTCGAATTTTAGTGTATTTTAAATAGTATGTGACTAAACCCTTCGGCTGACAATATTTTTCAATCTGGCAACTAATGTTGCTATAAATATATTTTGTGTTGGTATGACAATCTTAGAGATATTATATACAAAGGTGATAATGTTTATAAACCATCTTATTCTATTAACGTGCTCGTGTTGTTTAATAAAATTGCAATTACTATTTACAACGCTATTCATTTGAAATTCTATTCAATGTTTTAAAATATGCTTACACAATATCGCAGTAGAGTAATTTGTCTGAATTATATCTCTATCCATAAAAAGTTAGGCATGTCTGTATGTTTGCATAAGCATGCATACAATATCCGCTTCTAAATGCCTAAACTGATCGTAATAAATTTTCGAACTCAACAGCTAAACGACTTGTTCCAAATATGTCTAATATGAAGTTCAATTTAGTTTTTATTTTCAAGGCGGTAATAAATAGCTAGAGCCCTTCGTAAAAATGAAGGTATCTCAATTTTATTATTTTATTAATTTATTTTATTGCGGACTATTACCCTAATCTTTCTTAGATGTTGCTTCACGACGTTTCGGCCAACTATTCCTCTGCCCTTCGTCGTGCGATGGGATTGGAACTCCGAGTCTCCTAACTGCATCCTCAGCAATTACTACCATCAATAGTTGTTGTCGTCTCACCACGTTTTGGCCAAGTAAGCCTCTGGCCGGCTTTGGGTAAGATTGAAACCGTTATCTTCAGACAATTCTCACCTAGAACCCTAGAGATTCAACTTCTCTATCAACTGCGCCATGGGATCTGAAGGGCGATCAATGTTGTATTTTTTGGTCATAATTACACGTTTATTTTATTATCTGACCTCCCATGGTTGGTCGGGTCCGTACTGAATGATATATATATATATATATATATATATATATATATATATATATATATATATATATAAAACTATTTCATTTACTCACATAAAATTAATATACGAAAGTATAAATTGATGCGTAAACTTTAATTATTTACTTCAAAAGTGCTCAATACGTAGGTAGAACTAGTTAGTAAGTTATAAAATATATATGGCGATTAAGCTACATTGCATATTCCACGTTTCATCCACTCTAGGACTCCTAAGCCTGAGGGGTCCTAGAGTGGATGAAACGCGGAATATTCAGTGTAGCTTAATCACCATATATATATATTATAACTTACTATATATATATATATATATATATATATATATATATATATATATATATATATATATATATAAGATATATATATATATATATTATTTATTTATTTATTTATTTAATATATATACCATTCGGTACGAACCCGACCATGGGAGATCAGATAATAAAATAAACGTGAATTTATAACATTAAGCTTAAGTCATGAGTTTAGACATTGGCTTAATTAATTCCGGGTGCACGTTTTATAATTATATCATGATTTTAAGCTTCGTAGGGAAGTCATGAGTAATATGAAATTGCTATCGAAAGGGATTTTTTTTCTAAATTAACTTATTAAATATTAAAAAAAAACTGTCAAATTAATATAATACTCGACATGCTCCTTTTATAATCATTGTAAAATCTAATGAAAACTTTAAAGAATCATTCCATGATCTCATTAAAAGTAAAATAGGAAATAAATACACGAGCATATAAGACTGTTTTGCACGACACAATCAAATAAACAATCAGGATGGATCTGTAGTTAACATATATGAACATCGTTTTAAAGAGAAAACGGTTTTGCTATATAACATGTTATTGTTTATCGAAAAACACTGAAAGGTCAGAGTTAAAAAAAATGGCTGAACAAGTTGGGTAAACGTTGATGTTGTTGTCATGTCTGACCTTCAAGTTGAAGATGGTGATATTATCGTTGATACAAAGAGGAGCAGTTGTTATTCATTCGCAGTTTGTACGTCCAGATTTGCTTTTGAAAGTTTTTCCACATTCAATAAAAGAGGTTTTTGATGGTGAAAAAGTCACAGGACAAAAGCAACAATAAAAAAAGGTGCAAACAGACGAACGATGAAAGATACTAATATTCACATGTATTCGATTTCGTCTCACGAGCTTGTTAAATGTAATATTTATTATTTGCATTCGCTATCATGGCTAATCTAGAGATCCGTTTTAGTAGCTAATCCAATCATACACACACACATTTATGAATAAAAAGAATTAAAACTTAAATGAACTAAAGATTCATAAACTTAAACTAAAAAACGTAGTAAAACAAAGGGAAAAGTAGGTGTCAAGAAGAAATGGTCAACTGAAGAAAAAATAAACAGAAACATAGCATGTACACATTACCTGAGAAATTGTCACACTGAGTGTATATTTATATATTTTAATTACACTCTTGTTATCAATAGACTTCTGCTAATAGGCCTCTGCTCATGAGGCATCTCTAAATACGGCTAAAAGTGATTAGAGGAAAATGGCGAATAGATTGGTTCTTTATTAATTATGCAAAAATAACATTTTATTGATTATAAATATTATTTAATGAATGAAATTTAATGGCATATGATGACAGTATGCAACAGGAGCTTATTTATATTAGATAGCAGATTTTAAAATTTTATGCAAGGTGGTTATTTGATTTAATCTATATCCTCTGTATAACTTTTGTAACAAGTTAGCATCTAGTTACAACGACTCAAACTGTCCCGAAAACAAAACAAAAATCCCATGAGGAGATATTATTTCCTAGAACTGTCTGTCCGTAGAACTAAATTCCGTGGGGCTCCTTCTCAGATGACTATAACATGGTAGTTTCAAGTCTAATGTAAATAAATTCTTGTTGAGACGTTCTATTATATAATCAAACCTTACCCAATTTACAGCATTTATCTAACACTCAGTAGCCCTTAGCCTGTAATAGCCTCCGGACATTTATTAGCGATGGCCGCCTAGTAAAAACAAAGCAAAAAACTTATCTACATTGTACTTCACAGGCAAACAATATTTTGGCAGCACATTTAACAGATCGGAAGTTGTTAAAATACATTATGTTCAATTAAATTTCATGCATAACTCAAAGTAAAAACTCAAGAAACACAAACAAAATTTCATCGATTATTTTATTTGATGTAACAATGTCGATGCACTATTTTTACCATACTCGTGGTCCTCAATGGCTAACTTCCTAATGAAAGCAAACGCTTATGGTGTCCTTGTTGCACAAGGACTAATTTTACTATGATGTTTTTATTCGTCAGATATTATGTAATCGACGTCTTTGTTTTTCGTGCATTAAAATCAATAATTATTGTATATTGAAAAACATCTTCCTACAACGTCCAATATTGACGCCATTACAAGACTTCCAACAGATTAGAATAAAGAAGAAACAAGAGAAATAATAAAGAACTATTAGGTAAAAAATGCTAGCAATTGACAGAATATTAACATACCATTGCCAAACATAGTTGTTTATTATTATTATTATTATTATTATTATTATTATTATTATTATTATTATGATACAAGTTTATTTGCTAATGCGTTTCAACTTAAAAAAAAATTAAAAATGAGTAAAAAAGGGAGGAAATAGATGAATAGATTAACAGTCCAATGATGAATATTATAATATAAAGAAAAAATAAAGAATTTAATAAATAAAATGTGATCACCTTTGATGACAGTCTGCGACAGGTGTTTAATGATATTATATTATGTGGAACTCGGGAATTTGAACGGAATTTCAGTGTGGGCGACCGAAAAATACAATTGCGAATTACTTAGGACCTCTATCCAGTCATGGCTGACGGAATAAGAGCACGCTACCTCCGTGAAGTAAATACATGGTTCAGCTTGCAATTCCGTCCAAATTCCCGAGTTCGACAGAAACATTATCAAGTTCGACAAGATACACCTGAAGAAAGGCGGGGGTTACATCGACTGAAACGTTGTTAAAACTCAAGCTAAGAACAGTAGTCCAGTGAATTCAAACAAGGCGAATAACCAGTCGCCACGTAAAAAAATCAGAAACGTAAGATTTTGAAATGCTAAGATTGTAGTTCTCATGTAAGCCAATACTTTGGCAACATATAAACAGATGAGAACTATTTGGAAATAAACTATGTTCATGTAAAATGAACTATGTTCATGTTTAATGTAAGACACACGGGGAAGAAACGGAATTTATTTGTAGTTGCATCCGCAAGACATGTAATTGTTGTGAAAGCCTGACGGATAGGAATCAGAAATTGAAGATCAATAGAGCACTTTCCATGAGAATATCAAAAGAGGGGGGAAAGACTAGCAATGCCATTTCTGTGAGAAATAGTCTGCGAAAGAACTCAACGAGTTTGCAAAAAACCGTACCCTGAGCAATACATGCTGATATGTGGCCGTAGCCTTCAATTTGAAGATGTATTTGCGTCCTATACAATCATTCCTAGTTTTTTCTATCACCAGTTATAATATATTCGATATCAGTCTCTCATTTTCTGTCGGTGATTTACTGCGATTCAGCTAAACTGTGTAAATAAAATTAATTAATTTAAGGAGTGACACACTACTCTAGTGTATAATTAAATGCTCCTTAGGTAAACACATGTAGCTAAGGGGTTTGGACAATGTTTAACCATTATAGTTACACATACTTACCCTAGCAGCAGTCAGATAACGTAACTGTAAGAAGCGCCTACTGTTGACTAAGTGATCGGGATTTAATCCTGACCCGAGATAGTTTCGCCGAGCAACGCTGAAGAGCTATCATCCATCCAAACTGTGAATTTTTTAAATATAATTTTTTTAAATATAATTATCCACTGACACGTGTTTCGTCGTCCACGACTCATCAGAGTGGCTGAATCTAAGCCTGAACCTCTACCACGGTGCTAATTTCGCCGGACTACGAAATGTATCACTTTTACGTAGATGTTTTTATTTTGTTTTTGTTAGCGATACTTTCTTGAATGAATTCAAGTATTTATACGAAAGTGCATTTTACCTAAATGCTTGTTGGGAATAATTTTCCCATTGACCAATCTGGTACCCCCTTTTAATGGGGAGCGGTATATATATATTATTTTTAAAATATAATTATCCACTGACACGAGTTATCGTCGTCCACGACTCATCAGAATGGCTGAATCTAGCGAGATTCGAAATAGGCACCTCGTGGTAAGAAGCCTGAACCTCTACCACGGTGCTAACCTCGCCGGAATACTGAATGTATCACTTTTACGTAGATTTTTTTATTGTGTTTTTGTTAGCGATACTTTCTTGAATGAATTCAAGTATTTATACGAAAGTGCATTTTTACCTAAATGCTTGTTGGGAATAATTTTCCCATTGACAAATCTGGTACCCCCTTTTAATGCGGCATATATATTATTTTTAAAATACAATTATCCACTGACATGTATATATATATATATATATATATATATATATATATATATGTATATATATATATATATATATATATATATATATATATATATATATATATATATATATATATATAAGTGGATAGTCCTTAATCCGCAAAAATACTTTCCTTCTCATCAGATGGTAGGATTAAGCATTATACGGGATCGGATTTTGCTTGAAAAAGTATTTGATGAAACTACAAGTAAGTCAAAGATCTCACTTGATAACAAAAAGTGAAGCAGATATAATAGGATGAAGAAAAAAGTGATTTCACGTGAATTTATATATATATATATATATATATGTGTGTGTGTGTGTGTGTGTGTGTGTGTGTGTGCGCGCGTGTGATGTTAGTGTTAGAACGATTATTCGAAATTAAAATCGAAAATCAGAACATTTGGACTATAAGGAGTATGGGTATCATAAAAAAATAGTTCTTATTATTCGATTATAAAACAGATTCCCTAGCTTTTGTTTTTTTTCCTGCTTAAAACTAAGTTTTTCATTGCGTTTATTGAAGATAAAATAATAAATAATTATTGATTTTAAATTGCCGGCACAGTTAAAGTCCAAAAGTGTATGTTTTACGTTTGTATATATGTAAACGAAATATATTTTTCACCATCTGAAAAGAAAATGATAAAATAAAACAACTCTATGACTACATATTTAGTGATTTCAAAAATATCAGTATCGTAAACTGTATCGGAATCAGGAACTTAAAACAGAATCGGTAATTGTATCGGGATCAGAAAAAAATATTGAAATCATCTCATCACTATATATATATATATATATATATATATATATATATATATATATATATATATATATATGTATGTATATAGTGATGAGATGATTTCAATATTTTTTGATTTCAATATATATAATTTAATATATTTAATTGCTTCTATTTACAGTGTTGAACTTTATCTCTCTAGTTAAGTTTTACTTTGCTAAAATTTATTCTTTCCCTGCCTCATTTTATTACACACAGACACACACACACACACACATACACACACACACACACACACACATATATATATATATATATATATATATATATATATATATATGCACATTCTCCGTATTTTTAGACGATAATTTTCTTTTTGCATAAAAATCGATCCCATATTCTCAAGGATTAATGAAAACATTGAAATATTTTAAAACCGGAACAGAAAGAGATGTAAAATATTTTTTAATCAAAAAGAACAAAAACAACAAAAAAACACACACACATTAAAGCTTGTAATAATGTTTTCTTAAGAAAATCGAATTGAATTTCTATTAGTCAATATATTGAATTCTATAATTAGAATTTTTGGATCAGTTGACGGAAACTTGTGTGACGTCATGTGAATGTCAACCAAGGTCGTTTAGCAATGGTGTTGTTTTTAGGTTTCTCGTTACTCTGGTTTTTCTTAAGCATTCCTGAGTTTACATTGCTCTGTTGTCTTTCAGACGGATACTAGCACTCTAAAAGAATTGATATCTGTGCACCACATTCAAGTTTTGTAACCATAGATGTAAATAGTTATTAAACAACAAAAGCAACTATATGTAAACTACAGTGTAAAAATATAGTCACTATTGTATCTTTCAATGCAAATCATGATTTTTATGTTTCATTTTTTAGGAAAACTGACCTTATTAAAGAATATCTCATAACTTAATTTCTGTGGAATCTGTCATAAAATTCAAAACCATTCTACGACTCAAAAGATATTTGGTCTATGTCTGATTGGTCCACTAAGTACTTTTTTATCACAGTTTGTATCATTATAGAAGAGACATTCAATGCACTGTTCGTAAAATTCAACATTCTTTTTAGGTTTTGTTGCTTTTTTTGTTTTGTTTATACTGTTATTCACCCCGAACAAGGCATAATGCCACTTAGACGTAAGGGTAACTATTTAGAACTAAATATACAAAGACATTAAGTAGGCAGTTGAGCAGTGAGATATCTGTTCACATTACACTTCAATTTCTGCATGTCAGTACAATAAGAGAAGCTGTAAACCCCTAGGGAATTCTATAGTATACCAGTTTAAAAGGAACAAAATATTAAATTAAAAAGCTTTTCGGCATTTACGTCTCTTTACTCTTTTGTACGAGTAAGAGTTTTTTTTTTACGGAATATAAATGTCCAATTTGATAATTTTGGTAAATATTTACGCATTTAAAATTAAATGGCATTGCACTTCCCTAGATGAGTTCGTAATTTAATGATGCTCTAACTTAACCTCTAAATCCGACCCCCAAGACCGTCATGGGCATGGTGTATGTGCCTATATTAAAGACGACTTCCATGTGCTAGAGGAATCTCTAGAGAAGATCCTAACTTACCCTATATGTGCCTCCGGGTTGCACTTGCTCACACTGCTGCGTTTATATTTGCACTCTATCGCCCCCACAACAGTAGAGTTACTATCTTTAATAGCATATCTGAGAAAATTTCCTGTCTACGTACCTATTAGCAAACCTTCACGTTACTGGAGACTTCAATGTTCACAATGTGGAATGGTTAACCAACTCAAACAAGACCGATAACGAGGGGAGGTAAGGCCACAGGTTCTCCATTGCCTATTACCTGACTAAGATTTTTCAAGAACCCGCCCGTGTTCCCACACTGACGTTCAGTATGCAAGTCTTCTAGACGTCTTTCTCACAAATTGCTCTGAGCTATGTTCATCTTCCGTTCAGTCTCCACTGGGAGCTTCCGACCACTATGTTGTAGCAGTTAAGATAAAAACGAAATTGAATAGGTCCTCAGACATACCTCTCGATTGTACAGTATATCGATACTCTATGACTGACGGGGATAGCTTCCGCACATGTATATCAGATCTACCTCTGCGTGCCATGTTTAAAAAAAATGTGTCCTCTGTTGTATAAGACCTAACGGAATGGTTAACTGTAGGTATAGACAGTTTCATACCCTCGAAAAAATTCCAACTAAAACCTACAACCAGCCGTGGTACTCCCAAGAACGTGCTGCTGCCATTGCGCAAAGAAATCACTTTTTACATTGCTTCCAACGTAATAGATGTACTGAACCTAAAGCCGCTTTCAGGACTGCCAGAAACCACTGAAAAATGTAAACAAGAAGGCGAGAGAGTTGTATGCTCAGCCCGTCAAGTCCAAAGTAGCTGAGCAGCGGCTTGGTACTTGGCAAATAGCAAACAGAATCCTGAACAGAATCATGTGTTCTATCTATAATAAATAAGGTAATCTCGTCAGCATCAGACAAAGCGAAACTCTTTGCCAAGAACATTGCAGCTTATTCTAGCCGTAACATCCTAGGGCGCAAACCCCCAGTATTTCCTCGTATATCAGAAAACACGCGATGCGACATATCAATATCTGTAAGGTATGTTGCCAAGCTTATCAAAAACCTAGATTCCAGTAAAGCAACTGGCCATAACGGCATTCCGATTATAGTGCTCAAAAGGCTTCAACAAGAAATAGCACCCATACTTAAAAAAATATTTAAGCGTTGTCTTAAGGACTAATGCTTCCCAACACCTTGAAAAGTCTCATTAATATGCCTTGTATTTAAGAACTCAGGTGATTGCTCATCTCCCTCTCAATACAGACCAATAAATTCCCTGTGCGTCATGAATAAGTTGCTGGAATCTGTGCTAAATAAAGAAGTTATCAAACATCTCAGCAAAAAATAACCTTCTTAGTGACATGCAATATGATTCCCGTTCTGCTAAATCTATAGCAGACGTGCTTACAGTTATATCTCAAGGATCGGTGAATCTCTCGACGGAGGCTTCCTCTCTAGGGAAATGGCGCTTGATATATCATAGGCCTTTGATAGGGTATGACATAACAATATACTTCACAAGATTTCAAGATTTCAAGCTCTGGAATAGTTGGAAATGTCTTCTCAACTATTAAATAATTTCCCCCTGATATTTTCATAAAGGTAGTGGTTGAGGGGCAGAAATCAGAAGCTCTCAGTTTTAATGTTGGTGCCCCCCAGAGATCCATCCTGGTCCCGACTCTCTTCCTGATCTACAGTAAGGATCTTCCAAACCACATCCTTACATTATTCGTAGACATTTATGCTGACGAAACTACAATTAATGGTAGCGCGTCAAAGACCGTAAACTACCAAGTTCTCTCTGACTCTCTCTCTCCTCTGATCTTGAGCACGTGATACAATGGGGAAAAAGTGTCTGCTTACTTTTAATGCGTCTAAAACCAAGCATCTATCTTTACATCATGAACGCTCTGATGGCCAGCTCTCATCAATTGAAATGAATGGGTCTCGTCTTGGGAAGGCTTCATGCTTCGACAAGCTTCTGGCTTGTGTGGTATATTGGTTTATATTGGAGGATATGATATATTGAAACGTGTCATGTGTTAGCTAGTGAATGTAAGCTATTGTTCTTTTAACAGACAGATAATACACGTATAAATTGTATATATGTTGTTTAGCCAGGGGACATGATATTGACGTGTCAACCGAGTCATGTTGTATCAGACTTATTGCACGGGCTATTTTTACAGTTCATATGTAAGAATAATAATATATGCTTCGTACCATTTTTTCTTGAAGATTTCTTCTGTATCTTCCGGCTGCTCCGTGACAACCATGAAGCGATCAGCACCATATAATTGAGACAACTGTTCTTATTTGTGAAACCATTAAAACAACTCTTCATATTTTTGGAATATAAATTTATTACAGGTGTCGCAATTGGTTTTCACAGGATCTGCAGTTAGTCTATATTTTCTGTTCATACAGCCTAGCTGTATGTCCACCCTTGTCTAGACGTCTGTCTGCTCTGGTGGTCAATCCTTAACTCCCTGAATCTCTCCAAAATTAACTACATCATGTGTTCTCTTACTTCATCTAATTACGTGTCACATACCAATCTAATCCACCTAGTTATTTATTTATTCAAAACCCCAAAATAATGTTTACATATATTTTCTATTTTCACATTCTTTTTGCGATTCACACGTCAATCATTTCCTTCGCAATTTAATTGTTTATTCTTCTAATCATAATAACTGATCCAGTGACCATCCGTCGCTAAAATCAATTAACAAGAATTCAATAACAATAATAATAATGTTTTGACCATTGCCCCCGCTTGCCATAGCTAACAGATACTACGTTATGATCACAGCCTAAAGGGTCATAACATTACACTTGTTCTTTACTGCCGATCTGAAATGTCAGATATCTGAAATGAATATATCAAATCCATTGCCAAGGTCGCTGGAAAAATGGTGGGATTCTTCTAGGTTACAGTATATATCTCACTCCTGATGCAATCCTCTATCTATATAAAAGCCAGGTTCGGCCGACGATGGAGTACTGTTGACATATCTGGGAAGGATCTGCTAGAAGCAGCTTATCCTGTCTTTAGAAAGTTCAAAATAGACTTCGTAGCTTAGAGCGGGATACCCTTTTCTCTTCCCTGCAACCTCTTTCCCACAGAAGAGACGTTGCGTACATGTCTCATCTTTATCCTTATTTTCATGCCAAGTGCTCATCCGAACTTCAATCTATGGTCTCCCCTCGCCAGACTTTCATGAAAAACACTCGTCTAGCCAAAACAACTATCAACAATTTCTCACACTCTTTATCTATGTCCAAACCTAAACGTAAATTCCATAAACAAGGCTGCTTTCTTAGAACTGCTCGCCTGTGGAATTCTCTTTCGTTTGCCTGCTTTCGAGCTGACTACAATCTGTCTTTAAGTCCAACGTGAACAAGTTCTTGATGATCTGCCCCCTAAGTAATCCAATTTACACAATTCCCGCTACTTATGTTTACTATGGTATAATCACAATGACTAATGTATACCCATTAACCCTTATCCTCGAGTGGCCTCTGCTCCTTGATAAGTAGTTATTCCTATGTAAAAGAAAAGTATGTATAAGTTCCTCATAGTTTATTTAAAAGTAAACCCACACAATAATTTACGTAATTTTTGTTGTACGACGTTTTCTTTCCGTCATAGATACGATTTGTTTGTTTTGTCGTATGGTACGAAATCTGTACAATTATTTCATTATTTTAGAAAAAACTTAAGAAATCATTTCAACATAACTTAAAACCTATCCATGTAAGTAGAAACTAAATCCGTTTTTGTCTTTGGACTCTAGTTACGTAATAATGTTTTACCTCAAATGCGTAGTTTAGAAGACAAGATCTACACAAAAAGGCCTCCAGAGTACTAATAAACTCACATTTTACTCTAATCTGTTTTATTAGATACTAGCGACTGCGCCGCATCGGCACAAAACGCCGAGTCAAACATAAAATCGAGTACACTCACCATCAAGTACACTCAACATCGTCTTACCATCAACGCTTACCCTGTGAACTCAGAGTATGGAAATTCCTATATGCACAAATCAAAATCACTGAAAAGCAAAAATAACCTAACTAAGGATTAGGATAATGAGTTGGATAAAATGATGGTCAAATTTATTACGAAATGGCCAGGATTTGAACCTGGAATCTTCTGCTCCGTAGTCTGACGCGTTATCCATTGCGCCATAAGTCCTGTCTATATTCCGAAAGATGTTACCGCGACTGTATACAGACATTGCTAAATTCCTTTGAAATGAGCAGGTAACATTTTTGACAAAAACAGAACGGCCCCAAACCCCTTATTTCGGGCTTTTTGTGTTGCTCGGCGTTGTTCGTTACGAACAATATATAGATAAGGACAATCTTAGAACTCAAACCTTTCAGGAAAACAAAAGAGTTTTTAATTCAGTGCATCTGTTAGAAAGTTTCATTGGTATATATACATACACGCACACACATATATAAATAAATAATAGTTTAAAATTTAGAATTTTGTTAATAGTATAGATTAAAATACACCCCCAAATAACGTGAAAAAGAAATAGTGCGACAAACAGACACAGAGTATTAGTATAATATAGATATTTTCCCTCTCTATTCTTATATATATGTTTTATACTCTCTCTCTCTTCATCAGTATCTAATGTCCTACTTCCTCTGTGCAACAATGTTATTTTATGTAATACCTTAAAATAATAAAAATCTTATTTTTCATAAAAAAGCTTTTAAATAACTTTCTTCACATTCGAAATTTTAAAATTCTCTTGAAAAGTGTTTAGTATGATTTAAGGAACTCATTTCATATTACTATTATTAATATTATGGTTAGTATTTAACGAGAACATCGATGAAAACATTTAAAACACCTCGAAAAGCGAAAGCGTCTGTAAATATGAGTAGTAGAAAATATTTTGTTTCCTAGCGCTTTCGAACAAGCAAAATATAATCACACGAAAGGTAGAAGATCTATTAATTCACATACTTTTTATTGCTTTCCCTTGCGTTGTGCTTATACAAAAGGAGGCCTTTGCTGAGAATATCTTTTTTTTTCTGTATATTGAAACGAGGGTTTTTTTATATTCGTCGATCGAAATTTATATATATATATATATATATATATATATATATATTAAATCCCTGAAACAGTGTTTCATGGTAAACAACTGATGATCCCTTGAAAAATAAAAAAAAAATTGGTATTATAGTAAATTCGAGAGAGTTGATGCAGTGATTGCAGGTGATTAAATGACTTACTGACTAGATGTTTTTTTTTAACGAATTATAAAAAGTAATTTTTTGTATAGTTTCAAATGTTAAAAACTTCAAAGACTATATATATATATATATATATATATATATATATATATATATATATATATATAATTAAGATTGATGCAAAAATAATGCGGTTTCTTATCAGATACGTGTTAACGTATACATGTACGTAAAAAAATGGCATTATTTTTGCACCAACCCAATATTATTTATTCACACGTTTTCAGGATAACGTTTAACACGCACTAACAAAAAAATGGAAATTTGGACATATCTTTGTTGTACAGAATAGATATACAAAAACAGATAAGATAATCTAAGATTAGCTTTTTGAAAATTCAATCTCATTTTCTCTTCTCGTATATTGCAGCGTTATATAAGGAGTGTGTTAAGAATTGTAAAAAATATATATAATTTGTTGCTCAACTATTTATTTTCATATGTATTAGAACGATCGATAAATTTAACAATTTCTTCAAGCCTACTAAAAATTATTTCTGCTGATCCGCTATTAATATCCAATAATAACAACCAATAATCATTCTTTTTTGTATTTCTTCGTGAATTGAAAATGTATAATTTGAAATATTCATACATCGTTAATTTGCAAAAATAGACACAAGTATTGCCTTGTTCTCCATTTTTCTCTTTTTCGTTGTACAAAGAAATAAAATATTTAAGAAATAATCACTATGCCAGTGTTCGATGATTTCAGTAGATGATAGCGATAATCATCAAGGAAATTGTTGGTTTGGTGCCTAAGAATGTGAACCGGAAATACCTTTTTAAAAGAAGTCTTTTTTCCTGACAAGCGAATGATTTGTTTATTTCGTATATGGAAGCGGCAATGAATAATGTATTAATATATATATATATATATATATATATATATATATATATATATATATATATATATTAATGTTAATATATATATATATATTAATATATATATATATAGAGAGAGAGATATGTGTGTATGCATGTATATATATATAAATATAGATATATATATATATATATAAATATATATATATATATAAATGAATATATATATATATATATATATATAGATAGATAGATAGATAGGTATATAGATATATAAATACTGTTGTTGCAAGGAAAAAGACTACACAAAAACTCAGCTCACTGCAGCAGCGTCGTCCGTCAGTACTTTCTGTACACTCGTTTTCACATCTGTCGAATCAGCATTTTATAAAAGACAGAGTCCTCCAAATTTGCATACGTGCGCGAGAGCACACGAGAATCTGCGAAATTGCATCGCTATTTGAGGCCGAAAGCACAATCAGGACCCTTTTTAGTATCATGACGCTGCGTCGGAAAAGTACACACTGAGGCCGTTTAAGAGCTCAGCCTGCTATCCTACAATTTTCGCCACAGATATGTATATGTATATGTATATGTATATATATATATATATATATATATATATATATATATATATATATATATATTATAGAAATACATATACCTGTATAGAAATATATGTATATAGAAATATAGTAAGTTATAAAATATATATGGCGATTAAGCTATACGGCCACGCTAGGATTTCTCAGCCTTACGTTATGTGACTAAACGAAGTAGTTATATATATATATATATATATATATATATATATATATATATATATATATATATAAATATATATATATATATATATAAATATATAAATATATATATACACCCACCCACACACGCACACACATATATGTATATCTATATGTATCTATCTATCTATCTATCTATCTATCTATCTATCTATATATATATATATATATATATGGAGTTTATGTGAAATCTTATGTACGGGTTATCTAAACGAGTCATATTTGTTTTTAGTACTTAATAATGAACTTTATATACCTGTACAGGACACACCCACACAAACACACCCACACACGCACCCCCATATATATATATATGGGGGATATATATGTACATGTATATGTGTGTGAACATCCGCCGACATGGCATTCTTGTATACTTTGTTTTCATTCATGTGTTAATTGCCTGTGGCCTGGAAGAAAGACGATGCCTGCATCAAGTTCGAAGGTTATTTTGTTTATTGAGTTCGAGTTCCAAGACCAGCAATAATCAACTCTTTCAACACTGATGATTGCGTAAGAATGGAGGTATAGTATTTATATGGATGGAAACACAACTAACTACTAGTATTTATTTGTAAAATATTAAAGTCAATGAGCCTCGTTAAGAAATTAAAGTCCTATCTATTGTGTGTTTTAATTGCTAGTGGTTTGATGGAAAGACACTAATGTTGGACTGGAATCGAATTCTCCAAGTATCGGTGTTTATGACTTAAGACATTGAAGATTGCGTTAGCGTAAAATACTAATGTTTGTAAGCATACAAATAGTTTTAAATATTTATTTAAAACTATTCATATGCATTGTTTTCGCGAGAAAAGGCAGCATGCAAAATATTGTCTAAGACTTCTGTTAATTTAGTATAATAATCGC
Source organism: Euprymna scolopes (assembly GCF_053919585.1). Taxonomy (NCBI): domain Eukaryota; kingdom Metazoa; phylum Mollusca; class Cephalopoda; order Sepiida; family Sepiolidae; genus Euprymna; species Euprymna scolopes. The sequence goes on from NC_136489.1 coordinate 89,200,036, forward strand.
TTTTGCTGTCTCTCAACATTCTCCTGTTTTTGGATGTTTTAAATTTTCATCTTAATTGTTATCGTCATGCAGATAGTATTTCTTAATGTAATCTATATAAACTATTTTCATCATTTCATTACAGACATTCTTAAGCGGATTAGAAAATATAGCATCTGAATAAGTTATTAAAAAAAATTTGTTTTGAAATATTAAAATATTTTTTTATTTTTAAGCCATAAAATACAATGGAATGGTTGCATAGTAGCAAGATTAGTTGCCTTTTTACGTAAATGGTTATGTTTTATTGGTTTACGTATTTTGAATTGTTTTGTCTTACAAATAAAAGTAGTGTACAGCACATTACTGTTACCAAATACATGATAAGTTAATCTTAAGCACGAAATAAGATACTTGTACAAAAGTCGATCCATATGAAAAAAACGAAGCAAATATTACCTGTGAGGGGAAAAATTAGTACAACAAAAATCACATAAAATCATTGAATTGTTCTATTTTTATAAAATAATGTACTTAAAATAAAGTCCCTTCTAGTTAGCGGTGATTAGAAACTTGCTTTTACTAGTATTCTGGAACCCTCCTTCATCTTTTTCTTTCATTCAATAGCACTCTTCTGGGTTTTAATTATTTTAGTGATCACTTAAAATTATCTAGTAGGGGGGCATAAACCTGGTTTTCAGAGGCTCTGGAACCCCCCCTCCATATTATTTTTTGATGCTCACTTATAAATAATTTCTCCTCTGGTGTTTAGAAACTTGGGTTTTGTAGTGCTCTAGAGGGCCTCTTTAATTTTACTACATTGCGTAGCGACCTTTGGGCTTTCTAAATTTTATTGGGTTCACTGATACCTTTAAAATATTTTTTTCTTCGTGGAAGGAAACTTCAGTTATGGAGAGAGGCCTCCTGAGTATTATTTATGTTTCTAAGTAATCAGTTAAAATAACAAGATCTCTTCCAAGCAGGGGTTAAATGCTTATTTTCTTAGTTTTCTGGAGACTTCCGTACTCTCATGAGTTTCTATCATTGCTTACTTAAAAATATTTCCTTTTCTGAGGGCAAAAACCTGGTTTAATATTGGTCTGGAGGCTTCCTTAATCTTATTTAATATTTCCAGTAGAGTTCTAGAGAGATTCGGATTGTTATTGTCTTCAATACTTACGTAACATTAATTCTATTTGATGGGACGTTAAGAGCTTGTTTTTTTAAATGTAATTCCATACCTCCTCAATTCGGGGCTTTCAGTAGCGCTTTGGATGCCTCCTGACTATTTTTTTTTCACTGTACACTTATGAAAACGTTTACATTTTATTCATACTATTTTGCTTAAAAGTGGTGTCTAAATCTAGTTTTTACTGAGTTCCACCTTAGGGAGAGATGCGAAAATACGTTTTACAAGAAATATTTTAAGCACACATTTAACACTGCTTTTTTTATTTAAGGCCCAGTCCAATAATCCGACAGCAAATCTCGGTAAATAGTATAAGCTATATAAAATAGTGCTTAAATATCTTGATATAACGGGTTCATGCAGTAGTGCAGTAGGCAACTTGGAACGTAGTAAATATTAAATTCACATGTACTCAATATTCTAAATACAGCTCGTATGTGTAATAATATAATTTTACCCTTATTAAGTTTCATGTTAAATTGAAAAGTGCTCAATAATATAGATAAAACATATATGACAGCTACTAAAAAGTGAGGAAATAGAGGAAAAATAGAAACAAAAATAGAGCTGGAACGACAGAAAAGTAGATTTAACTGTATATCACGTTCCTTTTTTTTCTTTACTATTTTATGTTATTACAAAACTTCTTACTGTTTCACTCATCGAATATTTCCACAAACGAAAATTTCGACTTGTAATAGCCATGCAAAAGTGTATTCTTATTCATTTAAAATAAAATAAATTAAAATATAATCTTAAAAATGAGATATAAATAAGAAACTCATTTCTTTGCAAGGCATATACATAGTTTGACACCATTTTACTTCATAAACTTTAAAAATAATGAATTTTATTTTAAATTCATCTATTTTTCACGAATATTTTTATGAACTTTACAAAGTAAAATAAAAAAGTTAAATTTAAATTGAATATAAAACTTACGTTAGATTTCTGGAATTGTATGTATATTTTGTTGAACTTTTTCAACGAATTTCGAAAATCATATCTCTGTATCATTAATGGCTAAATAATAGATTAATTTAATTTTTTTTAAATATAACTAATTCAAATTAAATTGTTTTATTTTACTTTTAAAAATTTATAAAAGCGCACTTAGAAAATATATAAATTTAACATGAAATATTTTTCTGTACATGTTATAATTTATTAAAACATTTTGGTTAACCATTTCATGACTTGCAAAATTAATATTTGTAATTGTATATATATTGTAGACGCCTCCCTCCATGGGATTAATGGACTATCTCATGACGTCACTTCATCTGGCGATGTCACTTCCTGTATGGAGTACCGGTGCCCGGCAGTCTGAGATTGGCACGCGACCAAGTAGGCCGGGTACACAGACGTAACCGTTGAGGAATGGTATTACTCAACTCACTTTGCCTGTAATATATGTGAATACATGTTTCGTTCCTACAATTCCTGTGTTCCTTTTGTTTATTACCATTTAACCCCATAACAATACGTATATGCATATATACATATATACATGCATACATATATGCATACGTATATATATATATATATATATATATATCTACCTACATGATGATTGCAACGTCTTGTCAGACGAGTGCCACTCCCTCAGATATTAAAGTCTATGAGCCCAAAAATGATTCCATCGCCATAGGACCATTTTTATAGATAACTGCCTGAGGGAGTACCTATACACAGATGATGTTTAAAATGTTGAGATCCAGCAACAAGCAAGAGCAAGACAGCCAGCAACAAGTTAAATTGCCGACCAGCTTAATGCGGGTACTGTTCTCCCGCTTTATGTTTTTTTTAAATCAGAGATTTGCTTCTCCTAGAAAGGTTGCCTTCACCACGGCTAAAGGAGCCCTGTCCACCCCAACACGCACATACATACACACAAACACACACGGTGCTAGTTGACCGTTGACCCCGAAAAAGGGTTCATTCGCCCTCTGGAAGGTCTTCTTTTTAATCCTTCAGGGAGACTAACCACCTACCGAAGTATACAAATGTGTCCACAACATCCAGCCTACTTCCCCCTCATATAGATGTTAAGTTCAATGTATGGAGCACTATGTGTAGAGATAAACATTACTTTTGTTTTGTGAATCCTGATAATTAAGTCAAAGGCGTCACATGATGCTAAAGAACAATTCATTATATTTTACATATCGCGCTCTGAATGAGACACAAAATCAGCATCATCAGCATAGAGTAGTTTCCTAACTAGACTTTCAAACGTTTGAGATGGCATTAATTCTTCTGAAGTTAAATAGTTTGTCAGTAGTCCTAAAGCGGAGAAAGCCACCTTTATCGCAATCCTATGCAAGAAGCACTGCAAATTAAATTGAGAATAGAATTGGAGCCGGAATATCCTCTGTTTCATACCGTTATCAACGGCAAACTCTCCAGATACTTACCCGTTGAATGCAACACGAGCCTTCATATTTCTGTGGAGTTCTTGAAACATCCTGACAAAGGTAGGAGGACATCCAATATTCCCAAGAATTATCCACAAGACTTGTCTATGTTCGATATCGAACGCCTTTGTAAGGTTCACGAATACTTAAATAAAGGGGCATCTGTTGTTCAATACATTTTTTCCTGCAGCTGCATGGCAGTAAATATTATATACACAGTACGTCTACCCTCGATGAGCCTATCTAACAAGACTATCGCCAGAACCTTCCACCCGGGTTTAAAAATCATTATCCCACCGTGGCAGCCAGATTTTGTTCCTTTGAAGAGAGAGGCGAATTGGTCATTTATCCAATCCTGTGTTACTGGTGAACACAGCCAAACCTTTTGATCAGTGTGTGTAACGAAGCCCCAGTGTTTCTAAATATCAGAGAACGCATACAAATTATATTATGGATTCCATTATGTATACAAACACTCTAATCTACATATTTGTTTGTGTAGCGATTTAATTCGCAATCAAGCTAGATTTAGTCATTACAGAAACTGAACTAAATCAATAGAAAAACTACATTCTTGCAAATCGTTTACATTTTTGATAAGGAGAGGATAGGAAGTGCGATGATAGAGGATAATGAAACAAATGTACCCACTCAGACTTTTTCTTATACATATATTAACAACATCTTTCAACTAGTGCGTAAATAAATACACATCTACACTTCTATTTCTTCGTAATCATATCTTCCCAGTTTATTAGTTCCTATATATTTGCTTCATCATTGTGGGTTTTATTCATACCATTTATAATCTCAATTTTTTTTTTTTACATTTTCACCCCAAACAAGGCAAATTGCCACTTTGGTGTAGGGGGCTACTATCAGGGGCAACAACTACTGGGGTACTACGTAGGGATTTGGGCAGCAAGATGTCGGTTCACGTTACACTTGAACTTCTGCACGTCAGTACTGTTGGGGAAGCAAGGACCTGGAATGGAATTCCAGAGTCTAGCGGTTCTGGGGAAGAAAACTATTGGAGTAAAAAGATCTTTTATATCTAGGGATCTCTACAGTGTGGGGGTGGGATTTAGCAGCCTGTCGGGTTTGTCGAGGGTGCTCACGTCGTGGGGGCATAAGTGATTGCAGTTCGTCAGAGCATTCACCACTAAAATACTTGTAGAAAAGGCAGAGGGATGCAACATTTCGTCGATGGGACAGAGGCTGAAGCTTAGATGCCAGTTCAGGGCCTATCAGGTTTGCGACTCTCTTTTGAACCTTGACAAGGAGCGAGAGACTAGTAGCAGATGCACCAGCCCAGGTGTGACAGCAACACTCCATACATGGGCTAATGGTGGCCTTATAGAGGTACAGGATACTTTCGGGTGTTAATAGTTTTCTAGCACGGTAGAGAGAGCCCACCTTTCTTGCAGCGGCCCTGGCAATGCCTTCAATGTAATTGTTCCAACTCATGTTTCCGGTGAAGGTTAGACCAAGGAGTTTGAAAGATGTACTCTCAGACAAAGAGTCGGTGCCATTGCTATAGGTGGTAGAGAGGGTTTATTGTAATTATTTAATGAAACTAGTTTAGTCTTGGCAGCGTTGAACGCGACCAACCACTTTTGTCCCCATTCCACCACAGATTGGAGGTCTTCCTCTAGTGTTTCTGCCATTTTTTTAGAAATGTGTTCATTCGTCTTCCTGTCGTGCCTGCCATAGAGTGTAGTGTCATCTCTTAGTTGTTCTCCTCAGTCCCGGTCAGAACTTTTGATCACCCACCTATATTAGTCTATGCACAGAGGCTATATGAACAAAACATATACACTCTTGCATATATCTATCTATATCATTCTTTTTCTATATATTATTTTAAAAATATTCTCTCTCTCTCTCTCTCTCTCTCTCTATATATATATATATATATATATATATATATATATATATATGTGTGTGTGTGTGTGTGTGTGTGTATGTATAGCGATATCCATGTATCTGTCTGAGATGTCTAGTCTTATCAAGAGTCTTTATACCAGGAAGGAAACGGAACCTGCCAACATTTCAACCATCGTGCTAAAAAAGCTACACTCGGAACTTGCTCCACTCCTAGCAAACGTGTTCAATCGCTGTCTTATGAAAACATGATTCTCAACAGCTTGGGAAGCCTCGTCAGTCTGCTTAGTATTTAAAAACACGGGTATCAGTCTTTTTTTTATCTCAGTACAGAACAGTCAGCCTACTGTGCGTCATGAGTAAATTGCTTTAGTCTGTGATAAATAAAGAAGTTGTCTACCACCTGAAGAAAAACAACTTATCCAACGATAATGTCCGTATCGAGAACTCAATTGTCGATGTGTTGACATTAATATCACAGAGGATTCGGGAATTAAGAGACAGATTGGTTGGTTCGAAAGCATTTGACAGTTTGGCACAAAGGTATACGGCGTAAGATTTACAGCTTTGGAATAGCTAGAAATATCCTCTTAACCATCAAATTCTTTTGTTTCTGATAAGCCTATCCAAGGGGTAGTTGAAAGGCAAAATTCTGAAACTCACAGTAGTAAGACTGGCGTGCCGTAGGAATCCTGTGCCCAACTGTCCTCCTGATCTTTTTGCCCTCCCAAATCACATTCTTTGTTCATTCGTCGACATCTATGCAGACGACACTACAATTTAAAGCAACATTTCAACGGCCGATAAAGATCACGATTTTTCGGATTCTCTCCTCTGTCGACCTAAAATGTATAGTACAATGGAGTAAAACATGGTTAGTTACCTTTAATATATCCAAAACTAAACTTTTGTCTCTTAACCATCAACGTTTCGACGCCCGATTTGCCCTTGGAGAAATGAATGGTTCTCGCCTCTATAAACCGGAATGCTTCAACAAACTTCTGGACTGACTTTTACCGTCGACCTAAAATAAAGACTCACATAAGATTCATTGCCCAAACCACAGGAAATGTGATGGAATTGTCCCACCACTCCAGAAGGAATGAAATAAACTTCCGACGCAATAATTTATCAGTACAAGAGTTACTTACGAGTCATGATGGGATACTGTTGAAATCTAGAGAAGAGACTCAAAAAACACTTTTTTTTTGCATCGACAGCATACATATGCTGTCGATGCAAAAAAAAAGTGTTTTTTGAGTCTCTTCTCTAGATTTCAACAGTATCCCATCATGACTCGTAAGTAACTCTTCGAAATATAATGAGCAATGACATTTCCGCCTCTGTACTCACTCTTTCTCACAGGAGCCATGTTTCAGGTCTCTCTCTGCTCCATCGATACTTATATAGTAGGTGTTCAACTGAGATCCAATCTATCGTCCCTCCATGTAAAACGTCACCAGCAAACACTGGCCCAGCTAAAACAAATGCATTTCCCTACTCCCTATATGTTCTAAAAACTAAACGAAAATTCTATGAGCAGAATTTCTTTCCTAGAGCTGAACGTCTATGGAACACAATACCATTTGTTTGCTTTCCGCTTGACTGTAACATTATCATCCCGGTGGTTAATTTGGATAAATTCCTATTTACTCGTTCATTTAGCAAATCTAGGCCTGCCACATTTCCACCGTGTCTCACTTCCTTACACTTAACACTTATCCTTGTCTGCATCCTTAGTACCTAGTGACCTTTCAAATAATATATATCTATATATATATATATATATATATATATATATATATATATATATATACACACACATATACACACACACATATATATATATACGCACATATACATATACATATATATATATATATATATATATATATATATATAACCCTATTGCAAATTACACACAAAGGGAATGTATATTTCTGGCAATATTCTTAGATATATTTTGTAGAGAAATGCATCCGACAAGTATCGAAAATACAAAAGATCCGATCATAAAAAATAGTCTTTGTTCTGTTATAAATATAATACTTTTTACAGGGAATTATATTACGTTCCAATAGTGTAACCTTAAATATTCCTCTGTAAAAATTCTTCTTTTTTATCTATAATTAGGAGGCTGTTTTTCAGATCGCCAAGACAAATATCAGCTGATACGACATTGTAAACAAACACACACAGAATTTGATGAACGACATTATCATTTTTATTTTTTAATTTGTTTTGCGAATTAGTCCACCGGTCAAATTATAATAGTCAATGGAGGATTGATTCTATAATAATACATACGCAATCCGCATAAATGTTTATGCATATTGTACGATAGGGCAATGTCGGGCGCCCAGCTGAAAGCAACGCCCACTAAGTATTCAACTGTATTTCACAAGGTTATGTAGTTCTTATTAATATTACCCGTGTTGTATGTTATTTGTATGCACGTGCACTAGTTTTTAAATTTACAGTAAACTAGTAGACATATTTTATTTTATTTACCCAGATATATAATAAAAATAATGTTTGCATATATATATATATATATATATATATATATATATAACATAATCGATATCGCGTTTTTTAAACAAAATACTTGATATTCACAAAGCTTAGCTCCAAATATTGCAAGTATTCATCAAATTAAATTATGGTTTATGTGGTTCATATCCGTACATTATGAAAGAGACTGTAAAAATAAATTTAAAAAAATTCATGCGTGTTAATAATCTATTCCCTTATTATGCCTCTAACAAATATGTTATGGTTATTTTTAAGATATTTTATTCTATTTACTACAGCCAAAAATACACCGAAGAATGATTGATAATGATGAATGATTCGTATAACTTTTGATTACTCATAAAAGCAACTTATGACAAATATTATTTTGGAAAGGAGCTAGTTGTATTCTACCGGAAGCAGACCTGTTGTAATGTGTTCTTGCAAATATGTAGAAATAAATGCAAATTAACGAAGTAAATGTGATGTTTAATTGCCTTGTTTGTCAAATAAAGTTTTGTATTTGCTTTATTTCTTCATTTTCTTATTCCTTTTTTTAATTGTGAGTCTTTGTGTTTTTTTCTGCTCGTCACATTTTTATCATCTGTTCATGTTACATTTAGTTAAAATTAGTGACTCTCTGTTTCTGGTTTTTCTTTTTCTTTATTTTTATTTTTTTTTTGCATATTACTTCATTTAACATTCAAGCGGCTCGCCATCAAATCGACATTTATCGTAACGCCTGCCGCATCCAATCAACGTCCCATTCCTCAACCTGCACGACATGACACCTTCCTTGACATTTTTTTCTTTTTTTTTCTTCCGGAGACTATGACACCGACAACAGAATCAGAACACAAATGTCAAATTTCTAATATGACGTTGTACCCGGAGAGCAAACCGATACGATTAAGAGTTCGCTCAAGGAGGCAATTATCGCGAACCGAAAGCTGAACCGGTCACAGTAGGTGGCACATGAATATCAAATGAGAGAAGCCATACGTGATATAGAGATCAATACATTTTCTTATTCAGAATTGAACACATCTTATCAATAAATGACACTTTTTAGAAAATAGAATTTTCGGAAAGAACACTATTTAAAACAAGAGTATAAATCAGTTGTAAGACTTCATACTTCGACCTGACAATGTAAGGATTGATCTTATCTAATCCGGTCCTTCTTTCTTCATATTACATGAAGTCTTCTAGAAATTATGCCACTGAATCAAATGAATTCAATACTTACTAATATGATCAATCTTAAATGTGTATGGTGATCGATGGTATTGACAACCATCAACTCCATAGATAATATATAAAAAATAATATATATATATATATATATATATATAAACTAGGAGTTTAACGTAGATTTCGACAATAAACGCTGTCCTAAACAGCAGGCTCATCTAAAACGCTTCGTCTCACTGGCTAACCTACAGATCAAGTAGCGAGTATATACAATGAACAGCATTGAAGTGCTATTTATCTTTTTTCTACTTTGGTTTTACCTTTTGTCATAATTATCCCAACATATCCGTTATCCGTTCATAGCAATAATAAGTTTGATAGTTTGACTAAGTTTAGTGAAAATTAAACAAGCGATGTGGATGCTTGATTATGTACACACAAGCTCTATCGGAAAGCTAACCTCCTTTCTAGGAAATAATCTATGTTTTCTTTCAGCGCAAAAGGTACTTTATTTTTTATGGTTTATACGTCCAGTTCAAATTTGTCAAGGAAACAATTCTAAATAAACCAGTTCTAAGTAAACAAAATCAAACAAGGCAAAATATCGTAATTTGCGGATTCCTCTAATTTACACAGCTTGCTAATAAACAAAAAGTAACACGCTTTTTTACGCGACTGAAATCTCCGTATTATTTACATTCATACAAATAAAGTTGTTTTATATCTTCGTAAAGGTTTGTCGTCAGATATATTCCAATTTAGATTAAAAAGAGCGGGAGAAATATTTTTGTCACAGTTTAGTGAAACAGACTGGTCAAACTCTTAAAGTTTGATCTCTAGGATTTTTTTAAACGTCCATTTACTCTTTAGTCTATACGCAGGATACTGATTGGTGCTCGAGTCTTGTACGTTACATTTTCGCCAGTCAATGTCTACAAATATACACCCAGTTAAACCGACGAAGGGATAATTACAATTAAAGTCTTGTATTGGTTTGTTTGTACATAACAATAAAATTATTACATCCGTTTTCTGGATTTTTTTCTTTGTTGCTTTATTCCACAGTCAAAATCGATCCGTAACTTCGAAATCTGGTAGACGATGTCCTTTTCTCATCTCTACTACCCATTTCATACAGAAGAGACATTGTAAGCATATCACTGCTCTAGTGTTATTTTCATAACAAGTGATCGATGGAGATTCAGAACATGGTCACTCCGTCATCTACAGCAAATACAATCGCTGTCAGCAATTCTTTTCTCTATTTGTACCTAAAACTAAAAGAACATTTCATGAGCAGTGCTTTTTCGCAGAACTGCTCGACTGTAAAACACAATAGCAGTAAGCTGCGTTTCTGCTGACTATAACATGGTCATTTTCAAGGCTTTCTTAAAAACTCATTAATTAGTTGTCCTCTTGAATATCTTATCCATCACTGACAATCACGGTGTTGTCTCATCTGAAACCTATTACCCTTTACCTCTGAGTGACCTGCGGGGCATGATAAACGATGAATCTATAGTATGAAAAAAGTTGCAATAAAACAAGATGTTTATATGGATTTGATCTTCAGCCATTTATTTAATCTTTACTTTTCTAAATTTTGGGTCGAATAAAATTATGCACATATGATGCTGCAAAGAAAGTGATTATTAAATACATTTTGTTTATTTCTCGGTCGTTGAATATGTGTAGTTAGATTTCATATATACGTTTTGTATCAATAAAATATTTTTAACATGTACTCAAAGGATTTAGGGATGAGAGTGTAATATCTATTCTGGTCAAACTACGTAGAGAAAACTACTTTTTTACATATATTTTTTACTTATCAAGGCAAAGGGACTACTCCAGGATAAGATTTAAAGAGTGCACAGTAGACAATTGGACTATATAGTAATCGTTAGTAATGGAAATTCGGTAAACCTATTAACTTATATGGAACGGCTCATCAAAAACTTGTTTATGTTAGACTTGAAGACAACCATATTGTAGTCAGCTGGAAAGCAAGAAAACGGAAGACAATTCCATAGGCATGCAGTTCTAAGAACGAAGATTTGTTCATGGAATCTAAGTTTAGGTTTAGGCACAGATAAAGGGCGGGGGAAATTATTGATAGACGGGTGTTCTTTTTGTGAAAGTTTGACGAGGGGAGACCATAGATTGGAGCTCAGTTAAGCACTTGCCATGAAAATAATGATAAAGTAGAGACAAACTCGGAACATCTCTTCTGTGCGAAAGAGGTTGAAGGGAAGAGAAAGGGACATCCTCTACGAAGCTACGACGTCTATTTTAAACTCTATCAAGGCAGGATAAGTCCTTTCTAGCAGCTCCTGCCCAGATGTGGCAACAGTAATCTATCCTTGGACGTACCTGCTCTTATATAGATAGAGAATTGCATCAGCAGTAAGATATCTACTGGGTAGATAGAAGGATGGACGTTAAAAAAAACACAAAAAAAACACATCATTTCTAGACGACAAAATGTGGAAAAAAATATAAAAATACAAAACAATATCTAATAATATATTTTTTTACTTAACAATAGTTTATATCTACTCGAGTAACGCCGGGAAACGGGTCTTGCTAGCTTTTTTGAATATGTATTACCGATTTTCTTATGTCCCAAATTTAATTTACTATATCACACATCGTATTCTACAGGAAAACAACTTTCATCGGATACATGACAATCGTTAACCTATATCTTGCATAGTTTTATTATTTTGAAGAACACAAGCAAAAACTGCGTGTAATCTGAATGGACTTCGAAATAAAAATTATAATTCACAGATCATTTTTGTGTAAGTAAAATATCTCACGCTGAATATTGTAACTCTTCATACAAATGTTCATAACATAGCTTACGGGTTTACGAGTACATTTTTGTTAATCTGAGCAATTGAGAAGCTACTAGCAAAATTTAGAAAACTATCGGCTTAATAAAAATATATATTTGATGAATACCAATATTATAAACGTTTTTATGGAATCAATAAAACAATGTGGAAATACATTAGTTAATTTAATTAATCCAATTAGTCCAACAAGTAATAAGGCAAGTGACACGTGGCACTAATTGAATGTAATTGATTAAGTGTATAAGTCGTCTCAATTTAAATGCACTCGTTGGCCTTATTTTCTTATTCTCACAAAACAGATTTTCTCGAAGCATCTTTCAGTCCATAACAATATATATATATATATATATATATATATATATATATATATGTGTGTGTGTGTGTGTGTGTGTATATATTGTTATATATATACATATACATATATATATATATTACAATAGAAAATGACAGCATGAAAGGTAATATGGCTTAATATAAAATTATATTTTTTCTGAAATATCTTGTCCTTTTCTTTTTCACTTTTAACAACTAGGCCTTTACTTTTCCTTGTTTAAAACAAGGAAAAATAAAGGCGTAGTTGTTAAAAATGAAAAAGAAAAGGGCAAGATATTTGAGAAAAAATATAATAATTTTATAACTTTATATATTGCTGTAATATTTTAAGTTATAAATTTATTATATTTTTACTAGAATATCTTGTCTTTTTCTGTATACAGTTAAAGTGGACTTCATATCAACGATTGTTTTACTCATAACTAAGTATCATTACATTACTATATTTGTAGATCATAAATGGTGTTTGGATTTCTGTTCTGAAAAAAAATTATTTAAATGTATAGGCTGTTCCGTGGGGTGTAATCTACTGGATAGTCATTGAACCAGATACTATGTTAGGTGCGTTAAGGGGTAAAGGTTTAAGATTCGATTTAAAATGGGGATTTATATGAATTTAAACCCATGGTATTAATTCTGGTTTCTTATGTAAGTTGGGGGGGCGCTTTGTAAAATGGGATGATTTTCCGATGTGATAGACTTCCGAGGAGTATCATATTAAGTAGATTAGATTAATATAGGTGTGTTGTCAAAATAATATGTTGGTTATTTAAGATGGTTTTGCTGATCTAAAACAAACACACGCTTATAAATCTATCAGAGAGACGGCTTGTGTTTGACTAGATTAAAACTTGAATGTATAATGTTTATTGCTTATCTACAAGTGCTTGGCACACATATATTCAAATAATTTATTTGACTAGTATATATACTACTACATCTGTTTTTTTAATTCTTTAAAATAAGATTTTATAAATATTTTTTGTTAATGTTAGGTAAGCATGATGAGGGTGTGAGTGTATGTTACATATATATGTACGTGATAGAAATTTAATATGTAAATAAATAACAGACCCACTTACCTGTCGAAGGCCAGAGGAATAGTTGGCCGAAACGCCGTGAAAAACTACAAGCAATAAAGATGAAAACAACTAATAAATATGAGAATAATAGTCCGAAATAAAAATAAATTAATATATATAATGCTCATCTAAAAAATGAATTCCAATTGAGGAATAATATATATACCAATCGGTACGGACCTGACTATGGAAGATCAGATAATAAATAAACGTGGATTCATAAGATCAAAGAATCCAACCTTGATCGCCTTCGGGGCCCGTAGCGCAGTTGATAGAGAGGTTGAATCTCTACGGTTCCAGATGGACATTGTCTGAAGATAGCGGTTTCAATCCTACCAAAACGTGCCAGAGGTTTACTTGGCCAAAACGTGGTGAGACGACAACAACTACGGATGGCAGTGATTGCTGAGAATTCAGTTAGGAGATTCAAAGTTCCTATCCGTCGCGGTTGCTACCTGACGAATGTCAGAGAAATAGTTTGCCAAAACATCATGAAAAACAACAACCAATAAAGATGAAAACAACTAATAAAGATGAGAATAATAGTCCGAAATAAAAATGAATTAATATAAATTAATAACCACTAACCTTGTTAATATTTGCATATACTATTATTATTATTATTATTATTAGTAGTAGTAGTAGTAGTAATAGTAGTGGTATTGCTATAATTATACAACACACCTTTGCCCATAAATTTAAATACTTCATAAAAACAGGAACCTAAACAACATCCATTTTCAACAATTACAGTTATGTATACAGCACAATCATGTCGGCACACCGGTTTTCGCCAGATCACCAACGTTACGCAACGTTGAGTCTGACCAGTGCCAGATGGGTGACCATTTAGGAAGGAAAGGCGCTGTATGTACCACACAAGGTTGAGAAACGGGCCCGGTCTATCATTCTCTCGAGGGTAGATGAGACTTTCTTAAGCCATGGTAGGCACCCCATTTGGTAATAGCGTCATGATTAAAATACCCTTGATAGCCCTGGCGAAGCATTAAGTATTCAGCTACCGACAAGATATGAATTACACTACAAACTCGGGTAGTGAGTTCAATCTCGACTGCAGCCGCGCTGGACTGAAATGTAACGATATTTAGCTATTCTTAAAATCCATATATATATATATATATATATATAGCCTTCACTGAAAAGGGATTTTCTTTAAAATAAACACCCAAATGCGTTTTACTAGTGATTTAATTTGAACGCCGTTGTTCGATTTCTTTTTCTAAGTTCGTGAGTCGCTAATAACATGATTAGATTTTTAAAAGCCTTTTAAAGATAGAAAATGTTAAATGAAACCATTGCACATCTCTGAAATATATAACAAAATATTTGAATAATTTGTATATATATCTAATTACCAAATAATAGAGTCAATCCATGATAATTTTTATTTATTTAATTATATTTGAATTCATATACATGGTGGAACGATAAATTTGTCGCCATAAAGAAAACAACACTCCGGCTATATGTTAAAACTTTATTAACGCAATTAATTCTGATAACTTGATTATGTAGTACAGCTGACACCCATTCAAGATTACCAAACTCAGCCTCAATACCCTCTCGATACAGGTCCGGAATTTTTCAACAAGCGGCGGCGGGAGCTCGGCGAATACTTGATGTATAGCGGAGATCACGCTGGCTTTAGTATTTTAGGAGGTCAATTTTGTAATGTTTTCAACGTATGATAAAACGAAGTAGTCCAGCGTGTTCAGATCGGAGTAGAAGGTGGGTTCTGAGAGAAGGTTACAAGGTCGAAAACATTGGAAAACAGGACGGATTAAACAGGCAAAGAAAGCATATGCTTTATTACATGAATAATTTAGACTAATTACGCTGGAATAATGATAATAATAAACAAACAAATTCGACATCAGAAACATTTTTGGTTTTGTATAAATGAAGGTGGGGGTTTTATTTATACTGTTCGGGAGTCGGGATTTAATATAATGTTCCGTTTTTAAATTCCCGACATAGTGTTTAATAGTAAACAACTGAGTGTTCCTTAAATAACATTAGGATTATTGTAAATTTATTAAAGCAAAATGATTCAGCGATTGAAGGAAATTAATTGACTTACTAGCAAAATACATTTTTAAGGAATGGCTAAATTAGTATAATTTTCTTATGTTTATCAAAAAAAAAAATGGAAACTAATAGTGGAAACGTTAATTAATATAATAGCAACGTCATTAAATTTTAACTTTTAAAGTACTAGTAGTGCGTACTTAATGATTTAATATTAAAAAAAACAAATATAGAAATTAGCAAAATATTATTTTATATGTTGACTGACACATTTAAGTGGATGATTCTGTTGATCACCTTATATTAGATTTTAAACAATTGATTATCTCCGTCAAATGAATACTATCTTTTCGATCGAGTTTTTCACTGGTTGTAGTACAGCCTTGCTCTAAAATCGCTTGACTAATTGTTATCAAATTTGATCAAGTTATCGATTATTACTTAAACAATTTAATTTTGGGGTAAATATAGGTAAACTAGCAAAGTTAGATTAAATGAATTTGAAAGTCACAGTTTTAGTGATAACATCAATTGTGTTTATTGTAGGCAGTTAATGCTTACATTTTATATAATATGAACTTTGAAAAGCTTCGTTTTGGTGGTGATTTTTTAGAACTAAACATAACTTTTTTCGAAATATAATGTACGGATTTGGCGCATTGTATAACGGAAATCTCCATATAATACTTCACTCTGATCAAGTAAATTGTTGTATTTTTTGTTATCAACGTTTCCAGGATATATTGTAAGAAATGTTTCATACAATATCGGAAAAAATGAGGCTATGGTAAACTTAGGCTAATTCTTATGTTGTCAGGCGTATGTATGTAATCGCAAGACTGTTGTTGTTTTTATCCATTTAAAAATGGATAAAAATTAGGGGTTACATTAGTGACGCAAAATCCTCGGTAATAACATCAAATTTAGCTTCCGGGTGATCACATTTTTTCATAGGTATGTAAGCTTATAATATATATATATATATATATATATATATATATATATTATATATATATATATGTATATATATTCTCTCTTAGAAATAAATTCATAACTCAAAAAGCATTCAATTGGAATCATGATAGATAAGAAAAGTCGACCGATTAAGCAATCGATCCGATTAAGAAGAGGTCAATCCTGAAAATAAACTCTTTGTGAAGTTCTGTTGAAATTGCAATTACTAAGCTTTTCTCATCGATACGATACCATTCTCGCCAAATGTTGATTATGAAATGCAAAATGGTGGTAGAAAACTGTCGGTTTGCATCAAATGAAAATGAAACACATCTTTTCTCCTTATGGAATAAATGGACTTTTCTAACGATTTCAAAGATATAAGGTTAACGCAACAAAATGTTTTCCAAAATTCACACGGATAATTTTATGTATCGTTTTAAGCTTTGTGTAGAAGTATCTACAAATTTTTGAGTAAGGTCATATCTACGACCAATATACATATGTAATATTATATCTTATATATAAAAGCCATAATGTTGTCGGTCTGTCTCCATATTTTAAACTCTCTCTTTCTTTCGAAACTAAAAGTCGTAGAGCGACTTTTTATCAATGACTTTTTATGACATTTTTCTGAATGGTTCTCTTATGGGGCTTTAGTCGGTTAAAATATTTTTTAAAAGTAAAAATGGGTCAAAATTGAAAAAAAATCTTTATACATTGTGTACATTCATCTTAGTTTATTTTTCATTTTTAATTGTAATCAGTTCATATACGTATCACGTTGGTACAGTGGTAACGTCACCATCTTGGAATGCTGCAGTTTTGCTTTCGATCTCGATTCTAACTGATAGCAGCCAAATACATTTATTTTTTACTTTTGAAATCACGACTCTATAATAATATATTCGAAATCTGGACAAATTAAAATATGATATTTTAGAGTATTTTACGATTGGGCAGAGCCGGGCGCCCCACCCCGCTAATATATATGTATACGTCTAAATATCCGCGTATATATATATATATATATATATATATATATATATATATATATATATATATATATAGATGTACATATATATATACATATGTATATGTATTTATATATACCCACATGTATATATATGTATACACACATATATATATAGATGTACATATATATATATACATATGTATATGTATTTATATATATACACACATGTATATATATGTTTGTGTGTGCATACACACACACACACACACACATATATATATATATATATATATATATATATATATATATATATATATACTAGCAAAAGTACCCGTCGTTGACTGGACTTAAAAACAGCCTACAGAAAATGGACCCCGCTTTATGAAAATATGATTGGTTATGAAAAGGAAGGGTTGTAATTTCGGGTTGAATTTGGGGTTATTAAAACCAAAGCAAAATACGATGAAAGTAAAAATAAAATAGATAAACTCCATCATTTATTATACCATACCTGTTCACATTGAAACACTTATCACAATATTCTGTGGATCTATATAAAAACACCTTGTTAAACTTTGTGACATATTTCCATTCTATGGAGGTCAGGCGCGAACGAACACCCCATAATTTTATCATACCATATTTCTTCAAACTGAAACATAATTATCAAAGTATACTTATGCAGATAGATGTGAAAAGTCTTTATTAATGTTTGTGCCTATTTCCATTCTATGGAGGCCAGGCGCGAACGCAGACCCCATAATTTTATTATAACAGCCATATTTAAGTTAAAACATACTTATCAAAGTATACTAATGTACATCTATATCAAACACACGTGTAAACGTTTTTTCTTAATTATTAATTTTTTTATTTCCATAATTTCTCGACCAGGTGCGAAGGCAGACCCCACAAATTTAATGAACCACCGTTCTGCCAGATCAAACATATCCATTCCTGTGTCTCGATACATCTATCATTATATGTAATCAGTTTTTTAAAATAGTCAACCATATAGGAGCATATTCGTGACCACACACACACAGACACACACACACACACACACACACACACACACATTCAGCTTTATATTATAGATATCCTAAGTTCCGCAAAATGTCTACACCTGATAGCTTTTACTTAAGTAGCCTTCAGAAGTAAATAATTTACTTGTCTAATTACTATGTATATATTCATTTTAAAGTAGTTTACTCATATGAATATCATGTAAAACCCTGAAATATACCCTAAATAAACAGATATGTGGGAAATATTTATTAATTAAAAACATCTGGGCATCCACAATTTTTTTCTACTCACACATTGCACGATTTTGACTTTAAATAACTTACGTTTAATATAGTCGACATTAATTGCCGATTTCAACATTTACATCTGAACAAACTTTTTTGACAAGTTTATTTTAATGAAATTTGATACACTTAAATATTTATTTTATATAACACTATAACTTAGTTACTACTGACTTATAATTTTCCTTTCATGTCTTTTTTTCAGCTCATTTTACTTTTTAGATTTGAGTCAAGCTATAATGCATTTACATATCTACGAATTTTATTTATTCTTGCATTTTGAAGCTGAGGGGCAATCTCTTATGAATGCCCCAATATTGCCCGAGTATAAGTATGATACTATCGCTCCCCGGGAGGGTTACTTGGTGGAGGAACCTCTTGGGAACGCAACCTGCTCCCCGGGAAATAAACGATATTCAACGATATCTAAACGATAAATACATGCTTGAAACATCAACGAAAACGGGTCGATACGTCATCAGCTATAACTGTCTGGCATGGGTCGCATTATGTGTGGTCATTGCAAGCACCTTCCCATCGTCGGCATTAATGGTATGCTGAAATCGAATACTTGTATGAAAACAAGTTAACGAATGCATTTTTATAAAAATATATATAATTTATTAAACAATTAACGAGTAGGAAACATATTTAGTTGACCTATCGCGTATAGCGACCAAACCTCAACTGTTTTTTAAACAATGAAATTATATTTCATTTCTCTCTTTCTTCATTGAAAGAGAGAAAGGGAGTGAATGAGAGAAATAGAGTAAGAGAAAGAGAGAGAACGAGAGAGAGAGAGAGATATGCGTTTCATATAATGCTTTGTTTTTCAACTTCAGATATCCGCATGTAAGTCTGTCCTTTCTGGAATGATTTTGACACTGAAGTTTCATAACACCTGTCATTCAAACCCAACCAACATGATCTAACATTCCCAAACCCACTAAACGCCTGCATGAAACGTTTTTAACTGCATCATAAAGTCAGGCACAAGGTTAGAAGCTAGATATAGGCGTTATTAACGAAGAAGCCCTCAGCTCCCTTGAAAAGGGGCTAGCCATTGTGCCACATAAGAATTCATGGCTTTCTCAGCTGTAAAAAGAAATTACACTCTAGCTCGACTGGAAAACTATGTGCTATAATGAACATGGTTTAATATTACAAGAGAAGACTCGACGATAATCTTTTAACATTAATCGTATCCGGGTGTTCAAGTAAGGCGACTTGCATTTCGAAATACAGACTAGATAATACCGGTAGAGCTTTTCATATAACCATGCAATTGCCTAATAACTCCAAATTCACTTGTAGCTAATGCATAATGTATCTATTGTCAGACCAAAGTTTATTCGAAAACGTTAAGAAAATCTACCTTTCTACAAAATAAAAAAAGATCTTACACTGATCTGTGCAAATTAGAGGTTTCCTGTAACATAACATTAACTGGTACTAGGATATTACAAAACCCTCTCCGTAGACCACCAGAGCTATTTTAAATTTCATGTAAGACATGATTTAAAAAATAAATCCAAGTCGATCTCGATGAAATAAATTTAATCAACATCATAGAAATACGCATGTGTCTCAGACATACATACTTAGACATTTATTATACCTACTCCTCAGAAGCGACCTCCCTAATTTAATCACGTCTGAGATGAGTTCATCTGGTGACGCGGGAATGCTTATTCATGACCAGCGTGTATATCGAACGCACTCTTATTTAAGGCAATGGTTGAAGACTTATAAAATTATTCCCAGTCTTTAGTAGAACAGGGATGAGTACATATAATATTACAAAGAAAAAGTTCGTTTCCAAACTTGGAGTCCAACTTTTCAACTGATTGGTATAACATTCACTATGAATAAATATAGAGAAGATATTGTCAGGTCTGCTACAAAAAGGGTGAAATCCTCTAATGGGTTAGGAATTATGTCACACTTACTAGTGTCAGATATCTCCATAAAGATACCATTGACTCGTGCATGGAATATTTTTCCATGTCTGTGTTTATGCACAGGATAGTTGTATGTCACTTTTTACCACTTCCAATGATTCCGTTAAACCTGTATCTTTTGAATCACTGAATCCATTTCAGTGGAATTATAAATTAATCTGAGTCAATAAAAGTAAAATGCTTCAAAGATTTAACATACACACCGACCTTCACTTTAGGATAACCGTGAAATGTCTGTTCTGATATTACACTCCATGATTTCTTTCCTTGGTAAGTGAAGAGGAAATTATACTTGACTGACGCAATTTTTATTTTTGTCCAAACCCTGAGTGCCTTATTTGAAGAAACAGATATTTTTCACATGAAAAACGGACCCCATGTTTACTTCTAGAGAGGCATGTAAGCAAGTACTCATTTTGAGCTGGCAGAAAAGCGAGTGTTTTTTTGTTTTTTTTTTGGGTGGGGGAGGGATAAATATCTTCCATAGCGTAAATGATAATTTGAAAACTTGCTCTTAGTGACGTTATCAGAGTGTAGTTATATTTGTTTACATTGTATAAAGAAAAAAAAATAGAATTCCAAATTTTTAGATTAACTAGCTACATTTGACAACGTACGATATACTAAATTATTGATAAGAGACCCAAAAATTCGACACGCGTAGGGCTACACATGGTCGTAGAAATCCTATACCGTGGTTAATATTTTGCCTTTTCTTAATTGTCAGGATTAAAAACCACGACAAGTTTAGAAAGAACTCGTCCAGAGTCACACATTTACCTATGTAACAGACGATTATAGGCAATTCATAGTGTTGTTGGTATTCTTACTAGTCTCATGTTTTGGCGCATTTAAAAGATGCATGCTATAAAACGCCAGGTATGTTGCCAGCTGAAATGTGAGTAATCAATATATTTTTCATTTAAAACGTTCACATATTTGAATATGCGTAATTAGTTAACAATACGCAGGCATCGGAATCCTGTTGATTTAACGATATTAGATAATTCACATCCGCAGTGTATTTTTCCATCGAATCTCGCTTCTTCATAGAAATAGAAATTATCGTTATGTCAGCCATAGATTTTAATAAATAAATCCATGCAAATAATGGCGTGCGGACTTGGGATAACAAAGAGAGAATGAGCATGAGAATCGGAAGAGAAAAATCGGTTATTTCTGATTAATTAGGAGTTTTGTATCTTATCTTTGAAATCCTATATGCGGCCTTCGTGAGTGGGGGAAAAAAGTCGCAGCTGCAGCGCGGAAACAGATAGGCAATGCTCTGTATGTTTCTCCGAGAATGAGAAAAAAGTTGCTCGCTTACAGTATACGTAAACCGTTACACCTGCGCACAAGCTGTTTTCTTTTTTCTTTTCTTTTTTTTTTACATTGGACGACAGAGAAATAAGAGGATTAATACGCACGTACTTAATCGGAGGAAAATCAATGAGATAGGTTTCCATTATTATTATTATTATTATTATTATTATTATCATCATCCATATTATCATTATTATTATTATTATTATTATTATTATTATCATCATCCATATTATTATTATTATTATTATTATTATTATTACGATTGATGGAAACGTATTAGGTGGGGGTTGATCTAGAGTGAGATATGGCGGTGACAGTACATGTTAAGCGTGTCGTCGCGATAACAGATGGTCAAATGACGTACAAAACGGCGAATATTTGTGTCCAGTTAAAAGTCACTGATTTTAACGCAAATTTTCAGGGCAGGTAAGCGCGCGCTCTCACCAAATTGGATGAACATGTCTTATCCTCGACTACACATATATTTAGAATAAAACTGTGTGCATTTATGCATGTATTTAGCTATGTCTTTATTAGTTTATCTATCTTCCGTTTTATTAATTTATCAATCTATCAGACTATCTATCTCTGTTCCTGTTTTTCTGTATATATATATATATATATATATATATATATATATATATATATATATATTTGTAGTCATCGACATACAGTCCTGTTTCGTTGTATCACAACTCATCAGTGCCGCTAGACTAGCATCTCTCACAAGCCAAGGATTGAACCTAGAACCGTCATGTTGACAGTCGGCAGTTCTCCCACTCGACCACAGAAGCGACGCCCGCAAATAACTCGTGGGAATGTCTATTTAAATAGACATCCGCCAACACTTTTACAGTGCTCAAACCGCCTGTTTTGTAAACAAACAAACAAACACACACACACACATATATATATACATATATATATACACACATATACACAGGCGGCAAAAAGAAAATTGTTGAGCTTTATATTATCTCGATATATCTCTTCTTAAATAATCTTATTAATTTAATTCCTCATATATATAAAGCTTTCCAGACCAATACATCAGGAAAAAGTGTACAGCATCATGGTGTGTATTTTTCCTGAATGTTACAATTGCTTCAATACCATTCGGACAATTTCAAACTTTATGTTAGTCAAAAATTTGCCAGAATGGCATCTCATCAAGCGGGCAGAAAAACAACACAAAACACTAATTAATACATATCTGAACATTGTAATCTACCTCATTCGCCACGTGTTTTTTGCTTAATTATTTTTCGATAGTCATGAAATTTATGGATCGCCTTATTTTCGTATTGTTTTTTTTTAGATTAAAATTTCATCTAATTGTTTATCTTTATATTACCTGTATTGTCTATGTGTTTCTAATTATTTTTTTTCCTAAATTATTTAATTTATTTGAAGGCCAGAAAAATAGTTGGCCGAAACGTCGTGAAACAACAATTATGAAGATGAGGATAACAGTCCGCAAATAAATAAATATATAAAACAAATTTTTTCCGCGCCTTTCAATTTATCAAAAGCTGTTTGCTTGGTTACTTATCGAGTAATCGGGTTTTTGTCGCATTCAGATTTGCTGATCAATTTGAACAGCACTCGACATATTTCGGCGGTTAGCGGAGATTTCAGATTTAACTCTACGAGACCTTTACGTGTAACCGGTTCGCAATATGCATAAGTACCAATAATATGTATTGCTATTTAGTTAAGAGTTAGTTATTTTTCTCACGAAGTAGTATGATGTGACAGAAGTGTAAGGAAGTAGACTTTAAAATATTAATGCCCTAAAAGAAATGCACTTTGGCCAGTAAAAATGCATGCGTAACCCAATCGATATTAAGCGCACCTAATGCGATTACAAATAAACTAAAACCCTTTATAGAGGTGTGACATGACCGTCACAGGGGTCGACTGAGCTTCCCAAATAGGTGGAGGCGAAAACTTAAAATTAAAGAGAAAATGGGCAGACGGGACTCTTTATTAAATATTGGTGTACCTGGGCTACAGCAAAATTCCCTGCCGAGAAAAAAAATCATATAATATATGATTTTGTTTAATCCATCAACAAACATTGCCATTTAAAGAGTTGAACGAAGACATATTCTGTGAGCAAGTCCAAATAAGTGATGACTCATGTTTTGGAGAAGTGATGTTGACACCTTGGGTACAGTTATTCCGACCCGGGATCATGGGCGTGGCCCCGGAGTCATGAGAAACCGTTAGCAAACTCGCAGATGCAACTAGTGGGGGAATCCCCAATTTCTGATGAGCCCAATCGAAACATGCTGGAAGTTGACACTGTCGTAGGTGATTGATTGCAGAAACTACCTAACTTCACCCAGCCCGGAATATATAACCGAATTTTATAGCCGGCGGTTATTTTTTTAGAATTGAGATTTATTGAGCTTGAGATAGCTTGCGAGCCGAATTATTGCTCCCCCTCTCTCTGCGACATCCCGTTTCACCAACACCGTACTGCTAAAAGAAAGAGAGAAAGCATAAAGATTTAACTTTCGCCTTAAAGAATATATAATTTTGAATTTAATAAGTAGACTAGAAAGAAATCGAGTGTGTTCTTTTTCCTTGTGAATTGGATTATCTTACTGTCACAGGGTGAATTCTTGAATTACTGTTTCTTTTCCTTAGCGTAGGACCGACCGACGGGTTGACAGCATATCAACCCCAACGCGGGGAGAACTAACGAACATCTGCCCGCGATTGAAAACTAACCAGTGGGATCAAGGGTATCCTGCTGCATGAAAAGGTCACATCTGGTTGTTGTTTACCTGGATAGTGGCTTGGACGGGATCAGACGTCACAGAGGGTAAAAAATAAAGCCTGGGTGAGTCGGTCCATATAAATGCAGAGAAACAATACCGTCTTTTAGTCAAAACGGTACAAGTGACCTTAACAATGGTCTAGACTATATAAGCTTTTTTGCCAAGGGAAAACGTCCCTCCAGAAATATTGATTTTAGGAAAAATAATTGGTTTTACTTGACGGCAGTTTTTAGAACAATTTTAACCGTCATTGGCATCATTGCCACTTCCAGCGCAGACATGTATTAGCCACCGTTCTCAATCAGAATATCATTTGATCTGAGACCATTCGGTATTTTCTTAATATAATAATAAGTAACCTACTGCAAGGATTGTCGATTATTGTAGAAACATTAAAACCCAACTGTGCAAGCTTGTGTTCAGCTTTCTTTGTAGAATATCTAATTATATCGAATTGTTAAATATTTATCAAGTAGACCTGTAAGAATATAATTTAATTTGTTGAAAAAGAAAAGAGATGCAGTTTTCGTCAGCTTGGTGATACTGAGGTTTGCTCGAGTCGGCTGTTTGAATTGGTGTAAACAGACGTGAGATACAATGGTAAAAAAAAGGGAAAATGAGTGCTCTTAAGTTCAGCTCGAGGATATTAGACAATTTAAAATGCTTCACTAAGAGATGATTAAATAGCGATTATCAATATCTCTATTTCGGTCCACCCCAATCTTCAGTTATATGAGACCAATACCAAGGGGAATTAACATCCTTTGTAATAAACATCTGGCTTTGACTGAGTCCTTTTTCGAGGTATGGAATTACTTAAGAGTAGGCAGCGTTTACTCAGTCTGGCATGATCAAATAAAAAAAAACACGCTAAACAGCACAAGATATGATTATATGCTTCCATGCCTGATAAAATGTTAAAACACAAGTGGTCTTAAGTTTGAGCACCTACCATAATTAAGTAGGGTATTTGTTTCACGTTCACGTAGAATTAATTATGTATTGCCTAAATACTAATGCATCTTATCATTTGAACTAAAGACCTTTTGTGAGCTTAGTTACTTTTGGCCCCATTTAGTTTAGTAATTTAAATATTTTAAGTATAATATTAGTTGAAATTAGGTAAAAACGCTTGCCCCTTCGTTTGTGATTACGATATAATTCTATGGATGTTCCAGAGTATTAGGAAGTGATTAATAAAACATGAATAACTACTATAATAACAGGAGAAAATAATTCATTAGTAAAAAGTGGTCAGTTTTGAATAGTCAATAAAGTGACCGAGAAAATAAGTAATTTCCGCTAATCGGACACTCTGACACAAAGATGAAATTTTTAAAATATCTGATCCCCAAGTCAATATATTTAGAGGTAAGAGTAAGTTTTAAGTCAGTTTTCAGATATCGACAATTGGCGATAAATTACATTTGTTGATTGCTCGGAGTAGATCGACCTCGACAGATGTTACTTTAGAGACTCATTTTCTAAGACGATACACACAAAAGATACACACAAAGAATACAATAATAACTGCAACGTATATTGAAGTCTGTTTCTTCTTTTGTGTGTTTCAGTTTTTTTTTTTTAATTTAATCAAATTTGCAATCCAGTGCAAGATCCCTCGGCGATCGTTAATGTGAGTAAGGACGACACGACTAAAGCAAGAATGACAAGAGAAGACGAATGAGAAGACACTATCAGTACATGACATTGGGTTGTTAATTTTAAAGGGATAAACATGCTTTCACAACGATATCACCTTTCATACCTATCTCAAACATAAAAAAACACATACGATCGCTTGTCTGGTGTCGCCATGCGTCAAAAATTTAAATTTTGCATACAAAATATATCTGTTTAAACATCGAGTAAATTATTATACCACGCTGTTTCCCTCCTGAAGTTAAACAGTTTTAATAGCCTACTCTTGTTTTCAAATTATTTTGATATCATATTAAGAAATCGAATTGTTTCGATTAAAGAAAAAAAGCATTTTTAGTTGTAAAATTCGTTAAATTTATAATAAAGAATAGTAGACATATGTTTTACTTGTAGGTCACAACTTATCAAGTACCGAAGGTCACTCGAAGATAACGGTTAATGAATGTAAAGTGGTAGTGTAGTACCCCTTACTGGTGTAAATTGGGCAGAATTTTATTATTTATGAGGACGGCTCAACAAGAATTTGTTTACATTGGATTTGAAGGGTACTATGTTGTTTTCAAACGAGAAACAGGACAACGAAATAGTGCTACCCAGCGGATAGTCCTGGGAAACAAATTTTGTACATGGAATCTGCGTTTAGTACAATAAAAGGGAGACTTTGTTTTATCTGGATTCTCATCTTGATTATGATTCTCACCCAAGAAAAGAACAATCGTCCGATTTATTTCAATGATAGAAATTCTCATTTCATTAATAAAGAAACGTAAGAATGAAACTATTTAAAAGTTTGTCAATATTTGAATAAATACACTAAATGAAAGTTGAAAACGTCTATTGTTTAACAATATTTATCTGGATTAGGAAAAATAACATATTCATTGTCGAACAAAGATTAAAATTATTACAAACTGTACATTATAAATATTATTAGCCTCACGTGTGCATGCGTGTTTTCTTGTTACATGTAACCTCCACTTCTATATGTATTTTATTCGGTTATCTTTAATCGAATATTTATGGACATAATATTCCTATATCAGGAAATAAATCGAATCTTTAAATTCTTATTTAAAAAATAATAATTACAAAAATAAATCCAGCACAGAAGATTTCAGTTGTGTCAGCCATTTTATACTTTTTTAAGAGTTGAAATATTAATTATTTTGCAAACCTTTAAAATGTGAAAGCCGATTCAGACTATCGAAACTGTATATAAACTTAATTTTGTGTTTATAATATTTAACAAATATTTATGTGCTGAAATATTTTAAGTTTTAGAAGTATCATCAAATAAATTTATAAAGCGAAGAACAGTATTACTTTAATAAAAACAACACATGTTACACTTTGATTAAATTAATTATTTAATAACCAAACAATATGGAACCAGTTTCAGAGACATTCGGAAGCATATAGAAACTAACAATTTCTTTTACAAAGATAAATTTTGGTCTAATGAAAAAACGCGAATTTGAACAGAAGTTCAAATCAATTAAGCGCGTTTACGGCAAATGATATTAAAAGAATTCAAACTCAAAACATAATAGGTACGTTAAATACATTTTTATACTTTTTTCGTATGAGCATTTTTATTGATAGTACACACTGAACACCCTAACCCCCTTCGAAGCAATCCCCTTCGGTTGCAATACATTTGTTTTACTGTTCTAACATCATCAGGAAGATCCCATGGAAGCCCTCTTGTGTGAGCGTGTCAATGACCCTCATCATAGCCTCTTTCATCTTCTCAATTTTCTCATTACAACAGCCTCTAAGGTTTTCATTGAGATTACGAAATAACCAAAAGTCATATGAAGCAATACCTGGACTATAGAAATAATGAGGAAGTGTCTTGATGCCAATCTTGGTCAAATAGTCTGTGATCTTCACTGAGCAGCAATATTTTCCCATCTTCCGTAACTCGCGAACAATTGTGTGTACAGTTCTTACAGTGATATCAACTTGTGAACTTATTGTCTCAATAGACACACGATGATTCTTATCCAAGACATTATTTATTGAGCCGATTAACACTAGTGTTCTGACTTCGTTACCCCTTCCACATCTCTAATCATCCTCACAGATTCTCTGATTTCCTTTAATTGGCTTTACTACTCCAAAATTGATGCTCAATTCATACAAACAATCTAAAGTATTCCATACATTTCTGTGCCACTTTTCCTATGTGTGAAACAGAATTTTATTGCATATTGTTCTTCTAATATATCCTCACGTCTGGATTGACTTTTATTGAAATAAACCAGCTGTGACAATTAG
>NC_136489.1:89233798-89298798 GCF_053919585.1 Euprymna scolopes
AAGAGAACAAAGGCAAGCCTAGTTTCTATTTATTTTTTAAAAAATCCAACTTTGTTATATATAAGTCGTAGGATTGCATTCATTTGTAAAAGATCCAGTTAATTTGCATATTCTTTTAAACATTCATTTTTATTAATTCCATTATAGTTTTTTTTTCGCTTTTATTATAGGATGCCCATCTTTAGTTTACTATTACGTGTAATAATATTCAGGCAGATATTCTACATGATTTATCCCTGTGTAATATTTGCATGAAAAGTTTATACATATATATGTATATATATATATATATATATATATATACACATTTATGTATATATATATCTATCTATACATAAATGTGTATATATATATATATATATATATATATATATATATATATATATATATGTATATTTGTTTAAAATATGCCAAATACACCTATCTGTCAGTATTGAGTCTACATACATAAAACTTAATATATATAATAATCGAACCCATGCGAAATATTATATCTAGGTTTTAGCTGGGGAAAATCAGTGCAAAACAGTGAAAATTAAAAAATAAATTGAATTATCCAGGTTAACGTCGAACGATGAAATAAAGAATTTGCATGCTTAAGATAACAGCTACCGGTTTATGTTTAAATTTTTAGCCTTGCCGCAAACATGTCTTTATAGTTCAGTTATTAACGTAAAAGGACCAAGTAAAGCGTAAGGTGAATATTTATTTGAATTTAAAAAAGGCCAATGAACTGAGTTTGTGTTCTTTTTTCAAAAACAAATTATTTATTTTTCTTAAAATATAAACAAGATTTTGGCTTATAAAAAAGTCTTCATCTAATTCTAACATCCTTTTTTATCTGACGTGCAAATCATTTTTGCTGGCTGTCTCATATGGTTTAATGGCAAATCATTTTTTTCTGGCTGTCTCATATGGTTTAATGGCAAATCATTTTTCCTTGCTGTCTAATATGGTTTAATGGCAAATCAGGTTTCCTGGCTGTCTCATATGGTTTAATGGCAAATCATGTTTCCTGGCTGTCTCATATGGTTTAATGGCAAATCATGTTTCCTGGCTGTCTCATATGGTTTAATGGCAAATCATGTTTCCTGGCTGTCCCATATGGTTTAATGGCAAATCTGGTTTCCTGGCTGTCTCATATGGTTTAATGGCAAATCATTTTTCCTGGCTGTCTCATATGGTTTAAAGGCAAATCATTTTTTTCTGGCTGTCTCATATGGTTTAATGGCAAATTATGTTTCCTGGCTGTCTCATATGGTTTACTGGCAAATCATGTTTCCTGGCTGTCTCATATGGTTTAATGGCAAATCATTTTTCCTGGCTGTCTCATATGGTTTAATGGCAAATCAGGTTTCCTGGCTGTCTCATGTGGTTTAATGGCAAATCATGTTTCCTGGATGTCTGATATGGTTTAATGGTAAATCATTTTTCCTGGCTGTCTCATGTGGTTTAATAGCAAATCATGTTTCCTGGCTGTCTTATATGGTTTTATGGCAAATCAGGTTTCCTGGCTGTGTCGTTTGGGTTAATAACACTTGTGGTACAAGACATTTAAACCAACAATGAAAACACCTTCACAGACTACTATCTAATAAGTAGACAAAATGATATCAGAACTTGATAAAAACTTTGTTATTAGTCGAAAGTTTATTTAATCTTTAATATAAATAAATTATCTGGTTTTAGAAGAAAAACACAAACACACGTCGTAATATTAATAAAATAATAAAATATATGAATAATTACATAATTAATTCGTAATCTCGTCTGTTTGTTTACAATTTGATTAATATTTACAAAAATAACACTATTTTACAAATAGATTTTAATATTGATTACGGACTCACACTTTTATTCCAGCATAATCTCTCTCTCTCTCTCTCTCTCTCTCTCTCTCTCTCTCTCTACATATATATATATATATATATATATATATATTAAGTAATGTGATTTATAATTTAAAAATTTTAAAAAAATTTTAAAATTTAAAAATCAAAATTTAATTAAATTAAAAATCAGTTTCATAAGAAGGAACAACAACAAAGTCAATTATCTGTACGATCGTTTCGGAAATCCGTGCTTTTTATTTGTGGTATACATGAAGTAACGTAGAACAATTATACATAGTTTTTTTGGTAAGTACGGTCTCCTCATCAGCAAATTTAGGAGGATTTCTATTGAATTGAAAAGACACCAAAAATAAACCTAGCATTAAAAGTAAGGCAGATGAATCTGAAAAATTGAAGTAAAAGGTTTGGATTTAAAATTTATAAGAAAATTAATAAGAAAATTGGTATAGGTTAGAGATAGAAATGAGTAGAAAATATATATATATATATATATATATATATATATATATATATTTTGAATTTACATAATAAATTTGATTTAAAAATATATAGATATAGTTACCTTTTAGATTTTCTTTTTTTGAAATCAGGAACTGTATTTAAAGTAGTCATTTAGATGTTTGCTATAGCTTTTTATTTCATTGAATGATGAATTTTAAAAGGGCGACGCTCGTGCAGTAAATTGTTTCCGTTAGCGTATTTTGATTTAAAGACGCTACAGTTAATATCTATAGAGAGAGAGTATTTATTTTGCAAGTTTTTAAGGGGAGATAATTGTCATGGCTTTATTTATTATTTGATTTACGAGTCTAAGGGCGGTAATTGGTTTAACTTAACTTAAAATATATAGTATCTATTCAAAGGCCGCAATATTCAGAAGGCTATCTAATTTGTATATTACATTAAAGAAAACTTTTTTATATAATAAGCTTTAAACTTTTAATTGAAATTAGCAATGAAATGGTTTGGAGATTTTTATTTAGAAACATTATATAATATTGATTTATTTATTTTATTTTTTAATTATATTTAGATCTAATTTAATTTATGTTTAATTATTAGTATAACCAACATCAGTTGGGTTTAAAAGAGAAAGTTTTAATTAAACTTATCAGTTATTTCCCATTTAAGCTATATGATTTTTCCCCTGGTTGAATTATATAGATTAACATGAGCATGCTTTATGTTTTCAAAAATACAAAATATGGTCAACAAACGAGCCAAGATCAAAGTGTGGTGTCTGTTCTTCAGATGCTACTCTTCAATTTACTCTATGTCAGTGCAGACGAAATTCTTTATGACTGAGACACCTTTTCTTTTGTTCCGTTTCACCACGTTAAAAATCCCTTATATTTAACTCTGTCCCGTGGGAAGACATTGTAAATAGGAATTTAGAATGTTTGCTGTATCTTATATATATATATATATATATATATATATATATATATATATATATATATATATATATATATATATATATATATATATATATATATATATATATATATATATATATATACTAGCTGTACCCTGCCACGCGTTGTTGTGGCTCAATTTGGTGCAATGGAAAAATCTCATAAAAAGAGAAATGCATGTTTCTTATATTCTTAGTACAGCAATCCACTCAAAAAAGTGAAAAAAAAAATAGGCGATCATGAAAAAAAAAATTGCTACTCTTGCAGAATTGGATCCGGATCCTCAGGAATTTCCGTCAACCATGGATTGATCTCGACAAACAATCAGTGGATTAAGCCGAACTTTGTTAAAATGTTGAAACGCTTAATCGAATTTTTGTGTTGCTGTTTATTGTATTTAAAAATGTGAGTTTTTAATTAATATTTGGGTGGGAGGGGGTTACTATACACAGATTAAAAATAGTTGCTCCAAAACAAATAAATGAAAGCGAAGGTAAGTTACATTTCTACCTAACCGGATACTTTTTAAGTGTTTTTTTTATGTAAAATGTTTAATCGGCTCGAAAAACACACGGTGTTTATCGATGTATTTGAAAAAGACAAATAGTCGCGGACTCTCTTGAATATGTTAAGTTTGGGAAAATAAGTTAAAAACTAAAAAAAAAACTACACAAAACAGTGTCAGAAAACAACCGAACATATCTTACCGTGACATAGCCTGACATATTTGGTAGGTTTCGGACAGTATTTTGCATAGTTTTTAGTTTTAACTCATTTTCCCAAACTTAACTTAATCAACAGTGTCTGCCACCATCTGTATTTTTCAAATACATCGATAAACACTGTTTTTCGAGCCGACTAAACGTTACATTAAATAAAAATTGTTTGTATTACTAAACGCAGATACGAAAAAGTTGTCGAGAAATAAATATATAACAAATAAATGTTATCAAAGCTAGATAAGTTACTTTTCTACTTAACTGGAACAGATTTTAGTGTTTTTATTTAATGGAAAATATTTAATCTGTTCGAAAGTATGCAGTGTTTATCGGTGTATTTGAAAAAAAAATGGCAGCAGACTGTGTTGAAAACGTTAAGTTTTGAAAAATGAGGTAAAACGAAAAACTATACAAAATACTGTCAGAAATTCACTAAATATATGTTACCGTGACAAAGGCTGGCATATATCTGGTGTTTTTTAACAATATTTTGTATAATTTTATAGTTTTAACTCATGTTCCCAAACTTAAAGTGCTTAACACAGAGTCTGCCGCCATTTGTAATTTTTAAATATAGCGGTAAACGTTGTGTTTTTCGAGCCGATTAAACATTTTGAATTTAATAGAAACACTAAAAAATTATCCAGTTTGGTTGAAAAGTAACTTATCTTGCCTTTGATAATATTTGTTATACATTTGCTTTTGACAACTTTTTCGAATCTATGTGTACAATAATACAACCCCAATAAAAACATAAAAAATATCCAGTTAAGTAGAAAAGTAACTTATCTTGCCTTTGAAAACATTTACTTGTTATATATGTGTTTTTTGTTGACAACTTTTTCAAATCTTTATGCAAGTACAAACCCGAAAGGGGTATTTTTCTGTCTATTTTTATTTCTGGTACCGCGCTCTTTTAAAGTAGTTTTTCCAAGTAAAATTTAAATTTCAAGATATTTTTTTTTGGGGGGGGGACATTTTTTTTTTCCATTACGTCCACCTCCACGATTTTCTTTAAAATGATTGCTTTTAAAGGTTTTCGACCATGCTGAAAAGAAAATCTCATTTAAAATTCGAAGAGGCAAGTAGTTTCGAGATATAAACAGCTGTACTATACACTATACTTCACTGGCGGCCATGAACAGACACCTCCAACCTCCCCATATTAAGAACGGCTTTCGGAATAAACAGCCCCAACCTCCCCATATTAAAAACGGCTTTTGGAATAATTACCACTATTTTCCCCATGTTAAAAACGGCTTTCGAAATAAATATCCCTCAACCTACCCATGTTAAAATTGTGGAGGTGGATCTAATGTGAAAATTTACCTTTTTTTAATAAATTGTTTGTTGAAAGCACAGAATAGTTACAAAGCACCATATCCTCCCCATGGTAAGAATGGCTGAAAAATACCGGTAGAAACTTTCCTGTATTTCACCTAACAATTGCTTTAATAAAGAAAAACATTTCTATTTTCTTATATAAAAAACAACTTCTGTAAAAAAAAGTGTACTTTCAATTTTATTAAAAAAGTTTTGTTGAAATAAAACAAAAACAAATCTTTAACATAACAATTTACGGTACAAAAAAGCAAAAACAAAACAATAGAATCATAATCGGACCTTATTGCAAAATAGGCTCTGGCTACAATGTTGAACGCGCCGATGCCGCGTTGTTTTTTATTTTTAAAAGTAAAATTCAACTTTCACAATATCTTTTTTTTATAATTTCCCTATATCTTTTTTTTTAAATAATAAATTGTTTGGTAAAAGCACAGAATAGTTACACTACAACACCCCCTCTCCATGGTAAGAATGGCTGAAAAAAATAAAAATAAAACAGGTATTATTTCAGCATGTTACCAAAATATATATGTACCGCGAATTTTCTTCGAAAAAATGTACTTTCACCTAACATTTTATAGATGTAATAATAACAAAATTCAAATTTTCTCATATAGAAACAACTGTTTAAAAAAAATAAACAAAAACACATCTACTGCCAATTTTGTTAAAAATGATTTTTACAACGAAGATGGTTTTGTTAAGGTTCTTCGACTTTTATGTTTCGACTCAAAACGCACCTTCTGGCGAGCAATTTTTTAAAAATTAAGAAATTCGGAGGATAAGCACCAATGAATTAAAATTTAAGAAACAGGGGATGTTTTTTTACATTTTTTACGATTAAACAGTTTTTTACATTTTTTACGATTAAACAGACAATAAAATCTTGTAATTCGAAAGTCGTCAAATCGTGGTGCATGAATTGAAACAAATTTCAGTTTTACCGGAAATAAAATCGAGTCCCGCAGAATAGACTTAAGAAAATATTTTTATTTTATTTAATATTTTTACAATCTGCAATTTAAATGTTTTAAACAACAAAAATCATACCTCAACTCTAAGGATAGACTGCCTGCAAATTTCAATTAAATTTGTAATGTAGAAATATCGTTTTATTGATAACTAACGAATTAAGAATTTTATATATATATATATATATATATATATATATATATAATTCTTAATTCGTTAGTAATCAATAAAACGATATTTCTACATTACAAATATTCCGCGTATATATGCACACACACACACACACACACACACACACACACACACACACACACACACACACACATATATATATATATTTACGCGGAATATTGTGTGTAGCTTAATTGCCATATAAATTTTAGAACTTACTACCTAGTTTTGCCTACGTATTTAGCACAATTGAAGTAAATATTTACGCATAAATTTACGCTTTCGTATATTAATATATGTGATTAAATTAAGTATTAATATATTTATATATATGCACATTTATTTTGATATATATGTGTGTGTACATGTATATATATGTGCATGCATATATTAAAGTACTTGTACATATATGTATATGTATATATGTATATATATATATATATATATATAGATGTATAAATATAGTGAAGATGAAGAAACAAGAGGAAGAAAAAGATCAAGATAGCAGGATTTAGATATTAAAATGAAATGTTCGATTATGAGACGATGTTTTAGATTAAAATCTTTCTACTGACATATCAATAGACAAATTGATTTCTACGTTTGACGTTTGATTTATCGGCAATGCAAATAATAATCTGATTTGATTTCATGAATGGTTGAATGAGAATCAAGTTATTAACAGATCGGTGATAAATGCTGGCCAACTTTGATTAATCTGTTTAATTTACTTTGCGCGAGATTCGAGCGACCCTCGCCTTTTCCCATCCTTTTCGAATGCCAATGCGTGAATTTCAAACTATGGAAGCCCAACTCCCCAGTGAGCAGGGATTGGCAAGCTCATGTCTGAGCAAGTCTGGCGCCAAATCCTCTGATTCAATAATCGGCGAAGATGAACAGTTTAATAGCTAATCCCCATACATCATAGTACAGAAAATCACAAATTGATCTTCCTCTGCTTCTTTTTCTCCCTCTAACATCTCTCTCTCTCTCTCTCTCTTTCACACACACATAATATATATATATATATATATATATATATATATATATGCATATATATGTTATACATTCAGACAGGAGCGATTTATGATTACGCAATCACCAGTGTAGGATGACAATTCATGCCGGTCGGGAGATTCGGGACCCCGCCACAAAGCTAATTTTGATTCACTTTGCGAAGCCTTTATTTCGGGGCCACTAAACAATTACACCGAGAATGAAACGGATAAAGAAATAATAAACACTTGATTCGGGCTCGGACATTAGACAATACAAATGTGTTCAAACAACAGGAAGTCGTAAACAGTTTCGACCGGATAATTCTAGCAATTATATATATATATATATACATATATATATATATATATATATATATATATATATATATATATATACTGTGAAAGCAAAATCAAGACTTCAAAAAGGGTATTAATGGCAACAAAAACTGTATTTAATTTTACGTTACAATTGTTTCTATGTCCAGTCGAACAATTTCAACATACTAGATATCATACAGGGATGTCTTCACAGGAATATATTTCTGCTATCACGCCTTAAATGTAACTGAGGTATAACTTTTTACAACAATAAGGATCATCGAATGCTTAGATTAAATTTTGATGTAGAGTTAAATAGCTAGAAATGTTATAATCTAAATGAAGGATCCAAATCTAACATGCGAATATAGTTTCTATTATTCTAAACCGGGTAAGAAATATAAATAAAGTATAAAGCTCATCTAAAAATGGAATTTTTCTCCACAACGATGAGCATTTTTGTATTCAGTTGTAGCAGTATTGACGGTGAAATAAGCGATACCCTCTTCAAATCAATAACACAACAATTAAACTAGTTTTTATTAAAACTTAAATTAGCAATTTGGGGACTGAAAATTAATTTAATTGATTTTGTCATCTGACATTTTAAGTTGGTAGAATGCAGGATTCACTTATTTACTTACTTTACTTTCTATTCTAAATGTTTTTACTCATAAACGCAGGAGTAGACATCTTCTCATCGGAGTGAAACACAATTGTAGCTATTGGATGGTTTTGCTGGCAGCATAAAAATTAGAGGATACATACTTTTTTTTTTAGATACCCAAGAATACAACACACGAATTATAAGACATGAGCGGCATAAGTGATTAATAACAGATGTGGGTTAAATCCATGGGTAAACAACAATTTTTTAAGATTAAAAACATAATTTATACCGTTAATTTGTGAAATAAGCCATCGTAGCACGTTCTGGATCTGTCTGATTAAATTAATTATTAAATCACAGACGCCTTCTAGTAATCAATGAACCGAAAGCATCAAACGACCTGAATTATCTCCCTTTAGCTGGTATAGGAAATAAAAAATCGACCCAGTTTCCAACAGAATTAACTAGTAGCAATTAACAACATAATTGGATTATCTCCCTTCATAATTGTCTTTAGAAACGATAGGAAAACAGATTCAAGTAGTATGACAATAAATTTTAAATCATTAAATAATAGTAAATAGCTACCTTACCCGAAATGTTATACAAGGATGTATATATATGATATAACCTTTTTATTTATTCTCATATTCAGTTAAACTTTAAACCTAAAATGGTCTTAAATCTAAGTACTATAATAACGAAAATTTGTAAACATTACTTGCTATTAATACGAAACTAAAATTAACTGTAACGCTATTGCAAGGTTGTTACGACCATACTATAAATATAGAAATATAAATTAAAACATATTTTTATAAAAAAATATTTATTGGGAAATAAAGAAACAGCGAGATCTAATTTAGGTTCTGAACGAATGGAATATATAAAATTAAATTTTTTAAATAGCTTAGGGTTTTCTGTGAAAACTTCTCATGACTGTTCTTAAATAAACATTCGAAAATTAGGCGATATATTTATATTTAAATGAGCTTTTCCGTAACTACAGCAAAGGTAAATTTTTCTCACATGCTTTCCCGTTAAGGGAATTTTTCCATGTTTTTCTTTCTCTTCAAAAATGCTCTATTGTCAAAAGTGTGTTTATTCATAAAGTCTGAAGAAATGCTCGTTTTTTAAAATATTCAAACGACATAATTTCTGAAATTGTTCGACTGGACATGGAAACAATTGTAACGTAAAATGAAATACACTTTTTTCACAGTATATTAATGCTCAATTATGAAATATGATAATTTTGTAGCTTACTCCTTAAGTAAACACTTTTTGGCTTAAAACTCATTGGTATATAAAAATTTACTGAATTACACAAACTCAGTATATCACATATAAGTCTCTCTCTCTCGCTCTCTCTCTATATATATATATATATTTATATATATGCATACACACACATATATATATAAGTTTAGATCTAGCTTACTAGTTATTAACTACGTTCAGACTATTCATTTTCTTATCTATTCAATACTGCAAGATGTGTATGTTCATTATATCTGCTTTTCTCATTTGATAAAACACAAATCGAATCATTATATTATGTGGATGTTGATAAATTTTAAATGATATTGATAAATTTTAAATGTAAAAAAATCTTAATTCATCCCTAATCTGGTAAGGGAGATAATTCGCCAAATATTCCCATGCAATAGTCATGGTAGATGAATTATGATATACTTAATAGATCAGTGAAGAGACGGGCATAAATTCGTCTATCTAGTTATCGAACTTTCCAACCCTCACTGGGCATATTTCACTCTCATTCTTTACTACCGTCTGATTTTGTATCCAATCTTCTCTTTCTCTCTCTCTCTCTCTCTCTCTCTCTCTCTCTCTCTCGATGATATAAGGCAATTGTTCTACGTGGACATTCTGGCCGTTCCCCACTTGGGTCTAAAAGTTACTACGTAATCCTTCTCATATATTCAGGATCGTTAAAGTAAAAACTGAGAAGAGATACATATTCATAGAAGCTGCAATTTCCCTAGCAGAATGGTATGGTGCATTTTCATACATAAAACTCATCTAAAAGCGACAATGGGAGGTCATGAAGCCATGTCAACAAATTATTATCCAAAATGTCCGTGTACGCATTGCTGGTAAGCTTTACACCCTCTGGCACTCAGCATGGTCTAACCAACTTACCCGTACTGATTTCTGCACAAAATATGAGGACTTCATCTCCTTGTTGGCGATGAACTCTGTAAAGGGCTGTAGTTCCGGTCGGGTTCCAAAATTTGGCCTATTTATTAGGACCGTCAAGAGAAACACGGGCCTCATACGTAAATAGGACACGTTGGAAATCCATTTTTATGTAATTCTGTGCCAAAGCCAATCGTTTTTTCCTATGTTGTTTGCTAAAGCGAATCCAGCTCTTGCAAAAGTGGAAGCACTGGTGCTGTGTAGGTTTCATTTAACTTTTCTATGAATTTTCCGAATATCACGATCCGAACATTTCTCATAGTGCCCTTATCCTTTCTTAATTTGGTGTTGGAGTTGTTCACAGATAAAGCCAAGATTTTCGCATCCCTTTCTAGCTCCGTGCCTAAATCCTTGATAGACAATACATCTGCGATTTTAGCAACGATCATTTGCTTTTCAATAACCCCCAATCGCCTGTTTTAGGCATTGTAAGAGATCTGCAACAAAGCGATGCGCAGTAACAATTCCTTGATAATAAACAAGATGTCATAACTTCGTGCATATTGTATGAATTTAATAAAATTTTGAGAAACAACTAAACTATAGTTTGATATCTTTTAATCGACAATGAAACGATTTACGCAATTTATGACATATTTGTAGGTACATGTATATATATAGATAGATATATAGATATATGTGTGTATGTGTGTTTGCATACGTGTGTGCGCATGTGTATGTGTGTTTTGTATTTGGGCATGTCTGTATCTAAGATAAGATTATAATAATTAAATTCAATCGTATTTATTTAGGAAATCATTTACTTTGAATTACCTATGATAAGCTGTATATTTAGACAATTAGATTGACCCTATAACTATACATGAGTCAGAATTTTTATTATATTATTTTATAATAATGAATGCATAATATATCATCAGATTCTGTATAATAAACAAAGAAAGTAAGGATGCAATGTTTTTAATTGTATCATTAAGATGTTGATTCCTCTGACATTTCTTACAAGGGCGTAATTGCATTTTCTATTAGGAAAATGATGAACTGGATTTATTCTACTATTATTCGGTCTTATTTTCTCAATGTGATGAACGACTTTTTGCGTTTCCTTTCACGATTGATGCAGAAATTCTAGCGAAAAATGAGGTTATATTCCACTAACTAGTTTTGTATTTAAATTACAGTTTTTTTAGAGCAATTGAGTCAGGTAAAACTATTAGAAAATAATATAACTTTTGTAAACTTGTGGTTAATGCGTTCCTTATATTTATCCTCTCTGATGTGTTGGTAAACGTAGAAACATCTGTTCCTATAATAAGCATATTTTTCTACGGCAGACAAGTAATAATCAAACCGAACGATATTCGTACTGATGAGAAATCATTGTTATCTCCCTTTAAACACATCTCCCCTTTTTTAGAAAATGCATTATTTGATTCAGAGATATTTATCTTTTAAGATATTTCAAGTCACTAATATCGTCAGGTCTTGATCCTGCTCTTCTGAGATCATGACATCAGGAATTAAACCTCATTACACACACACACACACACACACACACACACACACACACACACACACACACACACACACACACACACACACTCTCTCTCTCTCTCTCTCTCTCTATCTGGTTCCT
This sequence comes from Euprymna scolopes, assembly GCF_053919585.1. NCBI lineage: Eukaryota > Metazoa > Mollusca > Cephalopoda > Sepiida > Sepiolidae > Euprymna > Euprymna scolopes. The sequence goes on from NC_136489.1 coordinate 89,246,016, forward strand.
TTTTTCTGTTTTTGTTTCTTTTTGCTCTTTATCTTTGCTTGTTATCCATTAAAATAAACTGACCATTCCGGTTTAGGGCCGACCTCTCATGTCGAATACTCCTTCGACTGACTATAAATCATTACTTGTGCGCTTCAAATGACTTCTTTACCGTTTGACTATAATTATGTGCATTCATTTCAATGGATGTCCATTAACTGTATATGAATTATACATGGGATCTTAACGAGAGGCCTTCCAAAATAAATGCTTCCTATTGTTTTATTCCGCCCGGATGTTCCAAAAGAATTATTAAGTGCATTGTTATATTGACAGAACGTATGTTTATAACCTGAAAGTTCCATCTCTCTGTTGCAGATACTGACGGTGTGACACTCTAAGTAAGTAATCCCTGTCAAAAGCAAAAATGCGTCATTGTAATTCCTGACAAATATATAATAAGAATGGTAATGACTATATAGAAAATTAATTCTGGGGCACAGTATGTAGCACGTCTTAATGTTTTAACTTCTGTCTTCGAAGCTTATCAACTTTTTTGTGTTTGGAGGTTTTACTTTGGAATGACCTTGCTATGACAACAGTTCACTGAAAACCCATCGTGGCAAAAGTGCCGTAAGTATGATAGAGATTATGTAACAGAATAAAACCTGGATAACTAAATGTCGCTCGTTTTAATGGTGCAACTACCGTCTTGGTAGCTCTTAAACGTTTTGAGTTCATTACTTTTAGAACGACCGTTGTAGTTTCTATTGTGTTATAATTTATTGTGACAAAGAATAAGTACATGCATATTATATAATAAAACTCTCGTGTTTACCATTGTTTGTGTAGTAGTTGTGCTTGTTTCTCTACCCACAATTTGCCTATCTTCATAGAAGCGGCAAATCCAATATTAACACTCTTCAGTACCAATTATTCTTAGATTGGAAAAGTATTGTTGATTTTATCATTCCTCGCAGAAAACAGTAAAGTTACAGATTACTTTTTGAAACGAAATTGTGACGAGGAAAAGCAGACTATCCATTTGAAAATTAGATTTTTTGACAGAAGTAATTTAAAATTAATGCATTTGACCTAAAAAAAAGAGATTGAGTGGATGTAACAAAACGAAATTTAAGCAGGAGAAAGGAATTAATTTCAAAATAAATTTAAAAAAAACACTACATTTTCGACTCGTCACACATATGTGGAGAGTTAAAACTTGTGTCAGAATTTAATCATATTTCTGTTAGAAATTAACAAAAAATATTTGCTTGAAAACAAAAATATTATGGTTGTAAACCGTTTTTAAGAAGGAAAAAAACAATTAGAGTGCAGGGAAAAGAAGGTAAGAGAAAAATAGCTGCAAGGACAGACAGTTTTAGTTTTGGGGCGATCAAGGAAAGCACGGCCACTAAAAACCCAACTGTTTGAGTAATCACAAAAAATGCAGGTAAATGCTCGCATATACTAGCTGAGATTTGCTATGGGAAATCTCATTAAAGGAAGCTACCAAAGGCTAATATGAAGTATAATTACTCATTGCTTTTACGTTTTGTGTTTTGTGATATTAACCCTCCCGCAGTAACCGCTACCACGACGGGATTAACATCGCTGAAAACAGTATCATGAACCGAATGGTGAACATTCATCTTACATTCCTTTATGTAAAGATCCTGCAACATGTTGATTGCATATTTTTGAATCTCCTCTATATTAAATATAAACTAATATTTATCATTAGACCGTTTTATCTAAATGTGAATTATATATATATATATATATATATATATATATATATATATATATATATATATATATATATCCTTTATATGAAGAGAAGATAGAGATCCCAGGTATTTACATTCAAATAAATAAAACTAATGCATTGAAATTCTAGCATCTTCAAGGTGCCTCGAAATGATTCGGCAACGGCAATCAATACTCATTTATAGGAAGTATATGTGGTCGCTTCATCATAACATACATTGATCGCTGTATATTCATTTATTGTATTTTGATCACCGCATATGTTTTAAGGAAATAAAAATAAAGACAAAACGAGAAACAGAAAAAGTGAATCTTGAGCACTTGGTATTTGAGTTACAGGTCACATTATCTTTTGTTTTTATCACAAGCAAACTTTGGTAAAAGATGCAAATCGACCACGTGTTCTCAAATGATTTCTGATTTTCATCCTTATGCCAAATCTTACTGTAACAGAGCGCGGACGCGCGTATGCAAATGCATATAAAATGCAAAATGACGTCTCTGTCAGGAAAGAAAACTATAAAAAAGGAGAGAGAGAGAGAAAGAGAGAGAGAAAGAGAGCACTCTAGAAGAAACGCTCACGTTAGGGACACAGATGACATTCGAGATAAGATTCAGAACAACGTTTTATTCGGGAAACTACCCGGAAATAAATGTTGCTGCTACAAAAAAAAAAAAAAGGAATCGTAATATTAACTGTATTATATTTCTTGCAACGTTCTCTGTCTACAACATGTTGTGTCATCGTGTATAAACGTGTAAAACCTTATATTATCATGCAAGTCGAACATGAGTATTTGACAGCAATAAACTTTTTATTACATTTCATTTCTCAGAATCTCATTTAAAAAAAAATTATATATATATATATATATATATATATATATATATATATATAATGCTACAGTCTTTGATTAAAATGCATGTTTTAGGATTCCTGAATAAGAAACAAAATGTAAACGGCACATAGTACTTATCTTATAAATGACGATTGTTTATTGACGATAAGGTATGACTATTATTTTTATTTATGTTTTCTGAGAGCGTCCAGTTATGATTCTAATTATATAATGTTTCACCGTGGATTATGTGTCCTTAATCTTTTATATAATGTGCTAAAATCAGATTAAGTGGTTTACAGTTACCAATAAGAGGAAATAACGCTACTCTCTCAGTAAAATCTGCGAAATACTGCAGGGTAACTCTTATAACAGGATATCCCGGAATACCCGATGTTTATCAAATCTGCTCAAACCGGATGTTGATTCAAGCAAAAATATAGTAAATGCAAACTTACAAAAAAAACTTGTTTCGCTATAACGACAATCGATAGTTTCCACCACTCTTTATCTGTGACTAAATCTAAATGCCAATTCCATGAATAAAGGTTCTTTTTCTAGAACTGCATATCCGTGGGACTTTTTCCCTCCTTGCCTGTATTCCAGCTTACAATGTTTTTGTCTTCAAGTCCAATGCAAACTAGTTCTGTTTGAGTCGCTCTCATAAACTATTTACTTTTTACCACTAACTATTAATACGCTGTTTTCTCATTGACTACCGTACACTTATAAACATTATCCACGTATGGTCTTCGGCCCTTTATAAGCGGCGACTCATATGTAAAAAAAAAACACACGTACAGATGTAAGCCACAGTAAAATGGGGGATCATCAATGTCAATAATTATCGCAGATCACTCAGCCTCTAATCAAAAGTACAGGTATACCAACTTAAACAAAAAGTAAAAGATGATTTACGTATATGAAATATAGTTTCAGAGCGTATCAGTTTTACGGTGGTGGGTTGTTTTCGCTTGAAGCAACGTATATTACAAGTTGTGATTCAAATCTGTTTACAAGTTTAAGACTAGCAATGGAGTGAACACACTAGGGACCATACATTTTGAAAAGAATCTTCAAGATATCTTTAAAAACTGTTTTTCGTAATATTGTATTTACCAATGTCTGTGTTATACTCATCTGGCCTTCGATTATCCTACATTGTAGATCGACCATATTCATCTAAAGCCATAACTTCTAACATCGAAACCTATTAACGCATGCGACCAGATAAATTCTGGTAAGAGGTCAATACTTTATTCAGACATCGAACAAGTTGCTAAGGATAGTAATCTTTTTAGATTAAAATGGTGTAACTCCATTTTATCACGTTTGTTCATTGGTCTATACCTCTATGATAAAGGAAGATATATTGATTTGTGATTTTTATTTTACGTCATATCCACTTACTCGTATCAGCTATTTCCATTTGCATGATACTTGATTCCCTGCATTCCTAACTTATTTGTTTCTGTTCTGAAAGTAAACGCCAATGCTTTACCTATTTCAAATCATATTATTATCTTTATACTCCATAGATGTAAAAGTTAATAGACACATGAACAATCCACCAACTTTAAGGACTTAGGAAACAGTGTTCACACTGCATAAACAAATTGTTAGAATCGTATTTAAAAACTGGAGTACACTACCACAAATTAACAATGGGTGTAAAGTAGAGGTAAAAATTCTATTCAAACTATACATATCGTTGTAAACGAAACAATGCAAAAAGAACTAATCTCATGTGATAATATGATTTGTTTAAGTTAATTTGTTTACAGTGTTGCATTTTGTAATATCTGTTCAGAAAACCTAATCAATAGCGAGTACCAAAAAGTTGAATATTGCTGGGAAAATAAAATATAAAATTTGATTACCAAAATTTCAAATGTAATATTGAAATGATTTATGTCATGAATAATACATTTTGTGTTTATGAAAATAAAAGAAACAAATCAATAAAACATGTTTTTGTTGTGCTTTCCATTGCAAATAGGAATACCGTTAGAATTTGAAATAAGTTAAATCTCAAATCGAAAAGAATGGGATATTTTAATGAGCGAACGAAACATTGTTAGATCAGCTGAAATATTAACAAGCAAACAAGAGCAGAAAATGGCGATGGCTAGATACATAGAAAACATAGAAATTGGAAACAAGAGATCAAAGACGGATTGATACAAAACAAGCGCATAGACCTCTTACATTGAAAATACGAGCACGAGTAATAGCGTCCATTGAATTTGCGCGTGCATCGAGGAATATCCCGTTTTAATTGAATCATAACAGGCAAAATATACTAACTAACTGTGTTTTAGACTGAAAAAATATAATTACAAAACTATGCATAACAGACCAACTAAAATACCATTTAGAATGTTAGCATTACACATGGCCACAAATGCTGTGTCAAACTTTCATCTGACAGATCATGTAAATTATTACTTCGGATTGACGCGTGACAGATCATGTAAATTATTACTTCGGATTGACGCGTGACAGATCATGTAAATTATTACTTCGGATTGCCGCGTGACAGATCATGTAAATTATTACTTCGGATTGACGCGTGACAGATCATGTAAATTATTACTTCGGATTGACGCGTGACAGATCATGTAAATTATTACTTCGGATTGCCGCGTGACAGATCATGTAAATTATTACTTCGGACTGAAGCGTGACACATCGAGGAGAATATAATTTTTATCATTCTTTTTAATTTTAACTTTCATTCACTTAAACGTAAAACTACTGTCACTTCGATTTCAGGGACTTTTTTGGGCGATTATGTATGTATGCCGCTATGTGGGGAGTTTAGCGGCGAGATGTTTGTTCGCATTAAATTTTAACATCTGCATGTTAACCAGGAAAGCAGGAAATAGGGAAAGAATTCCAAATGCATTAGTTCGAGAAAAGAAACTATCTAAGTAAAAAAATATCCGACATCTGGAGACATCAAGACTCAAGGTGTGTGATTTTGATGCTTGTTGAGTTAGTTGACGGAAACTACATCAGCGATTGCACGAGTATTTTAAAATCATTTGAGCACTGCCTGTGGAACGCAATACCGTGTACCTGTTTACCGACTGACTGAAACATGGCCCACTACACATCTAATATGAATAAATAAATATTAAGCTGCCCATTTAGTAATTTAGTCCTACCTATGTCCCATCCTGACAGACGGATTACAATAATATTTCCAAAATAACGTGACAGACCTACCGACAAACGAAACTTCCAAGAGATATAATCGGATGCTTCTAAATAAATATATGCGCCTTCAAATTTTGTGCTCTAAACTGGAAATGCTGTCCAAAGAGTAAGAATGACAAACTATCAAATATGTCAGTTGAACACAAAGAGTGAGAAACCGAATTAAATGGTTGTAAAGTGTAGTAAATTGTACAACCGCTGTTCTAATAGTAATGCCTCCTATTTTTAATCCGGCCGAAATGGATCAGAAGGAATTGCAAATGATATTATTATTGTGACTAAACTTATGACTTGAAAGTTTCATATTTTTGTTGTAGATATTGACGGTGCGGGACGTGCATCATAAGTTAAGACGCATTATCAAATTCCTCGTAAACTTCCATTGAAAATAATAGGGACTATATAACACAGTTCTCCAGCACGCATGCCGATCGTTTTCTTGGTATCACTCCTGTCTTTGTAGCTCTTCAAATTTTTGAGTAAAAATAATAGGAGGCTTTACTTCATATGACAAAGCACGTTTCGGACATCAGTCCACAGCCATCATTCGTCGTTTGCAAAGGTGGATTGAAAATTGATGGTGACTATGTAGAAAAATACATTCTAGAGAAAAACATGTTGCTCGTTCAAATTGTCCCACTCCTGTTCTCGTAGCTCTGTAACTTCTTGATATAATAGAAGAGGCTTTACTTTGGGAACAACACACATATTTGAAACCTTACAGCGATAGTTCGACAAATCTAACGACAGATATGTCTAACCTGTGCGTTTAGTGATGCAAATGATATTTCAAACTAAAGTGTGACAAGTCGATCCAAATCCTATTTTAAACGTATGTGTGTTAACCCGCCAAAAATGTTATTTCAAATATTTGTGTGGCAAACCGTAAAAGATGCTATTTCAGACCAATGTGACAGTAACTAGAGCCAGAATCTTCTGCTTGAATTTATTTAACGTTTAACTATTCAATCATTAACATTAACAATGGTAATGCTATTTAAATCGATATAATTATAGCCAACAAAACATGTTATTTTTTAACTATAAGACACAAACCGAAGTAAATTATTATATTTCACACTTGTTTGAATGTTTGGTTTTACGGCACATCATCACTTTTAAGTTTTTAAATTTAATACTAAACACAGTAATTGTGATACATTTTTATGCTTCAAGTCCCTTATATTTTAAAATATCTATTCACTGAGTTTAGTTTGGTTGTTTTCTTTCACGGCACATCAACACTTTTCGGATTCTTTAATGCTTGGTTCAGTAATTTTCGCAAAATGTTTTTATGTTTTAGATTCTGTATATCTTCAAATATTTATTTAAGTTGTTTAGTTTTGTTTGGTTGTTTTGTAGATGTAATTATCGTTTTTGACGTTTTGTAGATATAATTATCATTTTTTACGTTTTGTAGATGTAATTATCGTTTTTGACGTTTTGTAGATGTAATTATCGTTTTTGACGTTTTGTAGATGTAATTATCGTTTTTGACGTTTTGTAGATGTAATTATCGTTTTCGACGTTTTGTAGATGTAATTATCGTTTTCGACGTTTTGTAGATGTAATTATCGTTTTCGACGTTTTGTAGATGTAATTATCGTTTTCGACGTTTGTGAATTTTTGAGATGAGGATTGGTTATTTGTATTATTATTCATCGGACTACTGTTCGCATCTTGAGGGTGATTTTCACAACGTTTCGGTCGATATAACCTTCGGCCTTTTTTAAGTGTATCTTGTCGAACTCGGGAATGTTTCTGTCGAACTCGGGAATTTGGACAGAATTTCGAGCGAAACTCTTTATTTAAATCACGGGGGTAGCGTGCTCTTGTTCCGTCAGCCATGATTGGACAGAGGTCCTAAGTAATTTCTGCTCGAAATTCCATCCAAATTCCCGAGGTCGACAGAAACATTCCCGAGTTCGACAAGATACCCCTGAGGAAGGTCGGAGGTTGTATCGATCGAAACGTTGTGAAAATCACATTCAAGGTGAGAGCAGTAGTTCGATGAATAATAATACAAATTGTTGTTTTTGTTTTTTTACTTTTTCGGTACATGATTGTGTTTTACAAAGGAAATAAAAAACAACATCGAAGTTTGGTGTATTTTACTTCAGGAGGCTCGTATCCAGAGAGCCTGTTATAGTGGGAACATGACAGATGGACCGGCAGATCGTATCACTTATGGAGATATTTTGACGTATCTAAAAGTAGATAGGTCTATTCGATCCGCTGTAAGTGCAGAAACGTGACAGAATGACAACCCGACGGACAGCACGTGTAATTGAGTAGTGATGTTGCAAAATAAAATCAATTTGGCGCCAATTGAAAGAAAAACAAACGAGGTTGAATGATAATTTATTATAGAGATAAAAGAAATTAGTGAGAAGAAAAAATAAAATGGGACACGTTTAGTGGAGAGAGGAAAACAATATAATCTATAGCAACAAATTAAGGGAGCAAAAACAAAACAAGAGAATCAATTATAACGAAAGCAAACAAATCAAACATTGGAAAAAATACGAAGCAGTAAATCAAATTTGAAGTGCGTCTAACGAATTAAACAAAAATAGGAAGAGGAAAAAACAAAAGACAATGGGCGTAGCGAGCATCAGTTGGGAATTATACCGAACGCTTTATTAGTATTGGCAAAACAACAATGAAGTTATTTATATCCGTGAAATTATGTTGAAATATAAAACAATAACATCAAAGAACTTAAGTGCATTTTGATACCGACCCTAATATTGCTCCTAACCACAATATATAAAATATCTACATGGATATAAGACTAAAACTAGCATAGTATTATATGCCTATGTCTTAGATCGTGAGAGCAATGACGAATCATATAAGAATATATGGATTAGGAAAATATCGATGAGAAAGAAATAGATTGAGGGGGAGTTATTAGAAGGGGAAATAAAGTGAGCAGTAACAATGTAAGAGAAGACTAAAAGAACAACGTAAAATAAACCTTTACTGGCTTCTTAGTTAGTTCATAGATTAAATTTAATGATTGATAGGAATGGAAATCAGAGTGATACAGAAAGTTTGATACAGCGGGGAATAAAAGATGGGGAAGCTGTGGCAGAAAGTTAATACACCATTCAGAGTGGCAGCATGATTGTAAAAAAAAAGATGGGAATGATGGAATATTACGTATAAATTACGTAAAATAGTCAACGCGGAACCGTTTGTCGGTTTGATTAGCAATCATTAGGGCTGTGACAACAGCATATTCCTTTGGCTCTCGGGTATTACCGACACAGTAAGACACAGTTAATACACCGAGAACCACACCAATTTATATTAAAATATATAAGATATTAACTGATATACACCGGAGAGTACAAAATAATGAAAAGAGTATTCTGTTATCACAACCATAGTGATCATACAAGCAAGTGTTTTGCTTAATGACTGGAACAGAGTTTTATTCTACAGCATTGTTCGTTATTACTTGCCTCCGCACGAGGGCAGACTTAGACTCAAGGTCGGTTTTTAATCTGGTGAAAGCCCAGCTCCCCCAAAAGAGCCACTTTGGATAGGAACAAAAAAAATTGTCACAGCCATATTAGCATTTCTCCTCCACTGACCGAGGAGAGAAAAGATGAAGTTTAAGATCAGAACAGATACTATATTGTGATCTTGGCCCAAAGCACTGTTTAAAACGAGAAAATATTTCTGTGTCAATCATGATTTGTCGTAACTTATATCGATGAAGCTTATTCATCAAGTCGCGCCAATTTACATTTAATTGATACCCATGGTAATTTTATTCGCTTGGCTGCTGGGTATACTTAAAAAATGTTTACCTATTAAAGTTCACAATTCGTTAAAGAAAATATTTGTATACACGAATGTGTAAAATAAGAGCGTTTATATAAAGTGTTATAGGTCTTGTACTATTTTATAAAACCTAAATATTAGGTTGACAAGAAGGTTCTTGCGGAATTTTTAAATTTGATTTCAAATGAGGCATTTTCGAACAGGTTGTCGTTATAATAGCTTTACTTTATATATCATTTTAAACACTGCTTTTCGCTCTATCTAATCGACTTAATTACAATCGTTTTAACACAGTTATGTCTTCTTTTCAAAACATTCAATTCAAGATGGAAAAAAGTAAATTCGCACAATTTTCTTATTTCAATTCGAGTTAGGCCGAAAAACTGCTGAAACAGCTCGGGATATCAAAGTAGCGTTTGGCTCAGGAACCATTTTTGAACGCAGAGCAGAATAGTGGTTTAAGAAATTTTGTGGCAGTGAAAAGAGTTTTGAAGATAATGAGCGAAGTGGTCGGCCATCGTGTGATCTTCCCGCTACGCAGGTCAGCAGATGTGACCTCTAACTCGGTTGAACTGCAATGGCCGGTAATTGTCTATCTTCCAGAAGGAGTCAACATGAATTCTCAGCGTCCAAGGCTTCGTGACGATTTCCGCTGAAAATCAATTAGTTTTGCATGAAAGCCCCCAAAAAGGACGACAAATTCGGAGGGTTCTATACTACGAAAAAGTTAATCTCACGAAAATTACAAGTTTTTACATACGCACATCGTTCAGTTCGATTACATCATAAACGTCAAGATCTTCCAAAATTTTATTCGTCCTTCTCCAGGATGGCGGGTTGGACGGCTCCCTGGGAGCGTGTGTTCTTCCCGAGATTTGGCGTCAATCTGCTAAAATCGGCCTGGACATTTGCTTATATTGGGAGGTGATGGGATAGTTAGGACAATCTGCTAAACTAATCAGCGTCCAACACGTCTTTTGTGGGATCCCCAAATCCTTTTTGCGTGTGCGCACCTCGGCAGGTCATCCATGGCCTGCGAATCTGGGACCAAAAACTCAAGTTCCCTTTCACACGACAAGCAAAAGAAACGCCGTTATGAAGTGTTATCTCCCCTTCTTTTACGCAACAAGAACGACCTGTTTACAGACCGGGTTGTGACTTGCAAGGAAAAGTGGGGTTTCAGGATAGTCGGCGGCACTCAGTTCAGTGGTTAGACGCCGGCGACGCTCTACGATACTTACTGAATAAATGTTGCACGAAAAGAAAGTCATGCTGATTGTTTAATGGTTCGACGTATCTCATCCTTTACAATTCTTTGAATTCAGGCAACAATATGAGACAGAGAATTACTGTTAACAAATGGATGAAATGCATCAGAATCTTCGACAATAACACCTAACATTAGTCAACAGAAAAAGCCCAATTCTCCTTCACGATAATGCCCGACCACATGTTGCTAAACCGACTCTACTGAAGTTGAACGATTTTGGGCTACGAAACTTTACCTTATCCGCCATACTCTCTCCCACCTGTCGACTACTATTTTTTCCAGCATTTCGACAACTTCGTGAGAAATGCTTGAAAACTACCGATATAAAAAAAAAACGCCTTTAGAAACTTCATCAGTATACGAACGCAAAAGTTTACGTTACTAGCATAAATTACATTTGTTTTGCGTTGCAAAAGTATGTTAATTCTAATGGTGCTTATTTCGATCAATAACTTTTTGTTTCATATATATTTATCTTAATTTAAATATTAAAAACCACAAGAACCATCTTGCCAATCTGATATTTTTAAATGTAAATATTGAAATCTTGTAAATACAAGGAACGTTCTAAAAGTAATGTTCTTATTTTTTTTATTTCGCCTGACTGGATCAGAGGTATGAAATTGCATTGTTATAATGCTTGAACTTATGCATTTATGACCTGAAGCTTACATCGTTGTTGCAGATATTTATCAGTATCAAACTCTAAGAAATTAACTCCTGCCTTGGACACGCGTCACAAGCAGTGATGAGTCATTCAGTTCTTCCATGCAGAAAACAATTTTACAGGGAGACGGAAGAAATACGACTCACAAAGATCGAATTATGGATTTAACGATGGCGCCACCAAAAGAAGCTAGCAAAAGTGTATTGCAAATGCTGGGTACTATGTAGAAAAATTAATTTTGGAGAGGAGAACGTTGCTCCTTTTAAGGTCTTTATATTATCGTAGCTCTTAAACGTTCTAATTTTTGAGTTAAAATATAAGAAGCCTTTTTTAGAACGTTCCACGTCAGTAAAGGTAAAAGATCCTGACATCGAACCTAGAAAAATTGGATGTGTTTCTTCAAAGTAAGGGCATGTGATTGGCAGAATTTATGGTGATGCTTTTTCAAAACTAATAAAATGAAAAAATTGGTAAGAAAATGTTGCCTTAATTTACTTTGATCAAAAGATATGCAGAACACACACTGGATGGCAATTTTAATGCTGTCAAGGCTAAACTTCTGTTTATAATATTGTTAAAAACGAATGCATCAGCTCTTTCCACGGATCTCTCAAGATTCTAGTCTGAATTAACTCTGCCTAATGGTCGTGTTTATTTGCTTTGAACTATTTAAGATTTTTATATACGAAGACAAGCAGACTTCTAAAGTATTATTGTTGGAGGAAGTGACTACTAGGAAAAGTAAGAGCTTTGTCGCCCGGAACTTTCTTTACTGCCATGGACACCCGATGCGGATACGTTTGGCATCAAGTAGGATTAGAGCCACAAATTGGCCAATAGAGCTCTGGTAAAATCAAGAAAAGTCAGCTATACGCACAATTGAAACCAACAGACACGAACTTACGTTATTGCTTAACCATTTATGTGTGTACTCTCAGTTAAAAGTTCACCTAACTTCGCGTGCGACGACTGAGCCTTGCTGCTTTATTTATAAATAACTGCAACGAAAGGTCAGACTATCCTTAGGCATGGTATTTGTCAGCTCTTTAGAAATCCGCTTCTTATAATAAATACACAAACATCATCGAAATGTTGAATCTATAAGCACTTTGGCCGAATGTTCCCTAAACCACTTATAGCATTTGTGCCCGTACACCGTACATACTATCGACTAACTCCACAAACAGCAAAATAGTTCACTGTTGAGGTCCCTAGCGGCCAGGAAGACTTTTACTCTAATAATTTCTTCTCCCGAACGACTTCACATTGGATTTCGCTCCGTATTTCCTCCTTTCTTGACTGTACGAACCTGCAGAGGTTCAAATATAACGCAAATATGGCATCTCGCTATTTAACGTCACAAAAATCATTTCATTATTATTATTATTATTATTATTATTATTATTATTATTATTATTATTATTATTATTATTATTCACCCCAAAACAAGGCACAGTGCCACTTTGAAGTAGAGGGGCTACTATCGGGGATATAAGTGGCAGAAATATTATGAAGAGAAACGAGTAGCAAGATGTCTCTCCGCATTACACTTGAACTTTTGCATGTCAGTACAGTTGGGAAAGCAGAATTCCAGAAGGGAGTGTGAAAGTCTAGCAGTTCTGGAGAAGAAACTATTGGAGTAGAAGCCTTTCTTACATCTAGGGATCTCTACTATGTAAGGGTGGGAAGTAGCTGCTTGTCGGGTTTGTCAGGGGGTAGTTTGTAGTTCGTCAGAGCATTCACCATTAAAATACCTATAGAACAGGCACAGTGATGCTACATTTCGTCAATGAGACATTTCAGGACCTATCAGATTGGCGACTCTTTTTTGAACCTTGCCCAGGAGTGAGAGACAAGTAACAGATGCACCAGCCCAAATGTGACAACAGTATTCTATATATGGGTGAATAGTGGCCTTATAGAGGCATAGGATACATTCAGGCGTAAGTAAGTTTCTAGCAGGGTGGAGAGAGCCCACTTTCTTCGCAGCAGCCTTGGCAATGCTCTCAATGTATCTATTCCAGTTGATGTTCCCTGTAAACGCTAGGCCGAGGAGTTTAAAGGAAGTACTTTCGAGTAATGTGTTTTTGGCTATTACTATTGGTGGTAGAGAAGGTTTCTTGTAATTATTGAAGGAAACAAGCATAGTCCTGGCAGAATTAAATGTGACCATCTATTTTTGTCCCCATTTAACTACAGATTAGAAGTCTTCATCTAGCGTTTCTGCCATTTCCTTAGATATGTGTTCATTTGTTTTCCTCTCGTGCCTGTTATAGAGAGTGGCGTCATCAGCAATTTACCACCTCAGAAACAATTTTATCAGGGAGGTCATTTATAAATATCAGGAATAATAAACCTCCTAACATAGACCACTGAGGTACTCCCGCATTTATATCATATTTAGATGTAAGACCGTGGAAGACAACCCAGATTCTTCTCTTACTTAAGAAGGTTTTAATTATATTATGTATACTTTCAGTGATACAATATGATCTCGTTTTCTTTAGAAGATCATTATGCCAAACCCTGTCAAAAGTCTTAGATATATCGAGGGCTACCGTTCTACCCTCCACTGCTTTATCATTTGTTAGATATGATCTTAACTATTGCTACTTATATACTTAGTGGCAATATGCCTTGTTTGAGTTTGGTAAAGAGTAAAAAAATATACAACATTCAGCGATTTTTACGGAATTTTGATAGTTTGGGTGTAGAACACAAACATGAATGGTAAATACGTATATACAAAAGCAACTGCTTTATCGTACCTTAATGGATATGTGGTTTCACGCTTGTCACACCGTTGCTTGCCACAAACAAAGACAATGGCGACCAGTGGACGAAGGGTCTTGATTCTGACTATTCGAATTTTCAGCAGAGCCTCATAAACAGACATATTTCTGGTAGCACTACATTTCCATTATCGTAAAACTGTGAGAATTATTGAATTTGCAGAAGGAACTGTCATAGTATCGGAATTAGTTCATTTGCTCATTGCTTTCTTAAACAGTTCTAAATATCACTGTTCGCACATTTTTAATGTTTCCCCACGTGGCAGAAGTCAAATATTCTTTTAAACACTACACGAATTTACTTCATGTGTAAAGTCTTGAATACCTTTTCTGGTCAGATTAAGTATTTCGTAACCAATGGTATTTATTTCGGCTTATATGGAGCCAACCTCCTTCCTGATCCGACAATGTGATTTACCATCTTTTCGACATGTATATTATCTGATATTTTGCTTGGAGACGAGCAATGAGACATTCTGGCACCTCACTCATGAGGTCGTGTCAGATATACATAACTAGAAATAAAGTTAAAGACAAGTGAAATTGTAAGAAACGTTAAAAATATTGTTAAGATGAGAATTATTAGAAAACAAACGCAAAAGACAAAGTGTGTATAAGAAATTAAAAGATGGATACAAAATACTTTACATCGTTCGTTCATTATTGATTAGCAAATGTAGACATTTTTTGCCGATGTAACAATTCATTTGTATTCTAATATGTCACTGGAAATAGATTTATGATTTTCCGATCTTTTCCATTGTAAACAATTGTTTGCTCATTCCTGAAAAAAGCAAAAAAAAAAAAAACAAATGAGAATTCGTCTGTTTGTTTATCCGTCATTATTTCCGGATTAACATTAATCAAATCAACGAGCACCGTAAATATATATTTACTTATACGCTTTGAACAGCATAATTCATTTCTTACTGAAATTTTGAAATACATTATGTACGTTATTCTTCTTATAAAGATATTAGATTTGCACTTATCATTCATCATACCATCAATTTACGATATTTCATACAAACAAAACTTTTGCTGTTATAATGTCTAGTTAATGTATTTCTCCAATCATACCCTTTCCTTTACTTGCACGTTGTTAACGTATTTCTATACATATTTTAAAATCTTTAATATTTGATATAAAAAATATCTTATAATACAAATAATTAAATATTTATATTAAAACAGCTGCGCTGGTTCGGCGTTGCCGAGTATTCATTACTTTCAATTTGATTTGTAAAGACTTTATACCCTATACACGCGTCTTAGTCCAATATCCCTTACTAGCTAGCTAGTTTTTTTAGCTAGTTTTCCAATACCCCTTACTCTAGCTAGTTTTCTTTTTAAATGATTATTCAAAAATATCAATATATTAACAAACTGTAAGATTAGATTAAGTATGTATTTAAATAAATTGGCACGAGTTAAGTTTTCGAACCGGGCGTAGCTAAGCGTCCGCTGTGGTTAGCCTGAAACTTGACGGAAACTGGCGAGCATCAAATAGTAAGCCGATTCGAAAGCAGCAACAAACGCGATTACCCAATAAAACACCCCCAAAAGTACCAGGTGACTTTTGGATAATATTGGAAGAAAATAAAAAAAATAAAATTACTTGTTACCTGCAAATCCTAGAGAATTACACTACAACAAATCCAACACTCCTCAGCAGGACTTTACAGACGCCGTAACACTTCGTTGACTATTGTAAAAAAAAAAAAAAAAAGTTCTTAGCAGGTGAAATGAGTTGCAGGAGCTGTGACTTGAAATGTAACCTTGGAAAGCGAGCCTGGAGGTGTACAAAAACCCAATGCCGTAAATTGACCTCGCTGCGAACTGCCACGTTATTTTCGAACAATTCGCCCTAAAATCGGCCAGATCATGAAGATAATACAACTGAGGGATACGAGGAGATCACATTAAATAACATGATGAGAGAATGTTGGCTTTTGAAGGATAATTTTTAGAAACATTTGCCGGGGTTATTTCCCCAGGCCATCTGGTTGAAATAGACAAATCTGTCTTCAATAGACAAAATTATGAAGTTAGCGAACTCTTCACACCGCTCTGGGTCTACAGTGGAATTAACTTTTATTAAGAGGAAAAAAAAACAATAAAATAACTATCATTTTTCTTGCATTTTAAAACATTAGTTATGAGTTAGTCTTGACGAAAATAAAAATGAGAAATAAAACACTATTACGCTAGGTAATAAAAAAATGTTACCAACTTGTTCGTCATTTATGTTTTTGATATATACGTAATACCTAATGCCAGTGACTAGATATTCCCGACAAATATTGCTAGCTACTGGCCCATTGGCGCTCTCTTGAAAAACACGAAACACATGCGTAGGACAATGGAATTCGATCCCTCATCTCACGATAGAAATTATGTATTAAGAAGAATGTTTCGCTATATCTGCAGCAGTGTAAATGAGACAGAAAAAGTCAAAGGCCTTGATTCGCTACTTGGATCAACCAATTGTCACAACTTCGGAAAACTACCCGCCTGGATCTGGACTATACCTAATCTATGGCCGTGAGATAATAAAAAAATACGTGTGTAGATAATAGATGTCGCAAATGGGTCAATTACGAGCCGTGAAACCGGTGGAAAGTGATTTTAACGAACTAATTCATATATATATATATATATATATATATATATATATATATATATATAAATAAATAATTTCAGAGACCTCAGAATTTTTATTTACAAAATACAAATGTACTTAATGTAAAGTAACGTATAATTTAAGCATTTGTATCTGTTCAGCCTTGCTTAGGATTTACTGAATGCATTTAAGTTTGGAATTAGTACTTGATAATGTATTTAAACTTGCCGTAAAAGCGATATAACTCGTTTTTGTATCCTTTAGTAAAAATATGTTTCGCTTGTTTATTTTTCATTCTTGGTCAAAATTTATAAAAATAGTTCATTATTACGGGTTTTCCAGGCGTAACTATAAAATCTTTTTAGGAAACAGCAAGGAAATAAGTTTTTTTTATGTTTACAATAATATTAGAAAACAATTTGGCAGTTTGGAATTGAAGTTTTATTTGTCAAATTTCCAAACTAGATTGGCTGGTTTTGCGAATGTTGTACTCTGATTTGTCGCCCGAACATTTGCCACGAGGGTATAATACATACATAAATAATTCTGGGCTGTTTTATTTTTACAATCAACAACTGGTTTTATAATAAAAATTAAGTTCCGTATAATTTATTTACTTCTTTATTTATTATACCTCTAAGCAACACATGGTGAAACGAGAAACAGTCTTGTATTATTAAGGAAATAAGAACTGATCTTTTTCTGTCTACGTAATTGTATGGGTAAAATGTCCTGTTTGCAGTGCCATTATTTTACACGCACGTTCAATCCATCAACGTCCCTTAGAGCTGGGGAGCACTGATTTACTTTGTCATTAATCGATAACCTGGATGATTGACACAACCAATTCTTCTCCGTCCTCCTTATTCCCGCTCACATCACAATAACAACTAGCCAGCTTTAGCCAAACTCTCAGCCTCCCTCTTTACTGTTGCGTGAACAAAAGATTTATCCTTGAATTGGATTTGCCGTCATCAAGCAATCAGCACGGAAATTGTATTTCTCGACTAATCACGTCCATTGCGATTTTCTAATTCCTCTGACGTAAGATAAACGGGAATTATCCAAATCCACTTCATTCTAGTCCGACGGTGCGTCTCTTCTGCCAACTACCAGGTCGTTATGACCAAAAATCTATCATTTCGAAATCTCTTTGTTTTCCACCCCGAAGCGAAAATAATCTTGTTAATTAAACAGTCAATAACTTCCGTATTTTAAAGCGAAGGATGTAAACTATATAATGCTAACATTCTGGAAATAATGCTTGCTTGTTAGCAAACCGAATTAGATAATAGGAGGGTGAATAAAGCGACGATTCGTAAGAGGAGAGCAATAGATGAAACAAGTAAAAAGACATAAATACCTGACACACGTGTAAGCAATCTTATGTCGAGTCAGTCACTATGGCAGCAAGTGTTTTGACTTAATAGCATACATAGAGTTTTATTTAGACTCAGCGTTGGTGACTCTAAAACTGTGTTCATTTTCGCATTGTAACTGACATATATGATACCTATTCACTCTTGTGAGAGACAATATTTCAAGAGTACATAGACAACGGATTAACGGAACCAAAAACATTTGGGAGCCACTGGAAGAAATGGCTTAATATTTAAAATGACTTTGTTGATTTATATATTTATTTACAATATTCATAACTGAAAATTATTGAATTATTTTTAAGAAATAGTATTGCCTTAATGCTTCGTGAAAATATCAAAATAATATGTATATATATATATGTATATTATTTATCAAAATAATATATATATATATTATTTTGATATTTTCATTGTATAAATACGTATTTATTATTCACAATATAATATATATATATATATATATATATATATATATATATATATATATATATATATATATATATGGTGGATTCTCTCATCGAAGACGATGAATGAGGGTTCAGAATGCAATCTTCAGCAGCTCCCAAAATCTGTGACACCACATGCGTAATTGCAATCCTGTAGACGTCCGGAACACTCCTCCGCAGATGGTGAACTTTCATATGCTCGTAGGTAAAAGATGCCTTCTCGAATGAACAGATAACCCTGCTTTGCTGCGTGCTCTGAAACCACAATGGCATACATATTCATTTTTAGGTGGACTTTTCTTGTGTTTTGCCTTCATATTTGCACGAAGGGTGTCCCTATGACAAAGGCGGCTATGTTCAAATTCTTTGGTCCCCAGGAAACACGTCTTCCTCCATTTTCTGCGATCCTCTGCTGAACTCTCCCTGTAACTCAGAGAAATTCCACAACGTTTCAGGTTGTCTTTTAGTTTATCTTTGTAACGAAGCAGGGGA
The DNA here is from genome assembly GCF_053919585.1 of Euprymna scolopes. Taxonomy (NCBI): domain Eukaryota; kingdom Metazoa; phylum Mollusca; class Cephalopoda; order Sepiida; family Sepiolidae; genus Euprymna; species Euprymna scolopes. The sequence continues at coordinate 89,265,293 of NC_136489.1, forward strand.
CGCCCTATTGGACGGAAAGAATTTGTCAGTTGCCCATAAAAAAAGTTTCTTAGAAACTCTTGAGTCATCCATTCTTACAAGATGACCCGACCACCGCATTTGTATCCTGATCAAAAATGATTCAATACCAGTGATTTCACATCTCTCCAGTAATTCACTATTCGGAACACAGTCCTGCCATCCAACATTGCAGATAAAACGCAGACATCTCATATGGAAGGAGTCAAGCTGATTTATATGCTTGCGGTACAAGGTCCACGTTTCGGCACCATACAGAAAAGTAGGCAGAACAACAGATTTGTAGACTACCACCTTTACTTCTAGAGACACATCGTGGCTGTTCCAGAGTCTGTGTCGCAACCTACCAAATGCCTCACTGGCTTTATTAATTCTACATTGGATGTCCTTTTCAAATTTAGCATCGTCAGACACAATATAGCCGAGGTATGTAAAAGAAGATACTGTTTTCAAAGCTTTACCATCAACATATACCACTGGTTGTGAAGAGGACGTAGTGTTTGGTTTTGGTTGGTGAATAAGTTTAGTCTTTTTTATGCTAATTGTAACCATGCACCAGAAAACCTGTTGAGGATGTTCTGCATGTCATCAAGACTATGGGTGACAAGAGCACAATCATCAGCATAAAGGAGGTCAAGAACAGTCTGCACAGAAGTTTTGGTTTTGGCCTTGAACCGTTGCTGGTTAAATAATCCTCCACTTGATCGATACTCAACACCTATGCCTCCTGATGTGTTCCTGAAAGCTGTCTCAAGCATCACCGAAAAGAAAATCAGGATCGGAGCAAGGACACATCCTCTCTTAGTTCCATTTGACACTTCAAATGGTTCACTTTGTTCACAGCCAGATCGTACTTTCGCCACCATTCCCCAGTGAAAGGAGACAATCACATTCAACATCTTGTCCGGAATACCAAGCCTCCTCAAAACAGTCCACAGGGCATCCCTACAGACGGTATCAAATGCCTTTGTGAGGTCAACGAATGTGACAAACAAGTCCTTATTCTGCTCCCTCGCTTTCTCTTGTTGTTGCCGAAGGCTGAAGATCATGTCCACAGTACCTCTTCCTACCCTAAAACCACACTGGGTTTCTGGGAGAACAGTTTTACAGATTGAACCATTGAGTATGTTTAGGATTACACGAGCTAGAATCTTACCAGAAACAGACAAAAGAGAAATTCCTCTATGGTTATCACACTCATACTTATTTCCTTTGTGCTTAAACAGGTGAATAATTGATGCGTCTTTGAACTGTTGTGGCACGGTACCAAGTTCCTATATTGATGAAAACAGGGCACTTAGTTTCCTGATTAACAGTTGGCTTCCACATTTGTATACTTCTGCAGGTATGCCGTCATCACCTGGAGCCTTAGCATTTGAAAGTTGCTTCACAGCCCATTCAATCTCCAACATGGATGGAGTATCAGAAAGCGCTATATATATATATATATATATATATATATATATATATATAAAATTTACACTAAAAATCACTGGTGTGGCTTTTATAAGAACGATCTGAATTTTTTACACTAGTAACAAAAAAAAAATAAAGAAAACGAATCTTTATTTACTGCTTATTGTGATAGGCATATTAAATGTGGGATAAATGAACTGTATATATAATTTGAAACAAATCATGTCACAAGATTTCAGATCTGCCAAGACGGAAAACTTAAGTAATATTGTTTGATTTGATATGTGCGAATTCTATTTAAAATTTTTAGTTTTAGAATTGAACGGGGCCTAAATAATTATTTTTATGTATGAAAGATATTTCCATGTGTCATGTTCATTAATAATCATTAAAGATTGTTATAATTTTACCGCCTGACCAAAGAATTTGAATCATAGAACCGTGGAAGTCTAAGATTTCGTTTGTAGAAAAATCAATTTGTAGCCAGGAAAATAAAAAGCGAATCATCATTTTTTTACTCGTTTTGTTTGTATATTAGTTGATTTATCTGAAGCAAGAGGAATAAGAATTGTAGTTATATTCTTGCGAAAATCGATTTTATTACAGTAACATTTGTGATTGTGGATCACTACATATTCATATGATTTTGAAATAAATATAAAATTATCCGTAATAATTTCGATAGAAAAAATACACAGCCACACAAACACACCTGTATATGTAAATACGTAATTTAGCTTATAATTTGTGAATTTGCGATATTTCTTTTCTTTTCTATTTGCTTCAACTGTCAATATTTAATATATTGATTTCAGTTTATAATTTATAGTTTTTATATGATTATGTATTATTAAATGTATAATACTACTGTAAAAAATTATTATTGAATTTGTTGCTGACAATTTGCGGTTTATGATTCGCTATTTTCCTCAAAATATACACTTTCTTCAATTTTAACAACTATTTTTCCGCGCATTCTTTTACCAAAAAACTAACAAACAAGAAAAAACTATTTTTAGTAGACATTTAAAATAGTCATACTAATAAAGCGTCATCTTATGTCGAATATGTTAGCAAAAGGGGTAGACAATTTCCATTTAAATCAAGTCGTGAATGACTCAGGGAAAACAGACGAGTTGCGGCAAGAATGATATACGTAAACTTATTGCCAGTTTCCCCTAAACATGTCAAGTGAACTTATAGTAAATAGAATAATTATTATTGTTATTATTATTTCTAATAGAGTAGACAATGCATCGTGTATGCGTTATTCTCCTGACTTAAGTCGTAATTTAGAATGAGTAATTTTTCTGACAAATGCAGATGAAAAAGCTGTATTCTAGGTCGGAAGTATTTTTGCGTGGACAGTCGCCTAAAATGTCGGGAATTTTCTGTTTCTATGTCTATCCGTGTAGCTATGTCACGTGTATGCTGACGGTGAATGTTTTTAACTAGGCTTACGTTATCCGCCTGATAGTCGAGAACCCAAACCTTGGATTAACTAGAGAAGAGGCCTTTCCATCAGCAGGTGCAAATACTGGTGCTGCTGTATTGCCATTTGGTGAAGGAATTCTGGACCATGCAGTAGCTTCTGGTAGGGCTTCTCGATGCCATATTCGTGGGTAATTGTCAAGGCTTTTTTTATATCATGGGTTACAAAATAATTCGTCATTTCCCTTTCTCCCTTATTTTCCCTCTCTGCCCTGCTTTAGCCAAGTCTGTCGACTTTTCTAAAAATCCTAAAACATGAAAAGTCTCCAGAAAAAAATACACGATTAAACCCAGGACTCCAACTTTCAACGTAGACCTCCACTACAATGTCTCCTTCTCTAACATCATAGGTCTATATTCCAAGCTTCCAGATATCTTCGATTCCAAAGTAAATACATTTTTGATGAACCATTCTCTTAAGTAATCCAATTTATTAAATTTCCACTACTAACGATTACTACGATATTGTCCCATTAACTACTATACAGTGGCCTCCGGTAAGTGGTCTACTTTGTAATATATATATATATATATATATATATATATATATATATATATATATATATATATATACAATTTGCTTACACTGTCAGGAAAATCTTTCGTTCTGTATTTATCAATGTTTAATTGTCATATATATTTTTATAAATTACTATATATATACATATGTATATACATATATATATGTATATATATATATATATATATATATATATAAAGGCAAATAGTTAATAAAACATGTTAAAAACATATTTAATTTAATAATTTAATAAACTCTTAATAAGTGGATAGTCCTTAATCTTAATTACGTGTTTCCTTTTCAGATTAAATATGTTTTTAACTCTTTTTCAAAGTGTTTTTAACATTTTTTTATCAACTATTTGCTCTTATTATAAGCTCTATCTCCTATTTGGTTTTATCGAGCTTTTACATCTGGTTTAGATTACTTAATAAATATTATTTTTTTAATATTTATAATATACTTTAGTTTTACCATCTTGGATCATTTTGGTAAATTTAAGTGTACTTTTTCTTATATATATATATATATATATATATATATATATATATATATATATATATATATATATAATCTGTTTATATGTGTGGAAATTCCTTCCTCCTTACACTTATAAAGAAAGTAACATCTTTTTCATTGAGATAGGATGACGACTTCCTGCTGTAGATGTGTTAAAAATAGAAAACCGAAGCTTGCACGAAGCACATTTCATGTAAATAACGATAACATTGATAGCAAAACATTATAATCAAAAATTCTTCATGTTTGCCATCTTACAATTTATTCCTTTAATTCATTTTACTCATACCATGCTTGATTGTATCTGTTTCGTAGCGGAAAATCAATCACTGACCAGATACTCTGAAGAATTGTATAAGTCAACTGAATAAAAGGATTAAATTTATAACGGTTAACATTATGAATTTTGGAATATAGTTTTCTGTCATTTATTCCCTATATTGCTCTGTAATTATATTGAGCTTCTTAAATAAGATTGGTATATATTATAAAAGAATATATTTCTACAGAAATATGTATGTATATATAAATATATATCTATATTAGTAGTAGTAGTAGTAGTAGTGAAGAATAGGGGTGAAAATATAATATAATAATTGTGGTTAATGTCACAATAAACAAGTACGAATATAATATTACAATTAAATTCAAAGTAGATATAATGAACACACAGATGTAATGGCATGAAATGATGAAAGTAAATTGAATTGATAGTAAAACTGTGCAAATCATAAAAATTATAGTAAAGAGTAATAGTAAGAAATTAATTGGATGTCAAGAATAATAAAGGTAAACGGTGAAACTATGAGAAGCGAGGAAACTTTATAACTAATAATATAGGATACAAAAAAGCATATAGGATGGTTAGAATGAATAATGAAGGTCGGGTGGAAAAATATTTGAAAACTTGCAACGTATCCAACATCAATAAATACGAATAGCATGGTAAGAGAATATAAAAATTGACATAAGAAGAATCCAGGTATGTATGTAATTCAATCCGTTATGAAAATAAAAACAGGTAATTAATGAGTGACAAAATTTAAATTAGGTAGGGATCAGATATTGAAGGTAGTTTATATTAGTCTATCAGTAGGTGGTGAGGTATAACTGCAGGAGTAGAAGGAGCTACTATAATAAAAGGTTTTTGATCAACCATCAAAGCACAGTTTGACATTCTAAATAATTCATAGTTGTGTAAATTGATTATTACTCAAAGTACGTAGGAGAACATTAAAAGTACGTAGGAGAACATTAAAACATTACTACAAATGTTAGATCTGTAGTGCCCACAGTCAATCTAATTTGTTATTCAAGAACTTGTCTCTATCGTTGAACTTAGGAAGAAGCAGTTTTCTACTTAACCACTTAGGTTATCTTGAGAAAAACGAACTCGTGCAAATCTCTGAACTCACCTTCTTAATTGTGTGTAAGTAATATATGTCGCAAGATCATTACCTTCTCTCTTTAAATTTGATAATATTTTATTTGAGGACTGTAAAGAAACCATTTATTAAGCCGCTTGACGAAGACTTGTAGTTTTAATCGACACTGTTAACTGTCGCAACCTTGTAAATTTATTTATATTTATAAAAAATATATCTAGTTGTTGTTTTATTAAGTACGCGGAATAAACTCGTTAAATTATTTAGATATCACTAGGGCTATGACAACAGCATATTCTTTTCATTATTTTGACTCTCGAGTGTATATCCGTTGATATTTTATATCCTTTTATATAGAATGATGTGATTCTCGATTCATAAACTTTGTCTATATCAGGTATATACTCAAGAGTCAAAACGATGAAAATAATTTTCTGTTGTCATAGCCCTAGTTATCACACTTGTATACCTATATATATATATATATATATATACATACATATATACATATACACACATATGCATATATATATAGTTATATATATTAATATAACTAGTTTGTTTGTTTGTTTTTTTGAAAAAGAAATCAACCAGAGTGCTCAATTATAAGGAAAATCCGAAAACAAGAGCGTATTTATATATATATTTTGTTTACTGAAACTTTATAGATGAGGCAAGTCATTTTACCGTCGGTTTCAAACTGAGATTAGTATTAGCTGACGAGAGCTTGATATGGGTATCTAAAACGATCCTAATTTTCTGGTTTGAAACCAACGGTACGAATGACTTGTCTCGTCTAAAAACTTTCTGTACACAATTTATATATATATATATATATATATATATTTAGAGAGAGAGAGATAGATATAGATAGATAGATAGATAGATACCTAAATTTATATAGGAGGGATATTGTTGACAAGTAGCTGTACACATAAACTGTTATATTTTTTGTCATCAAGTAATTTCTATTCTAAACATGTAAAATTCTTGCTGAAGGACAACAACATTTAATTAATTTAATTATACATGATGATAGATAGATGATATTAACAGCATCATAAATTGTTTTTAAACGAGGTATAAGTTTTCCTGTCAATTATAAGCTGATTATATTCTACTTAAAATTTTTCTTTCTCATACCATCTTTCATTACTGGAATTGTGCATTTTGCTTACTCAACGTATTAAATGCATTTGAAATATTTGTTCATTCTAATTTTTTGGTTATATAATGTGTGCCTCTCCATCAGCTGCATGGCATATACTTTATAACTATACTGTTTATTGTATCAGCTTTAAACGCTATTTATTTTACTTGTATATGCATTATTTATTTATTAATTCATTATAATATATAGCAGTAATATGTATGTATCTATACACAGTGGGACGATAAAGTAGCGCTCTAAAAACAACACTACAGTTCTATTTTAAAACGCTTATTGAAAAAATAAAGTCAGAACCTTGATTATATAGTAGAGCTGACATCTATTCAATGTAGCCACCTTCAGCCTAAATAACCACCTCGATAGAGGTTTGGAACTGGGGGGATGCCTTTCCCAAAAGGTGGGAGCACTGCGAATACTCGGCATGTTGCTTATATTCTCGACATATGACCAAACGACGTAGTCCAGCCGGTTAAGGTCGGGGGATGAGAGGGGGGCAGTGAGAGAAGGGTATAAAGCCAAGTCTGTGTCTCTTTGAGCTTGTGGGCCAGTGCCGAGTCTTGTTGCCACACTCATGGTCTGCCAGCAGTCACCAGATTCCACCAGGGGATTACCACACTCTTCGACAAATCCAGGCCCACTTTCGTGTTGATTTTCAAGCCGAATTCGAAAATGTGAGATTGCATGATGTGCCCCTTACTTGACACTACACCAAAGACCATAACCGTGGCCGGAAAGATTTTAATCACTCTGGGCACATCGCTGTAATTCGTAGAAATCCAGCGATGCATTCTGAGGGTGCTGATAATAGTCCTCTTGTCATAACGTGGGTCGGTGTAGAGCATGAGTTGTACATAGGCGCATCTCCGATTTCGTTTGTTGAACTTCATCTTACTTTCAGACATGATAGAAGTAAACAACTGTACAACTAGTATATGGTTTGCAACGAAAAAAAAAACAGTTCTTATTGAAAAGAAATGGTAATATGTATTTTCTATGGAAGAAAATGTATGTATTGACTACACTGATGAAGACCGAAGGATCGATTGAAAATATGTACTTGTAAAAAACAGTTTTTAATTTTCTTTTTCATAATCATATTTTGTATTCCTGCAGGACGTCAGCAATAAAAAATACGAATAAAGAAAAGTTATAAACTGTTATACTTTTTTTATACAGTTTTACACCCCCCCATATATATATATATATATATATATATATATATATATATATATATATATATATATATATGCATAATTTTTCTCTAGGGAATATTTGATTAAATAAAATAGACATTTTTGTCTATTCATTCGATTTTCGATTCTTTCCAACTTCCGAATAACAGTCTTCACTTCTGGCAGGAACTGGCTGATGTAATATTTATCATAAGTCCGAGTACTTTCCATCTCTTCAGAATTAATCGGCAGAGATAAATTAATCTGCCGTGTTTTTAATAATTTATATTCTTCCTCTTCTCTTTTTCCCATCGGTTAATTATATTATTTTATTTATTCATTTCTTTATCCTTTTTTCCATTGATCAAAATTAATAGCACCCGGAAATGTTTGCAAAACTATTAAAATAAATAAGTTTACAAACAGTTAAGGATATAATTACTATTGGCAAAGCTTATTTTATTGATGGTATGATCGTTTATTTTTTTAGATTTTATTAGTAATTCTTCTAATATTTAACATTTTCTTCTATCATTGGTTTGTTGTCAACTAAAATATTTCTAAATTTGGGAGAGAGGACAGGAATGTTGATTACTCAAGTAATATAGCGCTATTTTCGGAGATACGAATAGCTAATCTCCTCTACCAAGTGATGATAGTCAAACCTAAATATATCTTATCACCTTTATTGTCAGAGACACAGTTTCCCAAAGGGCATTTTAATTCATACACTAAGTATGTCCTATCAAGCAACTCAGTTGAAAAGGGAGGAGTAATTAGTTATAATCATGTTAGAGGTGTTACATTTATTATAGTAAATGATTAATTTAAATTTTTTGTTAGGGTTTAAAGTTTTCACATTTTTATTAATCATATTTTTATGACTTTTCAACTATTTTATAATTATAAAACCCTGCAAGCAATAAAATATTTTTTTACTAATAGTAATTACATTCTAAGGTGTTTTTAAGTTTGTGTTAATAGCTTTGCAAACATCTCAGTATGTTATTTATTTTAACTAATAGAAAAATGATAAAATAAATAAATAAATAAAATAAATAATAGAATTTATCAATGGGGGAAAAAGAAGAGGAAAATATATGAATTATTCAAAACTAATTAAATCAATTAAATCAATCGGTCGAAAATGATGTACTTGTAAAAGAGTTTAACGATGAATCCTGAAGGATTAGAAACTACTCGGATTCCTGCTGAAAATAGTGATTAAATCAGCTACTTCCTGCCAGAATTGTAGACTGTTATTCCGAAATTGGAAAAGGTTGAAAATAGAATTACTGGAAAAAAACGTCTCTTTTATTTAATGATGTACCCGCACACACACACGCACACACTTATATATATATATATATATATATATATATATATATATATATATATATATATATATATATATATACATTTTTCGGGGGGTACAGAATTTAATAATGGCTAAATACAGACCAATGAACATAATGATTTTGAAAATAAAAAAAATGAAAATAAAGGTTATCTAACCTTTAGTTTCATTTTTTTATTTTTTAAAACATTATGTGGATTGGTCTGTATTAGCCATTAATATATATGTATATATATATATATATATATATATATATATTGTCTCGTGATTTTCTGGATATTTGTTTATGAATTACTACGCAATACTTAGCCGTAAATTGCCAGGGTCATCGTATGGAAGCATGCTGTGTAAACGATGGGAGGCGGTTCGAAATCTATTAAGATTTGAAGGCTTTCATCATGGACAAATAAATTAAGCCCAAGTCTTATCGAATGCTTCCTAAATTTAGGCAAACGTAGACCAACCTTTCTCGATATGAGCAAATTTTATTTGTGCCCATCCAGTACGCTTTTTTTGAAGAGTTAACTACTCCCTTATTGTATACATCTTATGTAATATTCAACATTATTTACAGGTGGTAAATAGAGACGCTGTGAGGCGGTCCACAATTGCCATAATGAAAATCTCTTATGCGTGGTACATGTCCTATGCTACCTAGACTTATGTATTGCCCTTTTGAAACACTTACCTCAAATGTCTCTTTTACTTAGTAGACTTTTGTTCGCACGTGTTCTCAAAGTTTTAGTATTTCTACTATTTCGTTAGCATTGTGTATATCATTTTTCTTGTCTTAAATTAATTAACATTATTCACCAAACCATATGCACGTACGGCATCTAGATGTCATTAGCACCGGAAATAATATATGTAATCTCTAATTTAATACAAGTAATAATGCGAAGTATAAAATGAAAAAGCATCTTTCAAAACGAAAAACGAAAACATTATTACAGTAACCTTTGCTATCACAACTTACAAGTGGCGCAATACGAAAACGTAAATAACTCTAACGTGAACTAAGTGTTTAATACATATTCTGTGGAACACTTGGGTGTATTCCCAATATTAGAGTTCTATTGTAACTATATTATTTAGCTCTTCAATAAAATAACGTTATAAAATTAATATGAATATTTTATTATTACAGTTAGCTGCCAGTGTTTTGCGTTACCCGGGAAAAAAGGATTAACTGAAGAGCTTAAATGCTTAATCTTGAAATCTAGCACGTATAAACGTGTAAAACTTATTTATGTAAAGGAAATTATACGATATAAAAAATTAGTGATCAATATTTCCTGATTTTAGTCAGCACTTCTTTGATTATTTAGTTTTAACCAAAACAGAAAGTTTTTAATATCCGGCAGCAATTCTAATCGGAGACAAAGTTGTGTGTAATTTGAGTTACGGGTAAAAGTTGCAAAGGATAGAATTTGCCGCAAGTTCTTGGCAAATAGTTTTGCTTTGTCAAATGATAAAGAAATTATCTCAGGTACATTGATGATCGTAGGGATAGAGGAGATGGTCATGTTCAAACCATTGTTTGCCATTCACCAAAACTGTGGGAACCAAGGTGCTGCTCAGCTATTTTAAACTTAACGTACGGAGCATACGAATAACTTGGATTCTTTGTTACTCATTTGCAATGGTAGCTAATAGTCAGATCTTTTATTTTACCGGCAGTCAGGTATGATAAGATACAGGACATATTCTCTTTAAATATTGAATGCAGAGGTATATCTGGTATATATGTTCAGAAGCTATCCCAATGAGCTATAGAGTATTGATATGTAGTAAGATATAGACGTGCATCTGAGGGTTTATTACATTGTGTTTTTTATCTTAACCGAGACAACTTAGTGATCGGAAGATAGCAATGGGGGCAAAACAGAGGATGAACAAAATTCTAGACAAGTTGTGAGTATAAGATATTCAAGGCTTGCATATTGTCTGTCACACGGATGCGTTTGTGAATAATTTGTGTTAGATTATAGTATCTTCCCTCGTCATCCGTCTAGTTTGAGTAGAATATTCACTCAACATTGTGAACCTTTAATTCTCCGCAAACGTGAATGTTATATAAGAGATGCGTAGACACAATGTGATCAATTTTCCCAGGGATAGGCTCCATGATAGTAAATCCGCTGTTATGGAGTCAATAATAAAATAAACACGATACTGTCAGCAAGAAAATATAAGGCAAATTAGGACCTTCTCTGGAGGTGTCCCTACCACATGGAAAGCCATCTTAGATGGAGGCACATGTTCCATATCCATGACGATTTTTGGGTTAAGATTTTTTTTAATGTCAAGTTTGAGTATCATTTAATCGCGAACACATCTAGGGAAACAGTTGGTCCAATGCCAGTTTCGCACAGGGACAATAGGTTAGGGCTAGTCTCCTGTCATTGGATTTCAACCTCTGGAAGGTTGGAACGTTGATCTCCGATGTAAAAGAAGAAGACCTGGTAGTTGGACTTCCGGGTTTAATCTAATTTTGTTTTGTGCGATTTTACATTGCTGAGGATTGAGATATGTGGAACTCATCAGCAGAGTTGTTAGAGCAGGGCAGCGGAAAATAAAGGAACAATGAATGATTTTTGCAACCATGTAGAGGAAAAGCCTTAACAATATTCACTAATATGGTAACTAGACGCCCTCATGAGAACCTTGTGCATGGTTCAGAATGTATTTACCAGATGGCAATACAGCAGCTCAGTACTTTGCACCTGCTGATAGGGCAGTCTCTTTCGTGGTTAATCCAAGGTTCGCATCGCTGACTATCTGGCAGATAACATAAGACCAGGTAAAGTGTTTACTTCCAGCATCCTCATTTTTGACATGGCTACAAGGATAGAAATACGACATTTTCTTTTCAAGATAAACAAAATAAGAAAATTAGAGGAAATGACGTAAGAACCAAATGCGCCCTCTTTTCATATAGTATGATATCGTTATGCTCACTTGTCCCTATGTTTTTATACTTTCTCTGAGTGACGCAATATTTGAACACGTAGTTCTTCTGCAAATCCGTAACATTTAATGGAATTTTCTGCTTTTATTTTAAGTCAACATTAAATAGAAAACTCTCTTTTATAAAACCCTTTCTTTCTTCAGAAGAACCAACTTATGTAGCCCTTATGGAGGATTTCGAATGATTAAATATTTAGCATAAGTTTAGGAAACAGCGTTGAAAAAATTAAAATTTAAAAAAAGTGAATATATATTCATATTAGGATTAGTTCAGCGATGTCGACATCATGGAGAAGTGCCGTGGCCATTCAAGGGAATAAGTTTATTAAAACCCGGAAATGTGAGTAATGGAGCCCTGTAAATTGCTAAAGTTTGTGATGACTTTTATTTCCCTGAAATTTTAAAGTTTTTTCTAAGTTTTCTCATAATTTGAACCAGGACTTACAGCGCTTATATTAACAAGTTTGAGTAAACGTGTAAATAACGTTTCACAACCAGCTCACAGAAGTAAAGAGACTGCTACGTAACTAGACGAAAAAATATGGAAGTCAGCATTTTTGTTTAATGGAATTTTATGGTCCCCGGATCGGATATCTCTTTAAATTTGTAATTAAGGCTTCCAGTGGAGGAATACATTGATTGGTCAACTATTAATTTACTGGGGGATCTCTTGTAATACTCATTCATTTAGGTTTATTACATTTTACGGAAAACATTTTACGCCAATACCATCTTAAGCAGCAAATACTCAGAAAATCCCAAAGAAACCCCTGAAGTAACCTACTTCGATTGGTGATAATAATTATTAATTAATTGGTGATAATAATTATGTAATTAATCGATTGGTGATAATAATCATGTAATTAATTATGAACATTTTAAATATGTAACATTGTTTAAAGTCAGATTGTGGATGCAGACTCGTATGTTAAATAAATATCACTAACAATAAATAACATCGAATATCATGTAAACAATAAGGAAATTATTGTGTCCACCATTAGAAAGAAGGGTAGAAATGAGTGTTGAAAAGACGTAAAAATAGACAGTGAATTTTCTTTAAGTACTCAATCATTGTCTCTAAGTCGTTTTTAAATGATTTGTTATAGTATATAATTCCTTCTAGCTATTATATATTATTGCATGCGATCAGCTGAATAAACAGCTCACATCAAATATAAGGTTTTCTTTTAGTTTCCCAACAGTATTGGAGCCTGATTGCGAACACAGAATCGAATATGCCCCAAGCTCTCACATAGCTAATCCAACACTCAGCAGCGGATGCTGTTTGGCTTATCACCAACCTCTGTATTATAATTGATTTAGAATTTCTATCTATATATACTATGTTTCCTTGGGTAGCATCAAGCTTAAATAATGAACAAGGATTACAATAAGCAATCCCCGCAGTAGTGCCCTAGCTTTCATACTGTTTCTTTATTGATTCTTTAAGTAAACAAAGATGCTTTTCGGCACAAAAATGAAAGCCACCACTTGAGATTTGCTTTTATACATCAAGTAATTAATTATCTAACGTGCCGTGCCAAACATATAACTGGATAACACTTGTTTTTGATCGAGGATTAGCTGAGAAGCAGAATTAAAAGCGAATCCAAAATTGCTTTTTTCAAGATGTACTAAATTGAATGAGTCTGCATGTTCATTTTTTAAGACTAGCGTTGAGAAATATTGTGAACAAAGCCAATAAAAACAATGATATTCCTTAAGATGTGTCCATTCACTTTACTCGTTTAGCGACGAAAATTAGAATACTCGAGGAACGGAGAGTTAGGTTTAGAGAAGCATTTTAAGGGAAAAAAAAACAAATTTACGTCATAGGTTAATATGAGGGAGAGAGAGCGAAATATTTTCAGAATTTAGTAGGCGAAGTCGTACAACCGATTTCTTACGCAAAACAAGTTTCGAGTTCATCTCTGCTCTACAGTTATACTTATGCCAAGAGGTGAACTGATCTTCAAGCTATGATTCCCCATTTAAATGATTATAAAATAACACTCGTCTAGCTACAACTACTGTCATCAATTTTCTCTAATCTCTATCCATGCCTAGGACTAAACGTAAATTACGTTAACGAAGTTTCTTACCTGGAAATGTTCGCCGCAGAGATGCTTTCTAGCTGACTGTAACCTAGTCGCTTTAAAGACGAATGTAAACAAGATCTTATTCAACCGTCGTTTTAAATAATAAAGTTCTACCTAATTTCCACCACTGTCGATAATTACACTGTTTTCTACGGACCAACTGACACGCATTAACCCTTATCCTCGAGTGGCGTTCATGTCTTGATAAACAGTGACCCCCCAGGGGAAAACACAGACATACAAACAAAATAATGCATTTAAAAGCATAAATTAAATAAATAAATAGTTTATTAATGTTACCAGAAGAATTTTCATCGATAAAAAGTAGAATATTTATATTTTGAGTGTGTTTCTAGAACACCTGGAGTTAATTAGTTATGATATCGAGGAAAACTAAATCGATAATTTAACAGCCGTGAATTTAGCACGAGAAAGTCGTAATCAAAACTTTTACTCTGATTTACACAAATTACATTTGACTGAAAGTATTTGTTTACATTGTAATTCATTCTGTCAAAAATGTAAACAATATTAACATGTCATTTATGAATTTGGTTTTGTGAGCAGACGACAGTGCAAAGGAGTTGATTTCTGTGTGTGTGTGTGTGTGTCTGTGTGTGTGCATGCGTGTGTGTGAGGGCGTATGGTTAGGATTGCGCGTAGTCCTGTAAGAATTGAGAAAAGCTTTCCCGACATGCGACAGAGTGGTGATGCTAGCATGAATTTAACATTTGCTTTTAGTGAAGAATATTTTAGTTAAAACTTAATTTTGAAAATACCGGCAAATATCCTATTTCAAACTGCGCATGTTATAACAGTGAAACTGCTGTTTCTAATTCATTCGTGACTGACAAAGAAATCATATTATAGATGTAATTATATGTTTCTAAAATAAGATGCAAATTTTAAAAGAATTTTACTTTAGATAGTTAACAAAAATCCAGAAGCCCGGGGGTAGCACTTGATTTATGTATGCAATGCATAGATATCCGACTGAGTAATTATAATTCTACTCTACTTCTAAAACGTTGACTTCGTAAAGCATTGGTGAACGCCAATTTCTTACCCACAATTTATCATTAAACTAGATGGCCCTGTCGGTGGGGCATTAGAATACGCCGACTTCCCCCTGCAGAGGGTAAAAGTCCCTCAATGGGGGTCCTGGATATGATCTTAAACTATATCCAGTGGTGAGGCCCCAGCTTGTGGGCTTTGGGGAGCGTGGAGCCACACTTTAATTACCATTGCTCCCAGGTCCACTCTGACCCGGAGTGGTAGTACCTATTAGGGTTCCAACTATGGGTTAAATAGAAACCGACGTGAAAACAACAAATATATTCTATTAAAAAAGACAAAATTCTTCAAAATCTTTGGATTCGGCATTAAATAATCCAAAAAGGGTTGATATGCCGTAAAACAACTAACCAACCAATCATTAAACTTGATTATGATTGATCTATTTTGTAATAATTTTTCAGTTTCACCTGATTCACGGGAGATTATTCATCTCGTTGGTTAGGGGTATCCAATAGAGTATTTTACTAGCATCACTAGTAAAACGCGCATCATTTATCGTATGGGCCAGTACATAGATGAAGATCATCGCATTCTATGTTTAGATTTGATATTTTGTCGAGGTTCAATTTGAACTATTCTCATGTTAAGTTATCGTTAAAAACATTTGTACAGGGTTACCGAAAACTCTTGATGATTATTTCTTAGTAGCATTAAAATGATTTTACGAACTTACCGAAAAGATGATTTCTAATCAAATCGTAACAGACAGATTAAACACAGTCTACGATAAGATCAAAGTGTAGTATCTGTTCTTCAGATACTGCACTTACATTTCCTGTTCTCTTTCGGTGGAGGAGCAGTCCTTCACGACGTAGACAATTTTTCTTATTTGTGTACCTTTTCTCCATGTTAAAAACGACCCTGGTGTCTAACTGTCCCCTGGGGATGCATTGTAAATACGTACTAAAAGAAGGTGAGAATGCGTCTAAAAAGAAAAATATATTTATTGCGATACAGTTAGGAACAAGGCCACCCTGATAAAGCAAACGGATAAAAGTTGGTTATTTCTTACTTTAACTAATTTCACATGTGTGGGGTATAGAGTCGATATCGTTTAATCACGATACCGCTCCAACTGGTAAGGTTATTGTATACTTCTCATTTATTATGTTGGTGCAAAAATAATGTCATTTTTTGGCGTTTAACTTCAGAATATCATAACGCCTTACATAATAAACTTTATATATCGAAATAAGAACTATTAGAATCGACACATGTTAGCCAACTAGAAACAAGTTTATTTATTCCATTGGCATAGAAATCCGGGGTTCTAGAAGTGATAAAATCATTGAAGGCCGATTCGGCGTCATCTCGGCTTTGATCCATTTTTCGTGCAAGAAGTTGTCGAGATGCTTGAAAAAGTGATGATCGGTGGGCAAGTGGTTCAGAGAATATGGCGGATGAGGCAGAGTCCCGTTGCCCTATTCGTTCAGCTTCTGCAGAGTCAGTTGAGCAAAATGCAGGCGAGCGTTGTCATGGAGGAGAATTGGTCCCTTCATATGAACCAATCTCGGGCACATACTTTCGAGCTGCTGTTGCATTTCGTCAGATTGTCGGCAGTATTTCTCCGTTGTAATCCTTTCGCATGTATTCAAGAAGCTATGATTGATGAGAGCGGCCGAAGACCACCAAACAGTCACCATAACCTTTTTTTGGTGCCATTTTGGCTTCGGGAAGTGTCGTGGAACTTTTCCAGCATCCAACCATTTTGCCGGACTTCGACAGTTGTCGTAGAGGATCCACGTCCGATCACACATCACAATCTGCTCGAGAAATAAGTCGTTTTTGTTGCGTTGAACGAGCGTAAAAGACACCTCCAACCGACGATTTTTGATTATCGTTCAAGTTATATGGCACCCATTTCTTCAACTTTATTTAACCTCCCTATTTGCTTTAAATGGCAAAAGACTGTTGAGTAGTCGACGTTGAGTTTAACACCAACTTCTGTGATTTTGCGAGGATCGGCTTCAGTTAAGGCTTTCAAATGTAAGTTATCATGTACAGTCGGCCGGACGTGACCGTTTTCATCTTTGGGGATCTCGTCACCGTTGCGATATTTCTTGAACCACTGTTGTGCTACACGTTCATTAGTGGTGACTAGGTGAACCGCATCGGCAGCTGTTCGGCCTAGTTTAAATTAAAACAAGAAAATAGTGCAGATCATAATTTGTTTATGATGTCAGAAAGCCGGCAACAAAACGAATGTAGTAATAGAGAACTGTACAGAATAATGCGATTCGATAGAGCTAAAACGCCCTTTAAAATAATATATAACATGGTTATATGTAAATAAATGAATTAAGTCTGGAATCATATACAAAAGTAACACGATATTGTTTTTGCACTAACCTATAATCAAGAATTTTTTGTTCTGTATTTTATCATCTCGAAAAGCTTTCAACATTTAAGGTGTATTTTGCATCATCTTTATTTCACATTGCTTTAAAGTCGATATAGTTTTGTTAGCTAGATGTTCTTACTCATTACTAATATAGCTCTAACAGAACACTGAGCACTTAATGTAGCATATATTGTTTGTGTTCAACATTGTCCTGGTCTGGAAAAAATGTATACCTCTTAACACTTTTATACCTATTATATAAATATCTATATATTTATCTTTAACGTATGCCCAAAATAAGATGAAAATTTTGGAAAAAATGGAAAAATATAAAATATCTCATAATTTAGATACGCTTACCAAAACTGTGCTGCCATAAATGCTATAACACAATCCAAATGACATACTAACGAATACGATTAAGGCTAGTCTCAAATAAGAAACCAAAACCTTTGTCGGGAGGTTTGCGTGTAATTGGCGATGTTGACCACGAATGACTGAATCAGTTTAGGCATATTGTAGTTTCACAACAACACGTTTGTCATAAATTAACGCAAAAGGAATGTTTTTACGCAGTCACGTTCTAAAATCTTTTTAAATCTTCAAATATTGATATCTTCCAAATGTTGCCAAGAATCTAAATAATGCCCAAAACCATGGCGGCGAAATTATTATTATGTATGCCATGAATTATACACCTGCTTTTCTACTTTCGTTGTACTCCTTTTACATCTGTGTATTTTTTCGAACTATACAGAATTCAAGTTACAAATACAGGAAACAACTAATAGGACAAAAATGTGTTTGATTGGGGTTGGATGATAAAAAATATTTTACAAGGAGTTTAGACTGCACGATTATATTCTCGAAAATGTATTTAATCTTTTTCTGTTCGGAGGAATTCGTGTACTAAAGTCCATATAGCTTAATCTAGCCTGATTTGAAGTAAGGATCTTAGCGTGTGGCGCTTTACCAAATCACTTTTGTTATTAAATAAAAGCAGTTTTCCAGTAAGATAATTTTTTGCATAATATGTAGAAACGCATTTCCCTAAAAACTGAGGTTTTACTTATATTTAATGATTGACTCTAGGCCGTAACTTACGTAGCTACAATATAATCATTGGTAATAACGAATAAAAATTTCGATTACATAATTATATGTACACACATACACACAAACACGCATACACACATGTATATATGTGTGTGTGTTTGTTAGTGTGTGTGTGTGTGTTTGTTAGTGTGTGTGTTTGTTAGTGTGTGTGTGTGTGTGTGTACAATTCACAAAACATATAAAATATACACATTATGATCCCTGAAATATTTCTTCACATAGTCACGACAAAGAAACTGCGATACCTTTCTCTTACTTTTATTTATATGATAATCGATGAATCCTAAAATCTTAAACATTAATGTTTTGAGTAGATTTGCGAACCTGAAAACTAACTGAAATAATTGAAACTGACCGATTCCTTTCTGATCAAAGTTTGTATAACAACGCGAACATTAACATGGAACTAATGGAATTTGACTGACCAAACACAGAGATTATTATTTGTGTGGAAAGATCATTCGATTAGCAATAATTGTTTGTAAAGAATTATTGCAGCCCAACTGCACTTTTTCATTGGCAATAAAAACAATGCGAAAAGGGAATCACGGACAAGGAATAAATCAAGGTGGCTTGGAATGAAAGCGGAAAATAAGCCAGATTACAGTAACAAAATAGAAACAGCCTTGGGAATGTGAAAATCAAGATCAATAACATTAACACGAAAAAGACGAGAAAACTATTAGAATAAAAGTATTTTCAAATATCGTTTCGTGCAATGAGAAATAATCAGTCTTTTTAATAAAAAACACGAATGCATAGACACATATATATATATAAAATTATAAAACTATATGTGGCAATTTAGCTAACCAGAATATTCACGTTTTAAACCTCGTAAGAATTCGTCAGGCTTAGAAAAATCAACACGAAAAAGACGACTAAACTAATAGAGTAAAACTCTTTTAAAATATCATATCGTGAAATAAGAAATACCTATTTTTTTAAGAAAAAAAACATCAATGTATAGACATATAAATTTATATATATATATATATATATATTATGTATATTATGTATATTATATTATATTAAATTATATATGATGATGATTGCAACGTCTCGTCAGACGAGTGTCACTCCCTCAGACATTTAAAATCCATGAGCCCAAATGCCCGAGGGAGTGTCTATACAAATATGATGTTACAGAGTCTTAGCTTGTACGACACCCCCCCCCCCACACACACACATACACAAATATACACGGTGCTAGTTGGCCGTTGACCCAGAAAAAGAGTTCATTCGCCCTTTGGAAGGTCTTGTTTTTAATCCTTCAGGGAGACTAGCCGCCCTCCTCACCAAACAAGTCTGGTGGGGGAACCAGTTTAGTCGCCGGTGACCCGACCATGAGGCAGGTAGTACTGGGTTACATGCTACCAGTAGCACATGACATAACCTGACACACAAAAATTATATATATATATATATATATATATATATATACATACATAAGTTATGAAAATATATGTGGCAATTTAGCTACAAAAAGATTCCGCATTTAAAACCTCGTGAGAATTCGTAAGCCGGGCGAATTCTCACGAGAATGACATGCGGAATATTTTGTGTGGCTTAATTTCCATATATATTGTCATAACTTACTACCTAGCTCTACTAATCTATTTAGCATAAAATTATACGTTCATATATGAATTTATGTGATTAAATGAAATAGTCATATATGTATATAATATATATGCATACATATATATATATATATATATATTATAAGAGCATGACAGCGAAAGATTTAATTTGTTTATATTATCATAAAAAAGACTACAAAATCATTTAAATTAAGATTTATCACATAATATTGGAAATCCCTTCTACGTATCGAGAGAAGATCGGAAAACACTTTGAATGCCTGAAAAATACTGTTTTCTTTTTAACATTTCATGATAATGCTACATTTGATTGTATATTTCGCCTTCTTTCCACTCTTTCCTTTCTGTTATCTTCCTCTCTATTTTAATATACACTTATATTCTCCCCCCCTTCGTTTTTGTCTTCGTCTTTCTTGTTCACATATATTTAATAAATATAGCCATTACAAGAGAACATTCTCATCATTGTTTTGAATCTCGAGTATATAACCGACCCGGTAAGACACAGTTAATCGATCGAAAACCACATCACTATCTACAAACATATAAGATATTACCGGATACATACTCGAAAGTCAAAATAATTTTAAAAAATATTATTTTTATGACGTTAGTTTATTTTATTTTCAATATCATGTGATGTGTACTTCTGATTAATTGTTTCCTGTTAATTTTTCATTCTGGACTTCTCTTTTATATAAGTAATATCGCATGGAGAGTTATCTAGTTACTTGTCATTTGCTGACCAAAACAAATTCATTAACCTATAGCGACATATCCAGGTTTAGGTAAAACAAATTCCAAAGTATAGCTTGCTCTACGTCTGTATTGAGTAATCTTGTATTAACCGCGTACAAACTATAACCAAGGAATTAAACACACACACACACAAACACACACACATATATATATATTACAATACGTGTTGAATCCAATAACTTCCATGATTTCGATTTAAAGTTCAATATCCTTTTTTGCTACATCGATATCAAATTAAAAATGATTTAAAAACTTAAAAACATTTAATTTAATTTTCTATGTTTATTACCTTTAGCAAATTAGGTGAAAACCTTTTATAATGTTTGCTAATATTTTCCCTCCGAGGAGATGTATAAACATCGAAAACTCATGGGTTAAATGAAATATATTTTACTATACCGTATTTTTGTCTTGCATACAATAAAAGTTCTATACTTGAAATTTAACTTTTTCAAATCACAAATTTTAAATTCCTAAATTATGATATGTATATATATATATATATATATATATATATATATGTTTGTGTGTGTGTGTGTATGATAGCGCAGTAAAATTACAAAATATGCACGAGTAATATTAATAGACATCCTAAAAAACAAAAACAAATGTTTTCAGAAAACATCAATTGTTGTCAAGGCTTTAAGTCTCAAATAGAAGTTATCCTTGGAGCAGAGGTAGATTCCATTGAATGCAACTATAAAATAAGAGTGTTGCATATGTACCAATGCCGTTTTATTTAATTACACAGGCGTTGTCTTTGTATTTTATATTATCATTAAAATTATAATAAATTTTCTCAAACACCCTATATACACACGCACATATACACATATATATATATATACATATATTTATACATATATATATATACATATATATATATACATGCATATATATGCATAAATATATGCATATACATATGCATACATGTGCATATATATCCGCATATATTATATATACATATATATATACATATATATATGCACATATACACACATATTTATATATATATATATATATATATATATATATATATATATATATATATATATATGATGTTGAGAATAATGGAAACAGTATCTCGACGAAATAAAAGGAACACACCGAGTTATGTGTTCATCAAAGTTTTGTCTTCGTTTGATCTAGATCAAATCTTGAAATAAAGACGAAAATTTGATGAACACATTACACGGTTTGTTACTTTTTTTTCAATTTTTCTATGTCTCTGTCTGTCTCTGTTTGTCTGTCTGTCTTCCTGTTTGACAAACTGTTTTTTCTCTGCACCAATAAAAGCCCAATCTGCAAAAGTGTAAATGACGAACTTATATGCAAATAGCAGGACTGAAACAGGTATTACCAATAAAAACCCAACATTTTGAAAAGCAGTGGATGATTTGTTTCAAACTTGGTATATTTAAGAAAATATTTAAATCTTTATTATCATACTATTTAGCTATCTGAAAGATAAATTCATGTTGTTTAATTATTTATGTCAGTATAATCTCAAGACGTTAAACAAACTGTGTGTCACTGATTTTGTGTTCTATAGAATTATACTTTTACAGTTAGACTAGACAAAAAAGTTTGTATAAGGGTTATTAATTTCGCAGAAGTAAATACATTATGGAAATGTACCTTCGGTCACACCAGACGACACAGACGGTAATTATTTTCCAAATAAAGTAAATATAATAGAACGAAATATAAAAAAGTCATCTTTCTACAAAAACAAAATTATTCAATTTTCAAAACTAAAATCAGACACTCAACTGACAAAAAATGATCGTAAACGCAAGCAAACAGGCATTTTAATTGATATATATTTTTAAGTAATTAAGTAATTAAAAAACAAATACTTGTTTTGCTTTGAAAACTATTGCCTATTTTCAGTTATCTGTAAAAACGTAGAGTGTTTTAAAGACAATAGCGTTTATATTTTATATTATTATTTCTATCTTGTTTCAACTATGTGAACTTTTCGTTTAAGGTAAGAATTCTAAACATGGCAACATGCGCAATTATTTCTGAATATCAATCTATTTTTACACTTTTTTACGTGTGTTAATTCAACTAGCAAAGATTATTTTTGTTTCGGCCTCTCTGCTGTCTATAATTAAGTTCTTCACTTAAGTTTGTTGTTATCCAACTCAAGATGGGTAGCCTAAACACGCGTATGCGTGAGAGAGCTAGCAAGTGCAAAAGTCCAAGGACGTTGCAAATCCATTTTTACGCATGCAATCCTCCAGTGGAATGTTGAGTCAAAATAATGCTAAACTAAAATACTAGCTCTGTTTCCGGCTTGCAATCAAGCATGCGTTAGCAATTTTAAATCTGACATGAAGATTATTATAAACGCGTTCTCTGTTATCAAATTTGCTTTTTCATAAATGATGTGAAATATAAAGATATTGTTTATGAACAAGTTATTTGTAACAATCATGACACATTAATACGTGTTAAATCTCTGATTCAATATGTACACTTACATATACTTGTTCATTTATTACAACAGCAAGAAACACAATCTAGTATGTTTTCAAATGAGTATCATCACCGTCAGCATCTCACTGAAGTATTAGTCGTTGTTTGAATAAAAATGTTCGAATGGTACATAATTGGTAAGAGATGACCCACGTATGTCTGGCTATACTAAAAGCAGCCGTTTCCAATGTAAAAGGGTCGCCTTATATAACTAAGTAGAACGGGATGATCCGTGTGTATTTTCTATCAGGCAAGTAAACCGGTTTTTTATTTTTCTGTGATCGTCCTATTGTTTTAATATTGTTGTATAAATCAAAATTGTCCTCTGGTTAATTGAGTACACAGCAAAGCAGGAATCTTAACGAAGGCATGGATGTATCATATTTTCTACACCCACCGGTAAATAATGTAGCACTTTATTAAATTTCATCAAGATAGGCAACCATTTTAATGCATTTGATTATGTTCGGTGATTTGGAAAAAATAGATTTTGTTGGTTTCACAGTGTTTACAAAATAGATACTTCAAGATACTTTTATATTTAAATATGTGTTATTTACCGTTACAAGCTATGTGTGTTTATTTTTATATTTTTGTACATCTGTTTTCTTAGCCGTACCGTACCGCTCATTAGCAGATATTTACTTGAAATATAAATGACGTTGATTATAATGTTTGTAGGGAATTTGGTCAAAACACTGGCGACGAGAGATGCGAACTTATTCGAACACAATGTAAAACGGACTTATGTCGCACACAACAGTCGCGACGAGTCCCCCGAGTTATGTCGGATAAAAGATAACTGTTACTACAATTAGTATTGTGGGATTGTCGAAAATGTCTTAGATCAATCATCTCCAGAAATTTGATTAATTACAGCAATAATCACGGGAAATTAAAGAAAAATACGTATTGGATTTTTAACTCAAAGCCGTATCAAATTAAAAATAAAAAAAAACGTTATCATTCAGTTGAAGAAGTTAAGCCTGTGTAAAATTTAATTGCAAAAATCTCAATAGATTTTTTTAAATGAGGTAAAATTGAGGAATTTATAATTACCATGTTTGACATCATTAAATACAAAACGGAATCAACTTCGTCTAGAAGAGAAATGAATAGAAGACAAGAAATATTAGAAACACATTTAGTGCAAAATGAACGAAAAAAATTGCATAAAATGTTTATTCATACCCATGAAGAACCAAAAAATTATCGAATATGGTCAAAATATTGAGGATGAAAGAGCAAATCTCAGTAATCTATTTTGTTTGTAATGAAGTAGTTATGCCCTACGTTACATACCTTCTGGCATGTACTATATCATACTTATGTAAGATGTATGTAATCATCTAGTCATTGTGTAACATGTTATTCAGTGGTTCTTAAATATATATATATATATATATATATATATATATATATATATATTCAGACAAGTATTGTTAAATAGCACGGATGATTCTTGCTTAACAAGCTTTCTTTGTAGTTTTTCAATTTTTATAATTGTCTTTCTTGTTTCTTGGTTGAATCTGTGCAAGAAAGTTCCATAGTCGTCTTGGTCCATTTCTTTTTCTTTGCAGGTATTTTGACTGAGTTTTCGAAAGTACTTGCAAAGAAAAAGAAAAAAATATATGGACCAAGACGACCATGGAATTTTCTCACACGGATTAAACCGAGAAACAAGAAAGACAATTAGAAAAATTGAAACACTACAAAGAAAGCTTATTAAGCAAGAACACTACGTGCTATTTAACAATACTTGTCTGAATTAAAACTTGCTGCCTAAATACACAATATATATATATACATTATATATATATACATTATATATATATACATTATATATATATATATATATATATATATATATATATATATATATATATAGAGAGAGAGAGAGAGAGAGAGAGGGAGAGTCTTATTTATTACTGCCCTTTCAAGTTTACACTGATACCATATTGGAAAATAAATAATAAATATAAACATGTTTTCATTATTAACACTTGTTCTTAAATATAGATTAAATAGTTGGTCGAAATATATTCTTAACCATTAGTTGTCGATGAGTCTAGAAGAAAAGAAACTCGAAAACCACTCGTATTTCCTCCTATCTCACAGACACATGTATCTAAACGTCCTGGATTCTATTTATCCACAGGCGTCAGGCAATACCTCTTAGGCAGAACGCAACTCCTATCTCGATATAGACTATTAGTAAGGATGCAATAAGTGTAGGTATTCATTGTCAGTTGAGGCTGATAGGAGGCAAGGACATATAAGGTTTAATTAATTTCATTGTACAAGAAAGTGTAGAAAAATAACTCGTACAGTGTTAAAACCTGTGGCTCAGAGCAAGATCGTCTGATGCGTATATCGCTTATATGTGAAAGAAGATTGAATTATATTTGGTCATTATGCATTTTTCATTTAAGCGATTTATATTTTCCTTTCACCAAATTATAAATTCTACTTGTAAATAATAGTCTTTATAGATATATATATATATATATATATATATATATATATATATATATCCGTACAAAAGCATAGTCTAGAAGCGTGTTGACCTACTAGATTTATGTAAATATATTAAGACTTTCTGAGTTAAAGAAACTTTTCATTTCATTTTTAAAAATTAATAATAAATAGAAAATGTGAGAATAGTAAAATAAAATACATTTATTCCAATAATATATTCACACACATCGGCATGTCTGTATTTTATGGGACTGTGACCGTGAAACCTTTGTTAATACCCTTTAACCACAAGTAAATGAGATTTTAATTAGTTTTGTGGGGTTGGGGGTACGATTACATGTATAGAGTCTGAAACCTTTCGCAGTAAAAAAAAAAATAAATTAAGTCATTTTACAGATGTTAGAAGTGTAGTTAAGTTTGTATATAAATGAAACTTAAAATGATTACCAACTTACGGTAAACGGATCACTACCGGCTTGATTATCTTCTTATTTTCAAAACAATGTTTTTTTCATTCAAAATCGTAAGAATAATCGTAAATAGAAAGTTATAAAGAAATTAAAAAGAAATCGCACAAGTAGAAAACAATAAGAACGCATCGGGAATTAATGAAATGTCCTTTTACAAAGCAGTATGTAAAATTTTTCGGAAAAATATTTTTTTAAAATATGTAATATATGATTAGATAATCTAGAATTTGGCAAAATGTTCTTAATATATTAAAAAGTTTAATACACTGTTTTATGTACGCTTTATGTAAGCATCTACTTTGTCTTAATCTCGTTCTACACCGTATTTATCACCTACTATCTGGAACATCGTAAAGTTTCGTTTGATGTCCTCCTAAGTTGGCAGGTCGAGAGGCGACCTGAAGGTTTACCTTTAATAATCGGTATGTAGACGGGTTACATGTGTCACGATGTTCCCCGGTTTGGCGATTCATAGTCCCAGGCTGTTGAGAAAGTATAACGTGCCTAAATAGACTTCGTGGCTTAGTGGGGGATGCCCTTTTCTCTACCATGCAACCTCTCTCCCACAGAAGAGACATTGCGAGCCTATCCTTGTTTTATCGTTATTTTCATGGCAGGTGCTCGTCTGAACTCCAATCTCTGGTCCCCTGTCGCCAATCTTTCACGAAAAACATCCGTTTAGCTGAATCCACTGTGAAAAATTTCCCCCACTCTATATCTGTGCCTAAATCAAAACGCGGATTCCATGAACAAAGCTTCTTTCTTAGAACTGCACACCCGTGGAACTCTGTTCCGTCTGCCTGCTTCCCTCAGGACTACAACTTGGATGTCTTCAAGTCCAATGTTAACAAATTCCTAATGAACCGCCCCCTTAATTAAACACTTCATCAAATCTCCACACTAACGTAATGTACTTGCAATAACCCTTGTCCCTGAGTGGCTTCCGGGCCTTGATAAGTGGTGATAACTGTGTAAAAATAAAACAAAAAAAAAACAATCACTTCACTCATCTTCAGAGAATTATCAATAACAAATAAATGACAATCATATCAGCAAAGTTAATATTATTCCATTTTCAATATAGGATTAAAGTTTGACTATCAAACGAAATGTGATAAATGGCACACATTTCCAGATATTCTCCGATTAATTTATGGCTAAAGCTCTGTACGTCGGTATTAAATATGGAAATCATTAATCTGCTGTAAAACGTACAAAACTAAAAGAAACAGATTAAAAAATGCCCTGATTCGATGTTGCTTTGCTTTTGTCATTAGACGAAAAATGAAATAAATCGCAACCCATCAAACATAAAATCCTCTGGAATACAATACCCATGAAGGTGCATTCATTCTGGGCAGTTTCGTCAAGAAACAAAATTTATCAAAAACAAAGCAGCAAAAAGGTTACACAAGAGCTGTCTTTTTGTTGCCCTCTTAAAACTATAAACATTTTATAATCTATCAGATGAGAAAAATAAGATAAAAGAAATTGCAATCGCTGTAGTTTGAGTACATCGATTCAACAAAGAAACTTTAGCCTTTATAGAGTAAAGGATACCTATAGCTTGAACTGAGCTGCAGTGAAATGTCAAACGTAATTAATCAATTGGAAAGACATCACGTAAGAAATGACACACGGCTACTTTAATTCTTTACAAACACCACAGAACAAAACGCATGTGCAACAAAAGGAGAGGCCCCAAGCTGTATAAATAGTTACCTTCTCATTGTATTTTTCGAGAAATGAATAGAGTGATTCATCAGGGGACGTTTACGGAAACTAAGTTAGATTTTTTAAGCTGTTGGGCTATGGATGTAGCCAGTGTTAAAATATGCTTAAAAACAAAATCCCTAAACAGCACCCATCTAACGAAAGAAACTTAGCCTGTACACTGTACATCTGGTGGCAATATATATATATATATATATATATATATATATATATATATATATATATATATATATATATATATATATATATATATGCTTTTGGGACGAACATTAAAAACAGAAGAGGAAGTCAGGATTTATGCATTTGAAAACCACTGTTTGAAAAACATAATCTGAATCAGTCGGAAATATAGAATATTTTGGGCTTTAGAATGACATCAAAAATGCGACCAAGATAGGAGAAATTAGACTTATTTCTAGTTATTAAAAGAGGTCAAATATAACAATGTATATCATGTGTTCAAGGAACAAGTTTTCAGTAAAAGACGTTGTGGTAAATTTAAACCCGCTGCACTAACCAAATCTGTCGTGATACAGAGTCATACCAAGGAAGCAAAATAAAAACACTAAAGAAAACGAGAAAATCGTCTATTCAGAAAGTGTTCTAATAGCCTTTAAAGATCATGAAATTTTGTAAAGTAAGTAATAATGAATATTACAAAAGAAAACTCTTTGAGGTGTGCTAAGTTTATAGAATTCCAAATACATAGATAATAATGAATATTACAAAATAAAACTCTTTGAGATGTGCTAAGTTTATAGAATTCCAAATACATAGATAATAATGAATATTACAAAATAAAACTCTTTGAGATGTGCTAAGTTTATAGAATTCCAAATACATAGATAATAATGAATATTACAAAATAAAACTCTTTGAGATGTGCTAAGTTTATAGAATTCCAAATACATAGATAATAATGAATATTACAAAATAAAACTCTTTGAGATGTGCTAAGTTTATAGAATTCCAAATACATAGATAATAATGAATATTACAAAATAAAACTCTTTGAGATGTGCTAAGTTTATAGAATTCCAAATACATAGATAATAATGAATATTACAAAATAAAACTCTTTGAGATGTGCTAAGTTTATAGAATTCCAAATACATAGATAATAATGAATATTACAAAATAAAACTCTTTGAGATGTGCTAAGTTTATAGAATTCCAAATACATAGATAATAATGAATATTACAAAATAAAACTCTTTGAGATGTGCTAAGTTTATAGAATTCCAAATACATAGATAATAATGAATATTACAAAATAAAACTCTTTGAGGTGTGCTAAGTTTATAGAATTCCAAATACATAGATAATAATGAATATTACAAAATAAAACTCTTTGAGATGTGCTAAGTTTATAGAATTCCAAATACATAGATAATAATGAATATTACAAAATAAAACTCTTTGAGATGTGCTAAGTTTATAGAATTCCAAATACATAGAGATAAAATAAAAGTTAATAGAATTCTTAGAACTATCTTAACTAAGTATGAAATTTTGAATTACATAAAAATAAAGAAATGTAATTCAGATTCCTTAGATTCTTTATATATTTTATTTTGACTGTTTCCCCTGTTCATTTCGAATAATAGAATATGCACCCGAGAAAAGATTAAAAGTTTACGTTTTTTAAATTGTAATCAGAAATATACTTTTCTTGCTGTTGACAATATAATTTCATAGTCGTTTTTCTGTTTATTTTAAATAAGTAGGGAAAACCATTATTGTCCTGGATTGAATGAGAATAATAACCCTCCCATCATTTGATTGGAAGTCGGCACAATCGCCCATTTTTAAAAACAAATCGATTGATTGCCTTCTCGGAGTGTGCATGGTGAAAGCTTCACATGCCTCCCTGAAATGACTTAGTCAACAATACATTGTACTCTATGTTGTATTGTAGAGAATCTACTGTTGATTTAATAAAATCATCTCTTTATAATTGCCTCATTTAAAGTTTAAAATATATATATCAGTAACATGATTAAATTGCTCTCTAAAATGAAATATTCATTTCGAACGTGCGTCTGTCTCTACATTTGATTTTATAGGTTCTGCTTGATCGATAATAAAACTCCTCCAGTACACATGTGATGCTACGTTGGATAAAAGTGTTTACTTTGATAAAAACTGGACTTCCTTTTATATCGATTTTTTTTCGATTATTAATACTAAGTATTCCGTTACAAAACCTGCATCAGAACACCCACAAACATATTAAGTACTTTCGTGACTAATTTAAAAAAAAAATCGGTTTAGTCATATTCGGGCCCATAAGGAACGAACTCTCACATACACAGGTAAAGTTTATTTTATGTAATTATAGACAGACAGATAGTAGTTTCAGATGTATACAATATATTCACGTTTCATAAAACTAATTCAAAACGAATTTAGATTTTGTCTATCGTTTTAGAATTGTGCACACTTGATAGTGAATAGCGAAAATGATGGACGAATGTTGAGAAAAATCGCGAGAGAAGCAAAAAGACAGAAGAGGGGAGGAGGTTGAAGAAAAGATGGGGAAAAATTAGAGATGAAAATAACAGAGATTTAAGATCGTGAAGATTGAGGCGAACAAGCGGGAAAAGTGAAAGGACTAAAATAGATGGACAACAGATGAATGGATTGAAGGGAAGAGAGAATTTCTACCATGTATTCGGAGATACTTTGATGGTGAAAATTTAAGCCATCCAAAAGTGGTCTATTTGTTTATTGATTCTATTAAATTTGCATATAGGCTTGATTGTATTGAAACGGGGTTACGTTTACTATTTCATTGTTCATTAAAAGATCTAATAAACAATATGTTAAGGTTTTTAACAATCACATGTATTCTAGTAATTATTGATGTTTTCGAAATTATCATCAATTTTCATAACATGATATAGAGAAAAATATGTAATGCATTTTAAGTTTTAGAAAATGGTGTTAATCTTATTGACATGTTATAAATGATATCTGATCCGTATGAAGGGATTAATAATGCTCAATAGCAACACCATTAGTTACAGTTGATCCATTTATTTTTCCATATTTTTATTATGCCAATGTACCTGGGGAAAATGTAAAGGGACTATCATGACCGTGGGGACTCCAAGAAATAGGCAATAACATTCGAGCACGGAGTGTAAAGAACAACTGGAAACGATTTTCGAATGATCTTGCCCAAAAACGAATGGAATCAGGGTCATTAATCAGAGAGAACGCCTAGCGCAAGGGAATGTATTTAATTATATTGTACATTTAAATCTAAATTTACAAAAACAAAAACAAAATAAAGCGATAGGCAAGCTCTATCAGATAAAATAGACTGTAAATTAAGAAGAGAAAATAAAGTCGATGTTCGCAGTGATATTTCTTGGAAACAAAAAGAAAATAGAAGTATAATCTATGGGAAATAATAAATAAAACGACGCGTGCAAAAATGGCGCCTATTAGATTCTTCTCTCTCGTAAAGAAATACATGCTTCCTTTCGTGAAAAGGACAAAATGGAAGGTAGAAAGGGAAAATACACTCTAATTTTGCAGAACGAGGATTGTTACAAACGTATAAAAAATATTGGTATATGTATAAGTTATATGGATCGATACGTAGATAAATAAATAAGTGGATTACGAAAACGTATCGTAAGAAAGGTTAAACAATATCAATGTCTTAAACAACTCG
This sequence comes from Euprymna scolopes, assembly GCF_053919585.1. NCBI lineage: Eukaryota > Metazoa > Mollusca > Cephalopoda > Sepiida > Sepiolidae > Euprymna > Euprymna scolopes. The sequence goes on from NC_136489.1 coordinate 89,297,162, forward strand.
TATAATAAAACCAATACAAAATAACATCAACTTTTCAAAGGATCAAATTTTTACAAATTTTCAGAATACATTGTGATGTCAAATGTCGCCTTCTCGTTTCTTTTCCTGTTTCGATTCATCCGCATGCTATAATTTGAAGAATTCGTTAATATGTAGAGGCCCAACACGTTGTAGACCCCATCGAAGAATCATAAGAAAGAAAGAGGAAATAAATTCAACTCGCTTTTAACAATAGTTTTATTTCTTCTTCTCCGGTCACACGTGACTACTCGTCTCGTTTGTGACGTCACCCACGTGTCTTGAACTTGACAATCTGTCCGCGCAGACATTTAAAGCAATCTTTATTCTTTTCTCCTTGCCGTGACATCACCTTCTACATGGCTCAGACATTTGCATACAACTACTGTCCGCGTGTTCGCGTTCTGTTTCAATGAGAATAATTGAGACGCACATATATATATTTTTCCGGTAAATAACAAATATTTTTTTCTGTCCATTGTGTTCAGTTATATTGCTATTTTTCTGTTTTGGCAAAAGGCAAAACACACTAGCACGTTCAGACACGCAAAATAATAAATTCTCTCAATTTAATTTACACAGGCTCACACACATATCGTCTTTCACATTCTCTCTCTCTCTCTCTCACACACACACACACACACACACACACACACACACATATATATATATATATATATATATATATATATATATATATTAATGTTGAGACAATTGAATCGGGAATCAGAAAAAAATGAAACATTTTAAAGTATCAGAATCGGTATCGGTAACATGTGAAGATTTTGAAGCATTGGAATCAGAATATTTATGCTTAGCTTCCGATGCTAAAACATATTCTTATATATTTTTTTCTTTTGTCTGTTTTTGTTCAAAAATTTTTCATTGTGGAAATTATGATAAAATGATTAATTTATTTTAAAGTAGCGGCAAATAAAATCTATAGATCACCCCCTCATAATGATATTTTTACGTTTACATATATACAATAGGTTTTAAGGTAGTCTGAATAAAAATAAAATAAAATAAACAGCTATATACCTAATATCAAGAAGTTACAGGAGAATCAAAATTGATTTCGGTAATTGTAAGGAATTTACAACTGAATCGGTAATTGTATTGGAACCGGGAAAAATATTGGAATCATTCTAGTGTTCGTGATTATATAGATTATGCCAGTGTTTCTTTTGTATAGCGAAATAGACAATCTGAAATCGAAACTCATCCGTTTTAGGCAATATAAGATTGTAACAATTATTCAATGAAGCGCAACTCTGAAAAGGGAAAGAACTCATATTCATAGAAACAATACAAGTTGAAAGGATCTTTTTAGATTGTTCTTTTTTAATTAGATCTTTGCATTATAACTCTTGGTAGCTAAAACTTACAAGTACTAATGTGTTCAACATAGAGCAAAATAAATATCATCTTATCTACAAACCCATTCCTTATGTTTCGGTTTTTCATTATGGCTAAACAGCTAAGTTCTCAAGTAGATCTCGAAACTCTTAGATTTAAACGTTAAGACTAAAGAATAAAAATAGCAATTTAATAGGCCGCTCTTCTTTTTTTAATTAAGAGCTTTAAATTATCGCTCATGGTAACGAGGATGTCATTAA
>NC_136489.1:89303798-89311298 GCF_053919585.1 Euprymna scolopes
AGATCAACTCTTTCAACTTTGACATTTTCTCATCCTAATTATTTCGCCTCAAAATGATTAAAATTCTTGTCGAATGTTTGAATACCCGGTATGTATAAATTTCAAATTTCTCTACCCAAACTTAGCTGTGTAGTTTCTAGATACCGCAAATGCCAAATCTTTTGAACTTTGACCCGTTGGCAGCTCACATTTTCGACCCAAACCGATTAAAAAGTTAGCCTTATGTCTGAATACCCTTTATGTAAAATTTCAAATGTTTAGTCTAAATTGGCTGAGTAATAAGGCAGATACAGATGAGATCTAATTTTATTAACTTGACCCCAATTTTGACCCCTAAATATTTTTATTTTTGGGGGGCTCAAATTAAATAAAAATGTTTGATCCATGACCAAGTTTCCTACATTTAAAATTTCAAGAGTTTAGACCAAAAATTGGCGGAGGAGTTTGGTAGAGTTGGCAAAGCTCTAATCGTTGAACTTTTACCCACTGACAGCTAAATGTCTGGTCATAAACCGATTAAAAAGATTTTCCCATATCTCAATACTTCCTATGTCATATCTCGAGTCTCTCAACCGGAAATTGACAGAGTTATTTGGTAGAGAAAATGGAAACACACGCAGACAGACATTTTCACTTTTATACATATGTGTGTGTTAAAATTAAATACGTATGGTATCACTTTATGAACCAAATTATATCTTCAGATCAAAATATATATTTTACTTTAATATACGTATAGACCCCTTACTCTAATTTTGATAAAATATTTTTGAATAAAAATGTCTCATCAAAATCTTTCAATTACTTTGAAATTAAGGTTCATCTAAATTAATTCTTGTTTAATAATATTCGTTTCAATGTGTTTCATCTCTCAAATGTAAATAAAAAAAACAACAAAACAATATGGCAATTCAACCAATTATGATAATTCCTACCAACGAACACTTAGGGAATATTTATTAACTACCGTAACTCCATGAAATTCTCACCGTATATTCTACATCAATCCGTATAATTTACTGCTTTATAATTAAAAAAACAAACAATACATATCTGTCAGAGGAAATACAAAAGTTGTTCAAAAAGTAAAACACTTATTTCTGTTCACCAGGGTCTCTACAGTGCATATAGACTACAATGTAGTGGATACTAAGTCACTGCAACGAGGCATGTGAATTTTCCCCCACTCCACTGCGATGAGTCTCCGACTAGAGCTAATGATGAATAGATTCGATTGAAGAATATGCGATTTCTTTGATTTCGATGACAATAAAATTATGGAAAATTCAATCGCCGTCAACGGCTAGTATCACTGTGATTTAATAATATTTATCAATATATATATATATATATATATATATATATATATATATATATATATATATATAACTATATATATATATATATATATATATATATATATATATATATATATATATATATAGTTATATTGTTATGTGCCGGATCACTCTTTCAGCTCGGATTTGGTTGTTTAGATTAAAGAAAAATAGACTTCGCAAAACAATTTTCATATTTTGAAATATAAAAATAAGTCTCTGCTCGCAATCTATCTTTTTCATACTCTATCCGGCTGCATGTTTCAGTTATATTCCCTTTTTATTCATTATAGATTATTTTTTAAATATTATATAGTAAATACATTATTCATTTTTAATTTTCTACTTTCTGTATTACCTTCGATTATTAATAAGAGAGAAGTAAAGATCTAACGAGAATAATAACACTTAGTTTGATAGATTCAAGATTACTTGAAATCGGAAGATCGAACATCATGGAATGGAGAATTGTGAATGAAAGATATTTAATGAGATATAAGTGGCTTTTGGGTGGATTGAAATTTGTGCTTAATAAATGTTAATCCTTTTAAATCTTACAAAAATTAATCCTCAGCCTGATGTCTAATTTAGCATGCATTTTGTGTTATTAAAATATTCAAGTTCGCATGTGTTAAAGTAATGTGGTATAATTAACGGAATTGGGAAGTTTCACAAACCAGCGTCGCTGATATTTGTATAGACTAAAAGGAAATGACAAATATTGTAGAATTGTTCATGAACAACACCGGCGCAGAAGAAAGCGACTTTTAATCTTATTGCAGTACATCGCCCAGCAAAGTGTAATCAATTGAATAAAAAGAGGCACGGGAGGGTTTGGGCGAGAACCAACTGCGGCACGGCGTTGCCGTCTCTTGGCACACGAACGCCAAGATGAAAGAATAATCCATCAAATTCTAGTGACTTAGGAGTTTAACGACCAATGCTGTATTCTTACTGCTCGAACCAACACGCCAGCACCAATGCGAGCCGGGCGATCCATCATATGCAAAGAGTCAAACAAGGGGGACGACCGAGCTGTGATCCGCTCATACCTCTCACATACATGCCAAGAAAGAAATGTGAAATTCAGCAGATGTAACGAGAGGTGGAAGCAAAAATAACTGATTTGTTGGTCACTCAGGTAATCAGGTAGAATATGATGAGCAAAGAAACAGTCGAACGTTGTACACGTATTGTCAAACCAAAGACCGGAATGAAAACCACCGTATTCAACCTCAAACTGTAAGATAGAAATGATTTGTAAAGTCAACAATAGTAAAACACGGTGACTCATATCTTTTCCTTACTAGTTCGTAACTATTTATCAAGGTCAGTAACTACTCGAGTATGAGTTTAAATGAGACGGAATGATTATTCACCGTAAATTAGGAAAAAATATTAGACTGCTAACATTGAACAATGTTATAAAGTGCGTTTGCTTATTACTTTCTTATGAACATCTCTCCAAACAAGGCATGAAGCCACTTGATGTAAAAAGCTAAAAGATGGCAATTTAAAAGTAAAAAAATCTAACCAATAATACATGTTATATAAATAGATTCCAACCCGTAAAACCCGTAAAAGATGTGAAAATGTGTAAACCCATAAAAGATGTGAAAATATGTAAACCCGTAAAAGATGTGAAAATATGTAAAACCAGTAAAAGATGTGAAAATATGTAAAACCTGTAAAAGATGTGAAAATATGTAAACCAGTAAAAGATGTGAAAATATGTAAACCAGTAAAAGATGTGAAAATATGTAAAACCTGTAAAGATTCAAACCCGTAAAACCTGTAAAAGATGTGTAAATATGTGTGTGTATGTATACATAAACACATACATATTTACAAATCTCTTTTTTCTCTCTCTTCAGTGTGTATATGTGTGTGTGTTTGTGCATGTGTGTAGCGGTTTTGATTTGTTCTTTACTAAATATGTTAATCTTGTATTATTGTATTTTTGTGTTCATGCACGCTCAATGATATCGTCGTATTTTATGACATCGTTTTAAACGGTGTAAGGCATAAGAACTTTTTCTTATCCTCATTAAGTGAATAACGTCGTCCTTTAAAGCCGAGAGAAGTAGGGTAATCATGGATGACGTCCCAAACTGATGACTTAATCGGAGAAAAAGAGTTTAGTAAACGTTTACAGAGCATGACAGTTCATGTCACCCTTACACCAAGTGGCTTCACGCCTTTCCTGGAGCGATTTGCATTAACTCTAATACTTAAGCTTATCGTTATAATAAATATCAGCAAGTATGTTTACACCATACTTAAGCTGTAGAATTGTAAACGTTGTTTTGAGCAGAGAGTATTACAAACGTTAACGTTTACAGTGTGTTTCATTATTAAATTTTTATGGACATCTCTCCAGACAAGACATGAAACCACTTGATATAAAAAGCTAAAGTTTGACAATTTTAAGGTAAAATATCTAACCAATGATAAATGTTATATAGATAGATTCCAACCCATAAAACCGCTCTTTGTCAGAAACACACACACATGAACACGCAAACACAACTTTCTTTTTTTTACATAGAATGTACAAAAAAAGTTTCATAATAACAAATACAAATTAAGAGTACAAATTTAGTATTTTGATATGTCCACGCAGCAAATACCAAACGAGGAAAAATAAAACAAAACCTAGAACGAAAAGGAAACCGAATAACAACAACAACAACAACAAAAAACATAGGCCGCGTGTTGCTATAGTAGACGGCATTTTTTATTACTTACTGTTTCTATTTCCTTAATATAACTAAATATATCTAACTGTTCATTCGTTTGTCATACTACAAAAAGCTAACAATACTATATTCATATATTTGTGTCATAAATAGTGATGGCTATATAATAAAACAAGTTTGAATAAAATTGTGAAATTACTATTAGCAAATTAGAATACATTTCCTTCTATGATAATTGAAATGTCTTCTGGAATAAAAAAAAACTAACAAATGAAATGAAAAACTGTTGCTTGCTATAGTAAATACATCAATGTTTTAACAGATTGCTTTCTTGGTGTTGTGTGTACATTTTTCCCATTAACTTTTAGCGCCTTTGCGAATGCGTTTTTTTATTTTTTATAAAACGGAAAAAGGTTTCTAATTCCATTTTAAGTAAGAATAATTATCGTAGCCAATTACACCGGACAATCATTATATGAGTCAACGGGTAATGTGTCGGTTAGTGAAATGTTAAAGTTGTTTCTGTCTGTCTTTCTGGCGTTGTTTCACCCGGCGGCCTTCCACGTGAAATACCAACTTTCATAACGATTATGAATCACCATGTCTACTGGGTGATTTATAGTGCATTATATTTACACTGACAATATGACCCGGCGTTTTATAATTGAAGCTAATATATACAATCCTGTAGGCTAGTAAACTTTTCGCACCTATTTATATATTATTTGCCCTGGTATGGAGTAATTATATCTCTTGAACAGAGTAAAAAAAGAATCTCTAACTTAATATGATACTATTTGTCTCCCATCCTAAATCCTCTGTCGCATCGATGAAATGTTGTATCATTGTGCTATTTTAACAAGTACCTCGACGGAATTAGTTCTGATGAACTTACTGCACTTGTATCCCTCAAGGCAAGTGCCTTTGACGAAAACGACTAGCAGCATAATCCCACCTGTTCTTGTAGAAATTGTCATATGCCAGAGCTATATCTACTCCAGCAGCTTGGTTCCTTGAACCGCATGACTTAAGAATACTCAGCTCATTGTTTCGCTGACTGTACCACGATGTAGCAAATTAATTGTACTACACAGCATAATTATGTTGAAACACTAGCCCATGTAAGATCACTGAAATTAAGCAACGTTGAGCCTGTTGAGTAATAAAATGAGTGCCCATATGAGAATTCCACCTGTTGAATGTACTCAACGCTTATCTGGGCATTCTTTTTAGTCGTCCTGAACCTCTTCTTGCCACTGCACACAAGCAATGCTTATTGAGATGGTTTGGGATTGGGTAATCCTTGTATCATAATTACACGTGTAGCTAACTTTACATGATAATATACCATTGCATTTCCAAACTGAAAGAATATAACATAATCAGCCGGTTACTGGTGTGTGACCGACCCACGTGTTACACGAAACGTTTTAAAAACGGTCCCATGATGATGTGAAGATTGGTTAGTCAGTAGGGCCTTAGTATCAAGAGGAAAAGCATACCTGAGACGTTGGATGTGGCTGTGTGGCTCCTTCTCCTATAAAAACGTCTTGACCTTTGGTAGCATTCGGGTTGGAATCTTTCTTTTTCTCAGGGCCGCCTCATACTTTAATGAAGACATTTATGGCAGACATACAAAAAACGACACGCGACACAATTTATATATATATATATATATATATATATATATATATATATGTATATATAAATGGATGATATGTGAAAAATGTTATGCGATGTGTCGAAAGATACCATAGCAAAAAAAATAAATAAATAAAAAGGGGAAAAACAGATTTGATATTCCCGAAGCGCTTTTCAACCGACTCTCTTCAGGGGAATCGTCGGTAAATTGGTTAATTACTCAAAACCATGAATTGGTAAATAAAATATTGTAATTGTAAAGTGGTCGGAAAAAAAAGAAAAATTGGTTCACGGACGACCAAGAGTCATTAAATAACTGCAGTGAATGTTTTAACTGCCTTTGTTTGCAGAGAGAGGGACGTCGAGAATTGATGACAATAGTCTCTAGTACGTCGAGGTGGAAACGATGTCGTGCTCTATGTAAAATAGAAAAACTGTTATCAGAGTAGGGATCACGACACGTTCTCTTGTCCAACAAGTGGTCACCTATAGCAGACTCTTGCGCCTGTGAACTATATATATTATTATTTATATAATCTTAACTATTTATTTTACAAAAATATATATTACAATACAATATACAAATTATAATTATTTGTTACAATGAAAACTACACAATAGGTTCTTCAAAACTAACTAACCTACCGTAACTAGTGTTGAGGGAAGGGGCGCCTCCCTCATTTACGGAGAGACAGAAATATACGTGCTCACCTCATGGCTGTCCTGACAGATAGAGGTCGATAAAAGAAAGGGAATTATGGGGCTGCATTTCTGTGTATTCCTCCGCCTACGGCCAGATCACGCTCATGTAGGGGGGTTGATAACAATCAGGGCACTAAGATATAGTGCCACATCCCTCCCTATGCATCTGAAATTTATGAGTATTCATAAATTTCAGAAGTCCCTAATTTTCCGTGGATGGCGCGTCAACTAGCCGTCTCCATTGCAGTGAAGCAATTTATTTTTTACGCCAGGCACCTGATCGGCTAGTATACTGTTTCAAATACCAGAGAGAGCAATAATCCTTGCCCTCCATCGAGGCAGATAGAAAAAGCTTATTTTAACCAAGCCTGGGATTACGTGATTCATCACGCCGACATATACATATTTCAATTTAGTCTGTATCAACTTATCAGTTATTTTTATTACCATGAGTCGGAGTTACGTGACTTCATCTCTATTTTGATGATCACGACGGTTACTACATCAATTTACTCTTGTAATAGACAAAAAAACATTTAAAAACATCTACTACTACTACTGACTTTATTGCCTCCTTCGCCAACCAGTTTAGTTTATTTTAATAAGTCTGTGTTTGTGACCTCACCACAGGGAAGACGGTCACGCCGACTTATATTGATTCTGTTAGAGCAGGAAGTCTGCCGCTGAACGACTAATAGAACCATCAACCACGGAATATTTATTACTTGTTAAGTTTTTCTCGAAGTACAATAATATTATTCAATAATTAATTTAGGAAGGGCATCGGCCTTCATGAGTTAGAATACCCGATTAGGGCAAAAAACATTTTTCACCATGAAATTCAAACATTATTCCAAGCATTTGGTTCTTTAAGCGGCGACAAAGAACGAGCCAACTCAATTTTTCGCTTGGCTTATCCTCTACTTATTTGCCCAAATTCTTGAACAATCAGTAGCTGATTGGTCAGCCAATGGGGATTGCTGATTGATGGCTATTGTCGTAACAATCACTCTGGTTAGCCTCTGATTGGTTTAAGATAATCGGCGAATTAGTTGCAGTCATTGGGAGGGGCTATACGGAGCAATTCTGTGATTATCTAATTAATGATGTATAGCCGCCCA
>NC_136489.1:89316298-89428798 GCF_053919585.1 Euprymna scolopes
GGTCCCTCCCGTAAGTTCCCGATTTTAGTCTAAAGAAATTCTGACTAGACGTAAAATAACGGGGAAAACAATGATAACAATAGAATTTTTTGATTCATACGATATGATAGTGATGATGATCATTAATTCGATAAAATGGTGCGATTAAGGATTCAAGTAGAATACACTTAGTGATTGTGAAGTCCTTGTAATTGAAAATTGTTATTGAAATATAATTCATACAATAACTGAATAAGGAAGGGAGGAGTTTAAGTTTTGAGGCTACCGCTATATTTCTTTTTTTAGTTATCATGATATTTTTTATCGACTGGAAAAATGCTGTTTTCTGAGTAAGTTTTTTTTGAGTTGGGGATATGCTCACATGTTAATTTCCTCTCATATTATTATTCATCATTTATATGTCAATCTATCCATTTTGTTTGCCAGAATTCTTGTTGACTCACTTATAAAAAGGAGAAAGAACATTACTTGTGAGATTAGTTCATGCGGTTCCCCAAAAAGCTAGTGTTGAATGTTATTATCCGTATCGAATCCTAAATAAACATTAATGTCTACATTTTTCTTGCTTTATTAATTTTCTGTAACGTTTTTTTTTTTTCGCAATGAATTACAATTCAATGATAAGCAGTTAGCTTCCAATCAGGCTGTATATGGAAGTTCTGAGGAAGTCGTTTTCTAGATTAATTAATCACCTAAGGCGGACGCGTTTAATAGTCGCCTCATCCGTTAGATCCTTTCTGGTGTGATTATTTGCTCTGGGGCATTTTGGGAGCAGATGTATACAAACATTGTTTAATAGCAATTCACTGAATGCTGCCAATTTTCATTACTGTATTGTCACGTAATAAAAATATAACTAAAAAGATCTACAACCATATATATAGATAGAAATAACCTTTGTAATGTACCATCTCTATATTAATAAAACAGAAGATGGATGCGTGTGTGTCTATGTGTCCAAGTAAAAATATTTGTCTGATAAACTTTAAACATTGAATTTAACAAGAAAATAGTAATTATATATCCAGTATGGTTTATAACAAATACCATCTTTGTTCGAATGGATGAATATAGGATACAGAAATATATTGGTAGGTTTACGAATAAAATGTCCATTTTAACTTTTTTTATTACTTCTGCCCGCCGATATTTAAATACATATACATGTACTTTCCTTCAATAATTACAATGATTTATTTAATTACAAATTTAGATATGGGGTAACATTTTTGGGTTATTTTCATTTTCGTTGACATTTTACAAAAGTTTCATGATAATATTATAAAGAAAATATAACTATGCTATAAATCTGTTCTAGTAAAATTAAATGTACAATATTTTATATGTTTTAAATGATCATTTTAACTTTAGATTACTACAATTAAAATAATAATGCAGTTACATCCCCGTTGGGTACTTATGTTCTTCACTGCAAATTAAATAAAACAGCCTAGGAAACGATCCGAGATTCTGAGCTGCGTATTGTAATATTATAAACTTTTGAATATACGTATTTATTTAAATAACAAGTTGTGCATATATGTTTCTGACAATATGTGTATATTAGTGTGTGCCATTTATTTTTTTAATATTTGATTGGACTCTACAGAGTATTTATCTCTTGTAGTTTGCCTATATTCTATTATAAAATAATTATTATTTTGTCCTAATCTAAATTTAAATTGATCATTCAAAATTTAATTAAAATAGTTTGTATATTTTTAATATTTGTAATATATTGATTAACAATACATAAAATGTATCAGTAATTTTTCAGTGAAATTTTAAGAAAGAATCTTAGTCACTCATGGAAATATTACAATTTGGAATAGATTTTATCCTATCGAACTTTAAAAACTGTCAATTTGGTATGGATTAAACCAGTTTTTATTTCCTTGAAGCTTACGATGATGCTTCCACTCTTCATCATTTAACCCAACTACACAATGGAATATTCTTTTTTTAATCTTGGCTTTTTTTTTACCTGTTTTCATACAAGTTTTATAATTTTCAATTAATGTGCTACATGGCAAAATTAATGACTTCCAAATAATATTAAGTTGCTAAAACCATTTTCTCTCTGATGAAATAAATCATTTATTTAAAATCAATGGATTAAAGAAAAAACTTTAACTTTTCTATTCCTTGTCGAATAATAACATTGTCCTAATTTATTTTTAATTTACATAATTTAATTAAAAAATAATGCTTTTTGTGTTTTATACCCTCCGAGTGCATTAGAAGGAATTGAAAATTCTAGTGATATGTGACTAAACTTCTGCATTCCTGACCGGAAATTTTAATCTGTTGCAGATATTGGCGGACGAAACTCTTAGAAAGCACACCCTGTCATGGACATCCGTTATAAGCAGATATGCGTCATTTAACTCCTTGCAAAATTGCACTGAGAATAATAATGGCTATATACAAAAATAAATTCTAGAGCAGGAAAGGTCGCTAATTTTAATGAAACTACTGCCGTCTTTGTAACTTTTCAACTGTTTGAGTTAATCGACTACTTTAAGAACGTTTTACTTTTAAAAAAGCGTGCTCTGGACGCGCAGTCACAGTGATCCTTGAACGTTAGCCAAAGTGCATTAATAATGGTGGTTACTTGGTAGAAAAAAGTAGGAAAAGCTCGTTAGGTTTAATAGTTCAAAATTCGTCTTCGTAACCCTTCAACTTTGAGTTAAAAAAAATAACAGAAGACTTTTTTTTTAGAACGATGAGAAGGTATTTCAACAGTGCTCAATACGTAAATAAAGCTAATCAATATTTTTTAAAAATATAAATGATAATTAAGCTACACTAATTTTTCCGAGTTCTATTGCGTTATGTTTCGTTAGGCCATCGCACGGAAACGATGTTATTACGTGGTTTTACATATTCCCGTGGTGTTGAGTTTCCTACTTTAGCAATCATATTTTTGTTATTCAGACATTTTATCAGTGGCAATGGTCGCTCGTTTATCAGACAGAGTTTCATTTGACATCTAATTTAATAGATAGGGGAATTTTAGAATAATAATTCACATGGAAATGAAAAAGTAAAACCTAAAAGTATAAGTGGAATTTAATCAGATTTCCCTCTTAACTTTAATAAAAATACTTTCGAATAATTTATCAAAATAACGACAATCATAATGATGATAGTAATACATAAACCGAAACGTTAACCCCCCCCCCATCAAGCATAAAACAGATACCTTACTCTCGAGAGATAAAACTGAGCAAAATTCTAACGGCGAAAATGTATTTAAGAAATCAAGCAAAAAAAAAAAAAAAATCAAGCAACAACAAAAAAAAGCAGTTTTAAAAAGTATTGGACAGCATAATACCGAAATCAAATACAATTAAAAGGACACATACGTAGATACAATAGGACTAAAGATAAATGGAGAAAAATCTAATTTTCTATGCGCTACACTATAATCAAGTTTTAAAAACAATCGCGGAAAATCTTGCTGAAAAACTTTCCCTGTAACAAACTATTTTACACAAAATCTTTAAATGAAATAACATAAAAGTGGTCTATAGTTGTGAAAACTTTGCGATAATTAAATCAGATAAAAATAAATATATAATCAGGCAGTAAAGAAAAATAAAAACAAACTCGTAAGAAACTTTGCTAATATTACAACAAAAATAACACAAATATAATTATTAAAAACAGTAATGGACCAAATATTTATAAACTGCAAAACGCCAATAATGAGCAAAACAAATTGTAACTGTAGAACTTAGGCACTCTGTCCACTCCAAAATAAATGCCTAACCAAAAGCGTCTTTTTCTACGCCACAATAATTGTAATAAAAACCCCGAACTGTCGCAAAAAGAAAGATCAAGAGGTAACGATGCAACACTTCCAACACTAGTTTTGGTATCAAGAGCCTATTTACTGCAAAACATGACGCACTGCTGACACAACTCGACACTTTAATAGTCAAGCCCAAAACTCACTCTTTCTGAAAAATCAAACTTTTTTATAGCCTACAGAAAACGTCTTATTTGCACATTCAGAATGCATATAAAAATGCGACCATTTCTACTTTTTTTAAAAAATTTTTTCCTTTCACTGATATCTTACATGCTGCCAGAAGAATAGGTTTGTTACAAATGAAATCATTTTGTCACTCACGGTACGTAGTATCCAAACATCTCGGTGGACGTCGCTCTCTTTCGGATCATCATTGTGCTTCTTGTTTGGTTTTCCGTTGCTCATTATTTCCCTAATTTTGTTAATCTTCCCCAATCAAGCTAATGCAAAGAAAATGTATTGATACGCCGTCCACATCGATATTGTTAACTGTGTACCAGTAATCATACCTTCTGTCCATTCTGTTGTGCAGAGAGCCCTGGGAAGTTTAGCCCATACCTCCATTTCAATTTGTATGGACTTTGGATTTTCTGTAAACGGTCTAACCCTAAAGTGTCTCTATTAGTATTTAAATATCGTCTTATGGGGTACTGTACTTCAAGCTGCCCAACTAAAATACTGCCTGACATTCCACCTATCAAACATTTTCCGAAATATCTCCGAACAGATCCCTGCTCCATTGTCCATCAGCACCGCGTCGACAGGTCCATGATCTGAAAAGTATTTTCCGAATCTCCTACGATAATGTCGGTTTTCCGCTCGAATCTTTCTCAAAATGGCAAATCTCCCTGGATCACAATCTACTATAGATAGGTATACTCCTCCTTTATAGTGTGTGCCGTCAATTAACATTAACCGCGTACAATCGGCGGCCACTTGAATCTCTCCTGGTTCATGAATGGTTGGTGGCGGGTCGATTGTCCGACATTAATAGCAGTTTCTAACTACCTTTTGCACACTATCCCTCGTCAACTGCAGTAGATCCTCTGTAGTAAATAAAACATTATTTCCACTCCTCATACTAATCAGAACATCGGCATTATTCTTGCTAGAGGGCACACACATTACACTTAACTTTAAGTTGAATTCGTCAATCACTTCTCTTAATATCCTTAAACGTCGTAGCATAATTAATTCTGATGGTCCTTTTGTTCGAATGCCTTTTTCCATCAGTTATTATAAAATTAACCCAGCTATGAATAGCAACTGAATCAGTTCAGATCTCAATTTCTTCAACAGCAACGTTGGTGCGATTATAATCACTTTTTTTTCTTAATCATGCTGCATTCTCGACTGATCAATTTCAACACATACCCCAGTGATCATTTTACTTGCATCACACCATACAATTCCTGTTCTTATTTGGGAACATTCCACATCCCTCGAACCGAGGTACTTTGTAGAACATCTTCCACAACTTCTCGTAACACGTCAATTGTCTCGCTTTCTACCATATCTTTCCAATCAGTTCTGTCTACTCTCTTTAATAAATGGCTGCAAGTAGTTCAAAGCAATCCAGTAGTGGCCCACCAACTTTTCACAGGCAAAAAAAAGCAATGTACGCCTGCTAATTTAATTATGTATCTTTAGTAGGCAATTTCCTCTCGTAAATGACAATCTTCCTGCACTGTCCGTACTAAGCCAGAGACCCAACGCTGTTCCTCCCTTCAACGACTCGGGTGGTTTTGCTGCTAGACCAAACTTGTCAAGTCGACACACGTTCGCTGCTAGAACTACTGTTTCATTAACCAAAATGTCGTCTATATACAAATCTGTGTTCTCCCTGTTAAGATCCCTTATATTAAAAACAGTTTTTAAAAAATTTTGCCATGATTTTGAGGGCAACATTTAACCCGAACCCTGATCTAGTCAGACAAGAGGTATTCTCTTCATACCGGACCAAATTTGTAAATATGCGAATTTAAAATCCCCGAGTTTTGTTGCCACTGTCATCTGCTTGCACTTCCTCATATTTTCTCTGCAGACATCGATTGCGTCTCCACCAGAATGACACGCAATATACGTATTTATTTCTCGATATCCGAGAACTGGTTTAATGTTATGATTCGTGAGCTTCGTCACTGGCATTTTTGAAAGGATTCTCATCTGAACATCTTGATCGCAAGGTACTACGAGTCCTTCCGCAGGCCAACTTTTAACTTCATAATCAGAGTCACCTTTTGGTTTTTGTTTTCTTCCTATGATAACGATCAGCATTATTCTTTAATAGTGGGGGTTCTGATGTCTATTACTACTCAACACTCCATTTCATTCCATCAAATTTCGCACTAAAGACTTTGCCCACCACCTCACAATAGAATTTTTCTTCATTCTTTCAGTTTAAAAGTTCGCTTGTAGAGCAGTCTCCTCCTCTAATCTCCACGTCACCATTATCATCGATAATAACTCCAAGTTGGCGTATAATATCCATCCCCACTATTATATCGGCAATGTCGATCATTTTAAAAGCGGGGACGGAGGGCAAAAAATGTGACAACATAGGCAAGGGGGGGCTCATCAGTCAGAAGCGAAACCAAGAGAACAATTTCGCAAGCAAAAAAATAAAAATAAAAGTACATTTGACACGTGCCGGGTGCAAAATTTAAGTCAGTAAGCAAGCGCTTTTACCGATAGGCCCACAAAACACAAACGTTAAAACGTCGCAAATTTAGGTTTGAAAAACAATCTTAGCGTATATACGAACGCACACACAAACACAGACATTTCAGAATTATTTGATAGACTAGCGTTGGTGGGTCCAGCGTTCGCGGTCGTACAAAAAATTGTGACAACGGAGGAGGGGTGGCGGCGTTGCCTAATCGTAAAATAATTTGACAGCAGGGTGGGGAGGTAAAACATTATAAACAGGGGCGGAGTAAACATAAAAAAATGGTCTTGTGTTCAATCAGACAGAAGCGAAACTGGAAGCAAAATTTTGTAAGCAAAAAAGAAAAAATAAATAAAAATAAATGACGCGTGCAGGGCACGAAGTCGCATAACTGGAGTTACTAACTAATCATTTTTATCGATGTGCTTACGGTTACACAAATGTTATAATGGGAAAATTTATCTATTTAACACGAAAGAAAGTATCAACGATTCGCACATGCGAGGTTTGCAAATCTTGTCGAAAATCAGGTGTTTATCCGACCCCTTTTCAACTAAACGAAATTTCTTCATAATGGAAATAATGTAGAATTATTTCAAATTCTTCGATATTTTTGCCCGGTTTAACGATTCCGCGTTCTTCTGTGTACAATGCGAATGATAAAAGTTGTAAGCAGACATACAAACACACGCAGACAGACGTCTGGTCTTTATATAATAGATGTATACAGGGTGCCACCCCAAAAGAAAAACAAATACTAAATGGAGGCCATCTAGAACATATGCTGTAGAACGGAGAAAAAAGGCCAGAGACCCTTGTGATTTGATGTGATGTTATGAATATAATAAACTAGTTATGATCAAAGTTTGATTTCATTCGGAAAAACGCTAAGAAACGGGACCTAATTTTTTTTTTTTTTTTTTACACAGAGATCACCACTTATCAAGGCCCGGAAGCCACTCAGGGATAAGGGTTATTGCAAGTACATTACGTTAGTGAGGAGATTTGATGAAGTGTTTAATTAGGGGGGGGCGGTTCATTAGGAATTTGTTAACATTAGACTTGAAGACATCCAAGTTGTAGTCCGGAGGGAAGCAGGCAGACGGAACAGAGTTCCACAGGCGTGCAGTTCTAGGAAAGAAGCTTTGTTCATGAAATCCGCGTTTTGATTTAGGCACAGATATAGAGTGGGGGAAATTTTTCACAGTGGATTCAGCTAGACAGGTGTTTTTCGTGAAAGATTGGCGAGAGGGGACCAGGGATTGGAGTTCAGACGAGCACCTGCCATGAAAATAACGATAAAACAAGGATAGGCTCGCAACGTCTCTTCTGTGGGAGAGGGGTTGCAGGGTAGAGAAAAGGGCATCCCCCACTAAACCACGAAGTCTATTTTGTACTCTGTCAAGGCATGATAGGCTGTTTTTGGCAGCTCCTGCCCAGATATGGCAACAGTATTCCATCCTTGGCCGTACTTGGCTTTTATATAGATAGAGAATTGCATCAGTAGTGAGATATCTTCTGGAGCGGTAAAAGGATCCCACCATCTTTCCAGCGACCTTGGCAACAGACTTGATGTACGTGTTCCATTTCAGATCAGGAGTAAAGGTCAAACCCAGAAGCTTGTCAAAACACGGGGCCTCACCCAGACGAGAGCCATCCATCACAATTGATGCCAGCTGGGGATCAGAGCGTTGATGATGTAAGGATAGGAGTTTGGTTTTGGATGCATTAAAGGTAACTAGCCACATCTTCCCCCACTGAACCACGCGTTCGAGATCAGAGGAGAGAGAATCCGAGAGAACTTTGTCATTTACAGCCTTTGATGTGTTGCCGTAGATGGTCGTGTCATCAGCATAGATGTCAACGAATGATTTAAGTATGTGTTTAGGGAGGTCATTGATGTAGATCAGGAACAGAGTTGGGCCCAGGATTGACCCCTGAGGGACTCCAGCATTTATATTGCAGGCCTCCGATTTTTGTCCATCTACCACTACTCTTATGAGCCTATCGGAGAGAAATGATTTAATGATTGAGAAAACATTTCCAGTTATACCGTAGCTGGAAATCTTGTGAAGTAGACCCTTATGCCATACTTTGTCAAAGGCCTTTGATATGTCAAGAGCAATTGCCCTAGAAAGGAAGCCTTTGTCAAGAGATTCACTAATCCTGTGGGATATAACCGTCAGCACATCTGCGGTAAATCTTTTACAGCGGAAACCATATTTTGTGTCACTAAGAAGGTTATTCCTGCTGAGGTGGTTGACTATTTCTCTATTTAATATTGATTCCAGAAACTTACTCATAACACAGAGAAGACTTATTGGTCTGTACTGAGAGGGAGATGACTTATCACCTGAATTCTTAAATACAGGGCAAACTGATGAGGTCTTCCAGGGGGTCGGAAAGCACTTCTCCTTAAGGCAGCGCTTAAATAGTTTCGTAAGTATGGGAGCAAGTTCTGGTTGAAGCTTTTTTAATACTATAATTGGGATGCCATCAGGGCCAGTTGCTTTACTGGAATCTAGGTTTTTTATTAGCTTGGCGACCTCATGCACGGATATTTGTATGTTACCTAGCTTGTTCTGTGTTATAGGAGGAAATATGGGGAGTTGATGGCCTTCGTCGCATAGGGTAGAATTAGCTGCAAAGTTCTTTGCAAATAGTTTGGCCTTGTCTGACGCTGACGAGATAACATCTGGTCCATTGATAATGGTTGGGATAGAACGCACACTTCTGTTCAGGATCCTATTTGTTATTTGCCAAAACTGGTGGGAACCAAGCCGCTGATCAGCTACCTTGGATTTAACAGACTTGGCATATAGCTCTCTTGCATTTTTTATTACTCTTTTACAGTGGTTGCTGGCAGTCCTGAAAGCAGCTTTAGTCTCAGTGCATCTATTACGTTGGTAGCTATGGAAAAAGTGATTTCTGTGCGCGATAGCAGCAGCACATTCTGGGGAGAACCATGGCTGGCTGTTAGGTTTTTGTTGGAATTTTTTAGATGGTATGAATTGGTCTATGCCTACAATTAACCATTCGGTCAGATCTGATACTATAGAGGACACTTCCTTTTTAAACATGGAGTGCAGAGGTAAATCAGATATGAATGTACGGAAGCTGTCCCAGTCAGCCATAGAGTATCGGTATACAGTACGGTGGAGGGGTACGTCTGATGGCTTCTTACATTTCGTTTTTATCTTAACTGATACGACGGAGTGGTCGGAGGATCCTAGAGGAGAATGAACGGTACATGAACATAGCTCATGGGAAGTTGAGAGAAAAAGGTCTAAGAGGCTTGCATATTGATTGGGTGTATCGGGCACACGGGTGGGTTCGCGAACAATCTGAGTGAGGTCATAAGCAATGGCAAAATCATGACAAAACCTCCCCTCATCATCTGTCTTATTTGAATGGGTCAGCCATTCCACGTTATGGACGTTGAAGTCACCACAGATGTGGATGTTAGCCGAGGGATGTGAAGACAGTATGTGGTCTATTTTCTCAGATATGCTCTTAAAGATAGTAACTCCGCTGTTGTGGGGCCTATCGAGGGCAAATATAAATGCAGTGGTGTTAGCAAGTGCAACCCTGAAGCACATATAGGGTAAATTAGGATCTTCTCTAGAGATATCCCTGCCATATGGGAAGCCATCCTTAATGTAGGCACATATTCCATGCCCATGGCGATCTTGGGAGTCAGATTTAGCTGTTAAATTGGAGTATCCATTAATTATAGATTAGAGTGGGGTTTGTTTTTTTGGGGCTCACCCTGTATATATATATATATATATATATATATATATATATATATATATATGTGTGTGTGTGTGTGTGTGTGTGTGTGTGTGTGTGTGTGTGTGTGTGTGTGCGCGCGCGCGCGTGCGTGTATGAAGTTAAATTGGCATACATTTTCATAACTTATTCAGGAGTTAAATCACATTGTGAGAACTGTTGAAGGGCCATTTTCGCAAGACATCGTCTCTTTTCGGTTGACTATTCTTAATTCCTACCCTCGTGACTACCGGTTTCGCGATGGACGTATCAGCTTAGGGCGTTAGATTTTTTTCACCTTCTTCTTTTTTACCTCCTTCGCGTTACGGGTTCGAGCCTGCCTGCCTACTACCACCTTTTTTATGTTAACACCTCCCTCCACCCGAGCTTCCTACTCTTTTGATTCAACCTGCTGCTATCACTTTTTTATAGCACATCCTTCCCCCGGGGTTCCTTCCTACACCACTTCGCCACATCCGTGCACCCCGGCAACCCCCGCTAGTATATATATATATATATATATATATATATATATATATATATATATATATATATATATATATATAATGTATTATAATATCTCTCCAAGTTATTAATATCAAGTTTTCTCAGTTACTTATTTAATACTTTTCAGAAAGTGTCCGTTTCAATGTTTCTTGCATTCTATTGTGACTACCAATTCTGCAAAGTGATGTTATTGCTGTATAATAAATAAGAACATCATAATAAAGGCATTCTTGGAGTTTAGAATTTTTTCTAAATTTACAAAATGTATATTGAAAAAATCTTTTTCATTATAAAATACTTAATTTCTTACGGTTGGAAAATACAAATCGAGAACGTTTTAAGTAACGGAAGAAAATGCATTTCCTCCATTTCCTCCAGGCTGATAATCCAGTCAGGTGTATAAGAAATTTATCAGACGATAGGATCTCAAGCTTTTCTGGGATAAGATGTAAAACATAGCAAGTGAGACGACTCCCCACTCTGAAACGAATTAAAAAAATAGTTTTATTCTATTAACACAATGAGGCGTTTTTATTTCATTTGTTTTTAACCTACGTCGATTGCTACGTTTTTCTTTGTACCCTTCTTTTAAACTGTCCAATTTTAGGCGTTTTCCCTTTATTTTCACACCTGTTTTTTTTAGCGGTTTTATTCATAATTATAATTATAAGTGCACCCGATAAAAAAACCTAAAATCTTTCCCATCAGCTTTACGTAGAGTCTACAATCGAATAATATGAATGCAGTAGGTGGAACATATTTACTCTGTAAAAGTTTACAGTAATTCTTTAGTAACAATCGTCGATCCAGCTTGTTTATACTTTTTGAGCTCTTTCTGCAATAAGTGCAGACTTGCAAAATCTACAAAAGCAGTTAACTTTGCCAAGATCCCAGCCAATTGTTCTCGGTCGCAAGCCAACGTGTTTCTAATGAAGGAAATTAGCGGAAGATCTTGGTGTGGGTAATTCTCTGCTGGTTTCGAGTCGAAAAATTGCAGCGATACAATATACAAACATGCCCTTGGGTAAACATTGCTTCGTAATTACGAAGTGAGTCTAAAGGCTGTTGTAGTAGAGACACTGCACTACAAAATAAAATGTGAACTGTGTGTGAGTGTAAAACTTTCTATATATGAAGACTTATTTGTAATATAAAATGCTTAAATTCAATGTGGAATTATTGATGTTCTTTGTTTATTTTTACAGCATATCGACCCTTTTCTAAATGCAAATATACAATAAATATTCTAGACTAAGTGGAGAGCGCCCGGTTTTATCCAGTCGTAAAATGCGCTTAAATATAACTTAGTTCATTCAAATTTCGTATTTATTATTGCAGAACAATTTTTCTATTGATATTATAATACTTATTATAATGACTGGAATTTATATTTAAAATCTGAAGTTAAGTATCATGCTGTCATTTTGATTTTAAATAGAAACATTCATTTCGAACCCGACTCTGTCATATCACGGAGCCCACTGTATGTTTTATATGTCGGTTTTTTAGGCTCGTGCCATAATAAAACTTCTCAAACACACTTGTGATGTAAAACTGTATAATCTGTTAACTTTGGTCAAAATTACCTGTCTTTTCATCTCACTCTTTCGATTATTAATTATCAAAACTCATCGGAGACACTCTGATATCAAACATACCAAAGAACTTTGTCAGGCAAATGAAGTATCTCTTTGTGAAATTTCATGAAAATCGACCCATCCGTTTTCGAGTTCATAGGGAATGAACTCACACACCCACAAAATCCCTTTTATATAAGAATAGAGATTATATATGGATACACATTTCTGCAAACACTGGCAAGACATATTTTACATCAATTTTTCATGAAATTTTTACACACGTTATATATGAATGAGACACATGACAATTAAACCAGAATTCAATAATTATTTTTACTTACAAAATGTATTTTTACTTGATCTTATTGACATATATCTTAGTCATGTCAATAGTAATTCACTAGCGCAATTATACTGTGAAGATATGTGGTCTATTTAACTATAGGTGTCAAAACTTATAGTTAAATAATTAGTTTATATTTTTTAAAATAATTTTTAACAAAAAAGAAAAATACTGGATTTTTGAAAAAGGGGATTCCCCAAAATTTCGTGAGATGGGAAATTAAAACACAAGAAAATTGTCCCTGCCAAAATACTCGTGCCACTTCTAAAATAAATAAAATGCTAAATACCCCTTTTATTACTTACGCAAGATACGGGATTACATCCGTGATAAATTAGAAGTTTTGAACTTACCGAGGGTGACTCAGACGGGGGTAAAAGAACTCTCCATTCTATGGACTACGCTAGACTATTTTTTATTATCGGAAACAAAGTGTCAAGATATTACATGCTATTTAGACACTGTCAAATCTCGTAAAATCTCGCGGAACGAGAAGTTAGCAGTTTTTTCTTACGGTTTGCAGACAGGATACACGCATATTAAATTCGTCTACGTTACCAGTTTTTTACCATTAAAAACAGGTTGCTCATAAACAACGACGCTATTTTGTGACAAGCTTTAGACCTCTTCCCCCTTACCTGTTGTAAAATAATTCCGACAGCAATTAAGAATTTGCATGGACTCATTTCCTTAGATTTTTATTCAGATAGATTCTCATGAGAAGCTGTTCAGTATCAGTGATGTGTGCTGCGGTGATTTTAATCCACGATTTGTACAGAGCGATATTATTTTATGTTGATTTCCGACCCTAACCATAATATAACACTTATATTTACCTTACCTTTTTTAACAGACAGAAATGAGAGTTTAATTTATCTCAACATGGAAATTGGTAACTCTAACCCTATTAGAAACTATAATCAGACGCAGGTCTAGACAGGATTTCGAAATCAAATCAAGTGCGCAGGAGCACACTGCGTACAACTGAAAGCCCAACTGTTCCTGAAGCACATTTTTTTTCATTGGTGGGTGATGTTTGTCTACAAAACGTTTCCGACAAAAATGCTTTCTAACCTAAGCATACAAGACAAACAAAATGTTTATGAACCTAAAAAAATATGAAGCATTCAAAATGTTTTATAATGTTTGATAATAGAGAAGGTCTTATTGATATTTACTATTTCCAATACATCTCTGTCTGACAGCCAGAACCTTTTAATGTAGATGCTTGGCCAATAGTGAAAACACCAAGCATGTTGTCATTAATTGAGACCAATGCATTTATAAGACAAGACTCTATTTATTTCTATTTTCCAGTTCTGGCTAATGGAAGATGGAAAGGGGAAGATTTAGTACGTCCAGAACCAGCCCCTTCCTACACTCACAGCCTGTAGCGCGTTGGGTGCATGGTAAACTGCCCTTGGGTTATCATTGCTCGTAATTATGAGAGAGTCGAAATGCGGGTTTAGTAATCAATAATGTTCGGCCTTGTGTTCTGTTCGCTCGGAAAAGGCAGCTGGCTTTGTTGCTGCTTCCAATGCAGCAGCTGTCGCGCAACTCGTGCGGACTAAACAAAAATAACACAACTGAAAAAAAGAATGGGAAAATAACAACTAAAATAAAAGTCTTTTTATTAATTCGCCATGTTTTTTTTTAATAATTGAAATTAAAATATGATTTGGATTATGTTTATTTGCGTAGGTGAACGACATAAATTGATTAAGTTTCCATTGAAAACTTTTATCTGTTTCCCTTTTACAAACTATTTTTTCCTTTCTAAAATATTCTATTGTGTGTGTTTTAACGTGGCCATTTCACATCTCCGCAAATGCACGATGGTTGCAACGGTTATCTGTTGCGTTATCCTTTAACTGATTTCATCCCTTCATTTCTTTTGATAACATGTGAGTGCCTCACTTCGGGGTCATCCCTCATAGTCACGATTGGCAACATTGGAATATTTAATGTTTTATTCGCTTGTCTCCATGACTGTCAGGTGCAGGTCGCAATGACCTGTTTGAAGACAAACACACGCATTCATCCTTAAATAAGGTGTGTAGCTTAAACACTGATATTGTACCCAGTTTACCTGTGTTTCAATTTCTATATAGATGGGCATTATAGTCACAAGTGTTCCCTAGAAAAATTTTTTTTTTTACGTTAATAACGTTATTGTATAATATATTGTCATGGTTTCCGGCTTCAGTGTTCAGGGATCCGTAAAGATGATTTTGTATTTTCTATAATAGTTTTCTTCAAAGGATTAATCGAGCGTCATACTTATTGTTTTAATATAAAAGTTGACAGTAGACTAACGTTTTTTGGTGTTGCAGTTAGTTTCCCAATACAAAAATACAATAAAATAAAATAAAATTAATAATCTAATATATAAATGGCTATATATCTGTCTATATGTCGGTCGGTCTGTCTGTCTCCATATTTTCAAACTCTATTTACTCCGAAACTAAAAGACGCAGAGCGATGCTAGGGGCTTAAATGATTGGACTTTTTATGTACACTTCTTTTATGGCACTTTATCCTGCGAAAATTGTTTTGAAGGGGTAAAAACTGGTCAAAATTGAAAGAGAAAAACGTAAAACATTTTGTACATTCATCTTAGTTTATTTTTAATTTTGAGTCGCTTTATGTGTGTCACGTTGGTACAGTAACAACGTCACCAGCTTTGAATGCTACAGTTCTCTTTTCGATGTTAGCTGATATCACGTTTTTTTTTTTACTTTTGAAATCACGACTCTATAAGCATATATACGAAATCAAGACAAATTAAAATATATTTAAGCGTATTTTACGCCTGAGCCAAGCGCCTTCCTCCTCCGCTAGTTAGATTATATTCGTTTACAGTGTAGATATTTACTTGCTGTTCATGTCAGCAAGATATGGCAGAAGGTCAGAAAGTGGGGATAACCGGCCAGCACCCCTAAAGGAGGGACACTCTGGCCTAGGAAAAATTGCCTGGGCATCCCCATCGGTAAGGCCGCATCAGGCAACAAGAAATAAACTTACCTCGCCCGAAATCCGGGTGACAAGACTTGGGAAGGTGGACCTTCTAGGTAATACCCAGGCGGCGTACCCCAATCCAACAGGTACAGGGTAAGTTCATAGTCCCGCGCCGGTTGGGCTGATTGTCACTAACGGATTCTTTACTGACATTTGTTTACTCAGTTTCCAAGTAACGGAAGCAATAAAGACTCATCCTCCTACAGTAAAAATAATGGGAAGCTATTAGTGTATGCCCGTTCATAATTATGGCATTATTTCAGACATCATTTTCTCTTATAGAGATGGAGTTGTATCTGCTTTGCTGTCATGAAACCATTCTCTCAGACACTACCTCTGTCATCGGGATATGGGTAGTTATAATATGTTCGCTTGTCACGATACAAGCTTCCCGGCTTTTGCCTCTACCTCAATTTCTTGGAGGAATTAGTTAAGTTGTGTTAATTGAAAGTGGTATTTTCACATATGTAAATACAGAGTTTGTGTAAGACTATCGTCAAGGGTAGTAAGCCGTAATATATATATATATATATATATATATATATATATATATATATATATATATATATATCATGTTTGAATTCGGTCGGTACTTTGTCAATCGTTGACTGACTCAACAACTTTGACACCCTTAGTATGTGGTCAAGAACGACACACGTAAGAAATTAAATAATGCTATTTTGATTCTCAAAATTCTTAAGAATAATTTTTATATATAAATAGAATAATAATATTGCATTATTAATCTACTGCTTGTTTGAAAAGAAAGTCAACGTGAAAAGGGAACGTAAGCACTGGTTGACTACCTTCGGATTTCAAAGCAGTGACTGTACCTAATCAAAAAGTGATCACACATTTTTAACATTGCAGATATTTTGGTTTTAGATCAAATATTTTGTTGCATGTAAACTAGTGATTTTTTGATAAATTCGATGTTTTATTTTTTGCTCTAGATCTGATGTGGTTTATATAATATTGAAATATTTTAATTATATCTCGAGGCTTACATTATCAAGATTTTTGAAAAACAAACTTTGTATTATGAGAATTTATGCTTGGGATATAAATATACACACACTGTAGAATAGCTGAGTGGCTAGCACGTGTTTAGGTGCATTGATGGGATATATGCTTTATTGCGCCAGTCAAAAACTCGTCCAAGGGAAACAGAAAGTTTTACAAATTGCACAAAACAGACCGAATAAAAATGACGAGGTTAATCAAGAGAAAAAAATGCGTAAATCCCCCCCCCCCCAATGCAACGGTGTAAAGCATAGAAAATATATCTATCAATAATTTATCTAAATGAAAAAAAAGATTGTGTTAGGCAACCATCTACGATCATTTTATTCTAACAGAGCGTTGATTTTTCCTTTTCTTACATTGGAATCAGCATAAAACTACTACATATTCTATTCATATGTCTATCTATCTGTTTGTCTTTCTGTCTATCTATCTATATGTCTATCTATCTATCTATCGATCTATCTATCTATATCTATCTGCCTGTCTGCCTATCTATCTATCTGTTTATCTATCTATCCCCCTGTCTGTCTGTCTGACTGTCCATTTATCTATCTGTCTGACTTTCTGTCTGTCTATCTATCCGTCTGTTTATCCCTCTGTCTGTATATCTATCTATCTATCTATCTATCTATCTGTCTGTCTGCCTGTCTGTCTATCTTTTTCTCCTTTATATATATATATATATATATATATATATATATATATATATATATATATATATATGCGTGTGTGCGTGTATATGTTTTTGGGTGGGTGTATTTTCAATGATTTCACAAGGAACCATAGCTAAACGAATAAATATCAAAATAGAAAGAAGAAAAATAGCGAAATGATTATATTTCGCAAACACACGCACAAAATTTAAATGAACGTAATAAATAATTAGTCAGTAACGCATCCCTTTGAAATGAAAGACTAGAAACACTTTTCAGTTTAATACTTTTTAATTTCATAGACAATAAAAAGCTTTACACTTGTCCGATTATTATAATTGTGAAATATTGATTTCATCTCTACGCAGGTGCGTGCATACTTGTTTTCCGGAAAATATACATTTTCATTTTGTTTTAAGCAAACTTTATTTTGTGCAGCTGGAAGGAAACTTCGTTAATGTTTGTGTAGTCGTCATAATTATATTTCCGAGATTGTAGAATATATTTTTCAAGTTTTTTTTTCTAGTGTTTCGCCCTAATTGATAAATATGTTAACCACCGAAAACCTAAAGTATATTTTTCATTCTATTTTAAATTTCAAAATAGGATCATTATATTATTACTTGTTCAATAAGAACATTTCACGGCGGTCTGTATTGTATAATTTACGATTAATAGCAATATTCTTGTGAAAATAATAAACGTTACTCAGATTTAAAAAAAAAAAAACATTAAGACAGCAAAAACAAAAATATTTCGCCATTCAATAAAATAGTTCTCTTTGCAAGATAAATATTCTTAGTATAGATAAATATATGTTCTCACATGTATTTACTTTAAATTGTAGAAATGCGTCTTAGCAATAAATGTTCTTTGTATTGTTTTCAGTATCAGCTGAATAATCTTCACATAAAACAAATGTCACTTTTTTTTGAATATAACATTTAATTTTGTTATGTGAGAGAATTAAAAAGTTTGGCTTTAAAACATGCTGTTCTTTACGTCTTTTAAGTGTACAAAGATGATCACGTAAGCACCGCATTATTGTGATGTACACACTAGCAGGCTGCCTGGTGTTGCCCGGTGGTAAAATACGGATAACTATTATTTAATTTATGCAGATATTGTATCTATTATTATAATGCAGACTTTCCTATTGATTATTATCTTTATTTTTAGTTTTGACTTCAGTGCAATTTAAGTTGTTCCTAGAGCACGGCGACACTTTTTCAACGTTTTTGATATTTTGAATTGTTTTTTTTCATTTTTGCGTGTGCTTAAACGTTGAATGTTGGATTCTTAGAGATTACAGATATGGCTTATTAGTTTAACAATTAATGCTAAGAGATGATTTTTGAGTTGACTAATGAATTAATTCGTTAATCTTTGAAAAGCTTTTCCGTGAAATTTAGCTAAGAAATGAAACGAATATTCACATGTAATGCTTTGTAAGTGGTGCAGTTTTTTTTAAATGGCTACAATTAAAAAACAATAATGTTACCTTGATGTACATTTTCAGAGCTTACTAAATAGATATGGTATAATATCTGATGCATCAGACGAACGCTAACATATATTTTGGAGAATGGATATTTTCTATGGATGCCGGAAATTAAAAACAGGTATCTTAATAAAAAAATCAGTTGTTTTATGGGTGGTTGTAAGGACGTTGTTATTATTGAGACGTTGTCAATATTACCATTAGGAGACAATTATACAAAAGCATGTCTTTTATTTGATTGACTTGAGGTAATGCAAAAATACTATGGATTAAAGCCAGGTGATTTTAGAATATTCACAAACGTGATTTATATTGAAGTATTTGTCGTCTTGTAAGTCGTTAGTGTTTGCTTTTTATTTAAAGTTTAACATGATAATGAGTTGACGGAATTGTGAAGAAATGAGCTAAAACGTATTACAGTGGAATTAAATTAAGGTATAAAATGTTTTATTTGCGGGAAGGTACAAACTGTTTTAGTTACTTGGCTGCGATGTGTGTGCGTGTGTTTTGAATATATTTTGATGTTTCAATTTGATAAAATAATAAAATAGAAAAGTAAACTGAAGACATTATAGTGAGAATTAAATAAGTTAATATGGAGCAAATGAAGAAATATTAACTTATTTTTCTGTTTCTGTCGTGCATACATCTGTGGTTGAGAGAAGCATTAAATTTTATTTACAATTGCGATCTGATGGCAATTCTTAGTGATTATTTGATTTAAAGAGATTGGAAAAATTCGAATAAATCGCATGCGTAAAATTAAGTATGTGTAATAAAAATAAATAAATATAATCATTAATTCGAAAAGTAATGCTAATAATTAACTTAATTTAATCGATTGTATATAATTGTATCGTTGTCCATGTAGTATTTGTTGATATTTCTGCGTTAAGGGGATATCATAAAAATCTTATTAGCGTCGGAAAACTCAACCGGATCCTAAGGACACAAAAGACCCGTTTCCGGTTCAAATAGCAGTTGGTTATTATCTCTTTAGCCCAAGTGGTCTCAGATCCCTAAAAGTTACGGAATGTTTCCTGTAGTAACGGGTATGGCACATTCGTACTACGCGGCCATTATTTTTTTTCAGAGAATGAATAATCAGGACTTTGTGAAACAGATAAATGAAACATTAAGATATGGAGATCGGGAAAGAGAATTTGCCAAAAAAAAAAAAAAAAAAAAAAAAGAGAAAATACAATAAAAATAAATAGAGAGAAAAAGAAAGAGTAAGAACTACTTGTGGAATTCTATAACCAGGTTTATACCCACAAAACTTTACCGGAATCAGTAGCAGATGTTTTTAAAATTAAAAAAAAATAACAACACGGGGCATAACGCAGTCTGTGAGAAGATATTCGGTTGACAAAGTGTTTCGACAGATAACGTTGCTCCCTTTGCGAAGGCAAAGTAAAGAACACAGTTGTTCCTTGAAAAATTCAGCTTTACTAAATAACGACTTTTATAACCCACGCATACACATGCTCAGTATGTGAGCAACCATACCGTATATTATGCTAAAACCTTAGCGTATTAATTTTATTGTCAGTACCATAACTGCTCAGATATATATATATATATATATATATATATATATATATATATGTATATATATATATATTATTATTATTATTATTATTATTATTATTATTATTATTATTTCCACAGCCAAACAACGTCGCAGCCCACAAGAGCCATGACAGCCATTTGAGTTTCACCCTCATTTGGGCTCACCGGTTAGACATATCCAAACACGGGATCGGACCCCGAGTCTCTTGCATGCGAGGCAAGCACTTTTCCAACTGTGTAAACGCCCCGCATAAGGCACGGTTTGCTTGATCTGTGCTAATTAATGAGTTTGCTGTGTGCGGAACGTTTGCACAGTTGGCAGAGTGCTTGCTACACATGCAAGATGCTCCGGTTTCGAATCCCGGGTTCGAATATGTCTAACTGATGAGTCCATATAAGAGCGAATCTTCATTCTTGGACTTCCGGTTTGTTGGCTGTCATAGCTCTTGTGGACTCTGAGGTTGTTTGGCTGTGGAAATTCTAATATATAATCATTCACATTCTGAAATATATATATATCTATATATATAAAAATGTAAACGTTGGTTCGTTCTAAAATAATAAAACCCTATTTCTACGTTACCAATTTATTTGAAATTTTCAGACAACCCATCTTTAGAGTCGAGGTATGTTTTTATGTTATTGAAATAAATTTACCTCGCGAATTATTAAAATATTAAATAAAATAAATATATTTTTAACCGTTACTGCGAATCTGTTCTTTTGTAAAACTGAACTTCCGGTTCGATTCATTTCACAGCCACTAATTGACGAAAGATTTCATTTTCTGTTAACTCGATAAGTAAAAAAACAAACAAAAGAAAACTTACTCATGCAGAGAGTGATCCGTGCTGAAATAATAATGTTATTATTTAAAAAGCTATTCTTAACATGGGGAAGGGAGGGTGTTTTGTACCTATTCTGTACTTTAACCTTACAATTGAATAAAAACATATCATAAAACTTTAATTAAACGTGGAAAACGATTTTAAAAAAATAGCGCGGATCACTCTCTGCATTAGCACACACACACACACACACACACACACACACACACACAAATAATAATCCCATATTTTAAAAATTTAAATTCATTTATGTACTTACCAATTTTTTTAATTTTATTTATGTTAAGGCTTTTCACTCATGAAACATTACGTTTTAATTGTTTAGTTTATTTTGACGGCATTGTTTACATAAAAAATTGTTTTAACTTTTTCTAAACTGTTTCATTTTTACGATATGCCTCAACGTATTATAAACACCCTAACCTCCCCATGTTAAAAAAACACCAAAACACGCCCTTCCATAAACCTCGAAAGCCGTTCTTAACATGGGGAAGTTAGGGTGTTTATAATATGCTGGGGCGAGTCGTAAAATTAACGAAGTTGCTATCTATTATTTATTGCAAAAATTGCTTGAAATTTATTTATTTGACAAAAAAAATTAAATTTTGGTACTCCTTGGGCGTTGAGTTCCATGGCGACCAGTAGAAGAAAATAATAGTCGCTCCCTTAGTCTCCCACCTCGCCCCGCACGTAACATATTTTATTTACTGACGTTGCCGTAACTAAACGATTATTTGTCACATTTACAAACATTTATTTATTTATTTATTTATTTTGAAAAAAGTTTTACTTTTTATGAATATTAAAAGAAAAATGGGTACTCACGCAGAGAGTGATCCATGCTGAAATAATAACGTTATTATTTAAAAAGCCATTCTTAACATGGGGAAGGGATGGTGGTTTTTACCTATTCTGTACTTTAACCTTGCAATTGATTAAAAAAAAACACGATTTAAAAAATAGCGTGGGTAACTCTCTGCATTAGCACCGAAAAATGTTACTAAACATTTATTAATAATTTCTCACTTTTTACAAACATTTGATTTTAAATTTCTTTTTAAATGACGACTTTTATCGACTTTTTTTTAAATACCCCCCCATGGTGTTTATTCCGAAATCCGTTGTTAACATGGAGAGGTTGGGGTGTTTATTCTGAAAGCCGTTCTTAACATTTGTGGAGGTGGACCTAATGTAAAAAAAAATAAATAAATAAATTTTGAAAAAAAACTAAATCATTTACTGATAACTTCTCACTTTTACAAATATTTGTTAATTTACATGCGCGGATGAACAAATTGTTGAATAGTGCGAAAACAAAACATTTAGGTCCACCGCCACAATTTTCTTTTTAAAATGACGACTTTTATTGATAAATAAATCTACTTCTCTGCCACGGGCACTGAACACCTCCTTTTTTTTAATAGTATGAAAGGGTGGGTATGCTGACAACAAATATCAGTTAAATTTTGCAAATAGCTCCTCCCCTCCAAAAGTGGTGTTTATTCCGGAAGCGTTTCTTAAGATGAGGAGGTTGGGGGTGGGGGGGTGATGATAAGGTGGACCTAATCTAAAAAAAAAAAACAAGTTGTTTATGCGCACATAAGCAACTATTTTTTTTATTAACTTTTTTTTTACTTTTTTATTTAAAAATTAGTAAATTTTAATGAATAGAATAATACATCATTTATCATTAATATGTGTTTTTGGTTTTGTGTTGAATGAAACTTTTTTTTTCATTACAACAATAATGAACCAATTTAAATCTTCCGGCATGCGTTTAAGGGTTAGGAAATTATCAATAAATCGTTTAGTTACTAAGCCAACGTCAGAAAATAAAAAATGTTACGTGCGCATGCATTAGCCTTGACTTGGGGGCTCAGGGAGCGACCATTAAATAATTATGCTGGTCGCCATGGAACTCAACGCCCAAGGAGTACCTAAAGTGGCACTTATGTTACCGTGCTATTTTTAAAATAGTATTTTCTTGTTAAATTCAAATTTTACAATATGTTTTTCTTTTATTAATTTGTTAAGTGAAAGTACAGATAACCCAGTCGGTTTCTTATGCGAGGAAAATCACCCCCCCCCCAAAAAAGGGACACTCTGGATAATAACAAAACATTAAAATTGCCTCAGTCTCGAAAGATTTCTTCTCTACTGAACGAGGAAAAAACGGTGAAGTGTAGTTCACCTTCTGTTTCTCTCCCCCTCTCTCAATATCTCTCTCTATCCATCTCTCCCTTTCCCTCTCTCAATCTATCTTTCTCTCTATATCACCCTCTCCATCTCTCTTTGAGCCCCTTTCTCTCTCTAACTCCCTCTATCTCTCTCCTTTCCTCTGTCTAATCCCTCTCTGTTTCTAACTCTTCCCCTCTCTCTGTTTATCTATCAATCCCTTTATCTCTCTATCTCCTTCTCTTTCTCTATTTTCCTCTCACTTTCTCTTTCCTATCTATATATCTTCCTCTCTATCTGTCCATCTCTAATCCCTCATCCTAGTTTAGTCTCCTAAATTAATTACAGTGAATAAGGCATTGTCAAACATGGATAAATCCTATTTTAGTCACCTAACTTACTGACTGTTAGAATAGAAGTTATTTGGAAATTACTGCTACCTTGAATAGCACCAGAAGTAACTGGTAAAACCTTTCTTATTAAATTGATTTTGGCAGCCATTTGGTAACAAAATGACATAGCCTTAGCCCTTGCTACATGAGGAATATCTGCGACCTTGCTGCCAAGTAGAAGAATTATTTATTCTACTTTAAAACATTCAATTTTTCAAAAATCTCATCTTCGACATCTCAAAAACATCCAATATGGGGAAAATATTGCAGAAATGCAGACTTATTGTTTAGGAGGAATGCACAATGGTACGCAAAAAATCACTTGAGGCTCTTGGTCGATCCTTGCAAGATTTACGTGGCAATGTCAGACCATTTGGGAATGCAGTAATATTGCTTGCAGGAGATTTCAGACAAATGTTACCTGTTATTCTTCAATCATCATCAGCAGATGAAATAAATGCTTGCCTCAAATACTCTACTTTTTTGTTCCATGTGAAGACATTAAACTTAACTCAAAATATGCATATCCAGTTGCCGACTGTTCGATCCGCACAAAAAACTTTTGCATCACTTGTGGGAAATTGGGTACGAAAAAGTGCCAGCTGATCAGAGTTAAGGGCAAAATTCTTTGACTTTTAACTTCTGTAATTTCTGTAATTTTATTTAATCAAAAGAATAGTTAGTTTAAAAGGTTTTTGCAGATATTCAAATTATAAGAATTCCATTTGACTGAGTGAATGAGCTATTCTTGCAGGTCAATACAAAGATGCCCATGAACTTAACGCTATTATTCAATGTAAAATTCCAAGTGAGGTAATCAAATACAAATCCATCGACACTGTTGTGAAAGCAGATAAAGTGGTTAATTATCCAACAGCTATATTTGCCAAGGATGCCACCGCATGTATTGCAACTGAAATTTGGTGTACTAATTATCATGTTGTGAAATATAAACCAATCCAAGCTTTGCAATGGCACATAGCTTGCAGTAAAAAAAAATTAACAAACAATATCATAGAAACATCAATCTTAACAGGACCTTTCACAGATGAATATATCTTCATTCCATGCATTCCTATGATTCCACCGGATACATCATTACACTTTAGGAAATTGAACTTTCCAATTTTATTGTCATTTGCAATAACCATCAACAAAGCACAGGGAACAATCTTTACAATTGTGGGCCTTACAGTTACACACTGACTGTTTTTTCACATGGACAATTTATATTACGTATTCAAGAGTCACCAAACCGGAAATCTCTATATCAGCTAAGAAAATGGAACAACAAAAACTGTGTAGCCATGCAAAAGGGAAAATTAAATCTATAAGAAACATGCTTTTTCTCATTTTGGAACTTTTTCCATTGCGCCAATTTGAGCCACAGCAACGCGTGGCAGGGTACAGCTAGTATATATATATATATATATATATATATATATATATATATATATATATATATATATGTATAAACTCATTATTTATAATTTGAAATAATTTCGCCATTTTAAGAAGTTCTTAAAAGTTGACAAGTGTCACTCAATCACTATATATCGTCTTACTAAGTTTATGGATGTATTTGGCTTTATAAATGTTAAATTTCCTTCGGTCTCGTGGCAGTTGACAGGGCTCAGGGGTAACATTCCTTGCTCTAGTCAAAAATTATATCGTGATGAGGTCCGAATTCTTCGAGCAGCAGCAATCGTTATTTTCTGCATTGATAATTGTAAAAGCATAAAACAGTAGTTTCTATGGGTATAAAATATATATTCATCAATTAAAATGATATATATATATGTATATATATGTATATATATATATATATAGAGAGAGAGAGAGAGAAAGAGAGAGTAACGCCCTAACAAACGAAGTAAAGGAATATCTTTATAGCTGAGTTGGAATCTGCGAAGCAGTAGTAATTGTCACTTCCTGCACTGATGATGGCGACAGAATGAAACACTACTGTATATTGGTATGTAAATAATTTTATATATATATATATATATATATATATATATATATATACAATATATATATATATATATGTGTATTTATACAACGTGATTTAATTGACGATTTCCATTTTTAAGCATTGCAGATTTGCCAACTATCAGTTATTTTTATTAAGTTTTTTTGGGCAATCTATAATATAAATGGCAAACATCTGTTTAAATTTGTTTGCCTGCTTATATATCTGCTTAAAACGTTCCACAGAGGGGATGGATTTTCACGAAATTAGTATCGTTTGAACCTCAACCCTTCGGGTGACAAATATCGAAAAGGTGGCTAAAAACATTAATTCCTTCACCCTCAACTGGGCACTTTTCTACAGAAAGGGTAGCAAAAACTTGTTCCTTTATGACAATTTAGCCAAACAGTCATGCGCAAAAAAAAACGTTCCATCTTGAATTAGTTTAAATATAAAACAAAACAACGTAACATCCCTTCCGGGATCATAGACTTATCGTTATAGTCACAGCGTCGTTATCTTAAGATTGCCTGTTCAAGCCTGAGTACCAAATATTTTTTTCGATATTTCAATTTCGAAAGAGAGATTATTTGTGCCATTTTTGCGTTCGTTTTATTTTGATTTGTTCATCACGTTCACTGATTTTTTTTGTTTTTTTTTTGCTTTTCCGATTTTTTAAAAGAAGTTTTAACATTAGTTATTCATGCCATTTCATTTTCGATTGTTTCTTCTTTGTTTTGCATGACGTTCGCTGATTTGATTTGTTTTGTTTTTCAAATTATAAAAGGGTTATAATATTTAAACAATGTTATTACGTTCGCTAATTTTTTATTTTCTCTTCCGTTATTTACCCCTCCACACACACACGCCTCACCACACCTGGACAACGCCGGGTTCATCCGCTAATTATTATTATTATTATTATTATTAATAATAATAATAATAATAATAATAATAATAATAATAATAATAATAATAGCCGAGAAGGGTAAAGGAGGATGGAAAGACCGAGGAGGGAGAACTGGCCAGACCTCGGCTGGACAAGTTCGAAGAGAACGGGGATCTTGGGGAGGCTTAGTGCCACTCAAATTTCAGGATGAACCAATGGCAACTGCCAGCGAGAAATCAATGGTAAGAGGCTCTTGGGATGATGCAAATTTATTTGCATATGCTATCGAAGGAGGAGGAGAGAGCTGGACGTCTGGGGAGACTTATCACTCAGCTTCCAGAGAACACCACAGGTCTCCGATCAGATCATTTGCTGACTCGTGTGAAAGCTCCAGGTGAGCCAATAATAAAAAACTGACACACGATCAGCATTTGCAAATTTCAGATAATACAATCAATTTACTGAGAGGAAGTATTTGATCAACGAATAATTTCATAAAATGGATCTGTAAACATATCACCTCATGCGTGCGATTTAAGGGCAGGTTATTTCATTTCGAGAAAAGTAAAATCCCATGTCTAAGCCCATGTACCAGAAAAAAAGATTATGTGGAAGGTAACATTCGACACGTTATTGATAACATACAGCTTACTTTACTGCATAAAGTTTGTGAAAATACGATCTCTATATTACGCCGTATACTCGAGGGCAGCGGGTCTATATGGCTAAAAATGTATTTGAATTATACATGTAAAAATAATTCTTGGAACAATCCTACTATTAGTATGATAATTATATTTTTCTGTGATATATATATATATATATATATATATATATATATATATATATATATATATATATATGATTGTTGAGCTGGATTAAATCCGACGATATGAAATAAAATGGAGGTGGAAGGACCTGGATACTCAACGTTTCGCCCGATTTATGCGGGCTTCTTCAAGAGGGATGGTCATTGACGAGAGAGTCGGAGGATTGGGGCTATATATAATGATGGGGGAGAGCAGCGTATTTTCCTTATGTAAATTAGATGTCATATATACATGTATATACATTTTATGAGAGAAGAACTAATTAGAGTAAACTAGTGTAGTGGATTACGTCTAAAAGATAAAATATCGTAGAGATTAAAAATTGTGTTTGGAAATATAGCAGTGATAGATTAAATAAATAAAATGACACGAGATTACGAAAGAATGTTTTTTTTTTTTTTTTAAATTAGAAATAATTGAATTGGGATAAAATAGCGCAGTAACTTAAAAGATGGTATCTAAAAATAAGAATAGGAGGTGATAAAATGGAGTCTAAAAATAGATAATGATAAAATACAGTAAATAAGTAAAATAAAAATAAAATGAAGTGAAAAAAAAAATTCGTAATTTCACTTAATTTTATTTTTATTTTACTGATTTACTGTATTTTATCATTATCTATTTTTAGACTCCATTTTATCACCTCCTATTCTTATTTTTAGATACCATCTTTTAAGTTACTGCGCTATTTTATCCCAATTCAATTATTTCTAATTTAAAAAAAAAAAAAAAACATTCTTTCGTAATCTCGTGTCATTTTATTTATTTAATCTATCACTGCTATATTTCCAAACACAATTTTTAATCTCTACGATATTTTATCTTTTAGACGTAATCCACTACACTAGTTTACTCTAATTAGTTCTTCTCTCATAAAATGTATATACATGTATATATGACATCTAATTTACATAAGGAAAACACGCTGCTCTCCCCCATCATTATATATAGCCCCAATCCTCCGACTCTCTCGTCAATGACCATCCCTCTTGAAGAAGCCCGCATAAATCGGGCGAAACGTTGAGTATCCAGGTCCTTCCACCTCCATTTTATTTCATATATATATATATATATATATATATATATATATATATACATATATATATATATATATATATATATATATATATTTGAATAACATAGGCGGAAGTTTCTCTTTCGGCTATCATCTCATCAGGAGAAAATCGATAGCGTATAAATTAATATTATGTCGAAAATAAAGAGTTCTCATGGGGAACTTATTGAATGTGCCAAAAGTACAGGGATACTAAAATAAATTTATTAACGTTTAAAAATGATTAAAATATTGGCACAACGAGGAAAATAAAAAAAAAACGGGAGAAAAGATTCAAAGTTCCCCAAAGAGAAACAATGCGTTTGATGTTTCCTTTTGCCGGCACAAAGAAGGTTGACGCACCGCAATAGAGACATACTCCAAAATCTTTAAATGGTTTCTGGAGTCCGCTCTATGTAGCACCTCGAACCCATCTATTTTATATCTATCGGCACAGCACGGGTTGTCAACCAAATGCTGGCCAATAGCAGAGTGTCTGATCTTCGATGGAACATGCTGGTTTATATGAGTCAAAAGATGCAAGGATGTTCGCCCAACATAACCAGCATTGCACTGGCATATATATATATATATATATATATATATATATATATATATATATATATATATATATATTTTTTTTTTTTTTTAAGTAATCGACAGATAAACGGTTTGGCTGTATCACAGCGACTGAGCGTGAGGAGATCAGTTGGAATATCCAACCGTCTAGTTTTCGAGTCTATCAATTCGGACATCAGGTAGGCGATGTTCGTAAGCGAAATTTAAATGCTTACGTATACATTCACAACTACCGGAGATTATTCTATTTGTGTTTACAAAGAGCTCTGCACTATTTCTAAAAATAAACAGAGCTTACATCCAGTAGCGATTTCCAATTGCCCTCTTTTTCCCTTGTGCCTCATCGCATTGTTTTTCTTTGCCTTTTTCTTCCGTTGGGGTTTTCTCAATACTAACTCTCATTCTTCGTGTTTCCTCTTCGCCATATTGACAGTTATTTTGGTCATCTATCATTATACAAGTGTGATTTGCATGAATAAATATGTGCAGTATATAATTTATTTGTGCTTTAGCTACATGAGTGACAATGCATTGGATACATTAGAGAGATCTTCTCCGACCGCTGATGTTGTGACGCTTTCTTTCCTGAACGTACAATAATGCGGTGCTTTTGTAGAAATCTAGATTGTAAGAATATGACACCTGGTCTGCCAGTTGTAGATAAAACAAGACACAAAAACATAAACAACACATGAAATTGATTCCAAAAGAAAAGCGCACCGCTCACGTTGCATGACTAACACTTACTAATGAAACAAAACATGACATTTAAAAATACATTGAAGAAGAAGCCTGAAAATAAAAATATACTAAAAGAAAACACGTATGTAAAAAACGTAAAACAAATCATTTAGGTATGGTTTATGTTTTACGGCATTTCGATCACTTTTCAGGTTACCAAATCCACAATCAAATAAAATTAGGGTAAATATATGTCAGGTTGCTTTTACCATTCAAATATTTGTCTAAGGTGTTTTGTTTTATTTGTTTGGTCTGTTCTGTTTTATTTTTTTGGTTTGTTCTATTTATTTTTTTTTTATTTCTTTGGTCTGTTCTATTTGCTTGGTTTGTTTTATTTGCTTGTTTTGTTTTATTTAATTGGTTTGTTTTATTTGTTTTATTTGCTTGTTTTATTTTATTTAATTGGTTTGTTTTATTTGTTTTATTTGCTTGTTTTGTTTTATTTAATTGGTTTGTTTTATTTGATTGGTTTGTGTTATTTGCTTGGTTTATTTTATTTGCTTGGTTCGTTTTATTTGTTTGTTTTGTTTTATTTGTTTTTGTTTTATTTGTTTTTGTTATATTTGTTTTTGTTTTATTTGTTTTTGTTTTATTTGTTTTATTTGCTTGTTTTGTTTTATTTGCTTGGTTCGTTTTATTTGTTTGTTTTGTTTTATTTGTTTGGTTTGTTTTATTTGCTTGCTTTGTTTTATTTGCTTGTTTTGTTTTATTTGTTTGGTTCGTTTTATTTGTTTGGTTTGTTTTATTAGCTTGTTTTGTTTTATTTGCTTGGTTCGTTTTATTTGTTTGGTTCGTTTTATTTGTTTGGTTTGTTTTATTTGCTTGTTTTGTTTTATTTGTTTGGTTCGTTTTATTTGTTTGGTTTGTTTTATTTGCTTGTTTTGTTTTATTTGTTTGGTTTGTTTTATTTGCTTGTTTTGTTTTATTTGTTTGGTTCGTTTTATTTGTTTGGTTTGTTTTATTTGTTTGGTTTGTTTTATTTGCTTGTTTCGTTTTATTTGTTTGGTTCGTTTTATTTGCTTGTTTTGTTTTATTTGTTTGGTTTGTTTTATTTGCTTGTTTTGTTTTATTTAATTGGTTTGTTTTATTTGTTTTATTTGCTTGTTTTATTTTATTTAATTGGTTTGTTTTATTTGTTTTATTTGCTTGTTTTGTTTTATTTAATTGGTTTGTTTTATTTGATTGGTTTGTGTTATTTGCTTGGTTTATTTTATTTGCTTGGTTCGTTTTATTTGTTTGTTTTGTTTTATTTGTTTTTGTTTTATTTGTTTTTGTTATATTTGTTTTTGTTTTATTTGTTTTTGTTTTATTTGTTTTATTTGCTTGTTTTGTTTTATTTGCTTGGTTCGTTTTATTTGTTTGTTTTGTTTTATTTGTTTGGTTTGTTTTATTTGCTTGCTTTGTTTTATTTGCTTGTTTTGTTTTATTTGTTTGGTTCGTTTTATTTGTTTGGTTTGTTTTATTAGCTTGTTTTGTTTTATTTGCTTGGTTCGTTTTATTTGTTTGGTTCGTTTTATTTGTTTGGTTTGTTTTATTTGCTTGTTTTGTTTTATTTGTTTGGTTCGTTTTATTTGTTTGGTTTGTTTTATTTGCTTGTTTTGTTTTATTTGTTTGGTTCGTTTTATTTGCTTGTTTTGTTTTATTTGTTTGGTTTGTTTTATTTGCTTGTTTTGTTTTATTTGCTTGTTTTGTTTTATTTGCTTGTTTTGTTTTATTTGTTTGGTTCGTTTTATTTGTTTGGTTTGTTTTATTTGCTTGTTTTGTTTTATTTGTTTGGTTCGTTTTATTTGTTTGGTTTGTTTTATTTGCTTGTTTTGTTTTATTTGTTTGGTTTGTTTTATTTGCTTGTTTTGTTTTATTTGCTTGTTTTGTTTTATTTGCTTGTTTTGTTTTATTTGTTTGGTTCGTTTTATTTGTTTGGTTTGTTTTATTTGCTTGTTTTGTTTTATTTGCTTGTTTTGTTTTATTTGCTTGGTTCGTTTTATTTGTTTGGTTTGTTTTATTTGTTTGGTTTGTTTTATTTGTTTTTTTTGTTTTATTTGTTTGGTTCGTTTTATTTGTTTGGTTTGCTTTATTTGCTTGGTTTATTTTATTTGCTTGGTTCGTTTTATTTGTTTGGTTTGTTTTATTTGTTTTTGTTTTATTTGTTTTTGTTTTATTTGTTTTTGTTTTATTTGTTTTATTTGCTTGTTTGTTTTTATTTGCTTGGTTCGTTTTATTTGTTTGGTTTGTTTTATTTGCTTGGTTTATTTTATTTGTTTGTTTTATTCTATTTTTTTGGTATGTTTTATTTGCTTGGCTTGTTTTATTTGTTTTTGTTTTATTTGTTTTTGTTTTATTTGTTTTTGTTTTATTTGTTTTTGTTTTATTTGTTTGGCTTGTTTTACTTGTTTTGTTTTATTTGTTTTTGTTTTATTTGTTTTTGTTTTATTTGTTTGGCTTGTTTTATTTGTTTTTGTTTTATTTGTTTGGCTTGTTTTATTTGTTTTTGTTTTATTTGTTTGGCTTGTTTTATTTGTTTTTGTTTTATTTGCTTGTTTTATTTTATTTGCTTGGTTTGTTTTATTTGCTTGTTTTTTTATTTGTTTGTTTTGTTTTATGTGTTTGGTTTGTTTTACAGCATATCGAAACTGTTCGGATTCGTATAGTTTGGTTAAAGCTTCTTCTGATTCAACTATTTGCTATCTGCAAATAGTTATTTTACTATGCTTAGTTTGGGTGTTGTTCAGAAAGAAAGTATTATCACTGTTTTTATCTTTGCAGAACATGATTGAGTTTTTCAAAGGGTAATGAAAGACTAGCATTAATGTTTGGTGTATTTCAGACAATCTGATCTGGTAGCATTAGGCAGAAGAAAAAAAACGTGGACGAATATTTCACAGATGAACGATGAAAACGCAGACTCAAACTTTAGTATGACAGACCAATAGGCAGATACAATCTTTTAGCGACACATGACGACATCTAAAATTGCCGTTTTACTTTTACGTGACAGACTATCAGACAGATATCTTCTATAGATACATCTGTAAAATCAGTCCAGATTAAATCGTAACATTTCGAAATGAATTTTTTTATGACATATAAGTGTGATACATATTAGCATTTTGATAGGTGTGATACCTGTTCTGATACTACACTGCATCTTTCTGGTTCTCAGTTAATAAAATAGTAAATACTTCTAGATAGAAAATTTTTATTTTTGTCGCAATCCAGAACTCCCCTTTTTGGAAGTTGTATTTTCCACATTAAGAATCGAAATTATGCTTAACTCTGCCCTCGTGGAGAAAATAGTTTATATTAACTTCTTGACAAAGAAAAATATCTTATAATAAGCCGTGAAAACATTAAAACGTAAACATAACATTAGGACGAAATTCAGTTCTTTAAAGCATGACAAATTGTACGATACACAGACCATCTTGTAGATGTGCCATTCTAAACGATACTATGATATTTCTGAGAATATATTTTTTATCACATATAACAATGGCATATCGATCAATAGACAAAGCGTGTGAGAAAACTTCTTGGACGGATCTAAAGTAAATTTAACATGACATGCAAATCCAATATAAGACATTCATGACAAGAATTCGCATTTTACCACAACGGAAAATAATTTTTTGTCTTCTCCATGTGTCTAGCGTGGGGTTGAATTAGCCTGAACGTCATTTTCCAAGATTTCCAACCTGTGACACATATTACCAGAGATCTGTTTCCGTGCAAGTTACAACATAGTCGTCTCCCAATCTGATGTAAAAAAATGCCTTATTATAACTTCTCCTCTTGTACAGTCAACGTTTTCTCATTTCATTTTACATTTTAATTTCTGATAGATTTCTTGAACATAACTCTGCTTCTAGAGTCGCTATCAGTCGTGAAAAGTAGGGGATTCATATACACTTTTAAAACAATCATGGAAAATTTTA
Source organism: Euprymna scolopes (assembly GCF_053919585.1). Lineage (NCBI taxonomy): Eukaryota > Metazoa > Mollusca > Cephalopoda > Sepiida > Sepiolidae > Euprymna > Euprymna scolopes. The sequence goes on from NC_136489.1 coordinate 89,350,167, forward strand.
TATCTATATCATTAATTGCTAGATGAAAGATAACGCTTTTAAATTGCAACAAAATGTACATTACATAAAATAAATCCAAGGTAATTTTTTGATTCGTTTTAAATTAAATTGTTATACCTTACTTTGTAAAATTTATAAAAGTGCACTTTGAAGATAAATACATTTCAAATTGAATCTTGTACCTTTATTTTTAAAGCCTATAGTAAAAGCATTTTGTTTAACAATTTTCATGCTTTGGATGAAGTGCATTTCTAACTTGTATCTTATCTTTTTAAGATTATATTTTAAAACTCTCCTTCTCTCTATTTCAGTTTGTATTTCTCCTCATACCATAATTCATTTTTGCAACCCCCTCTTTGTATTATTACAGGTCTGCATATTCGCTCTGTTTCAGTTTGTATTTCTCCTCACACTACAACTCATTTTTTGCACCCCCCTTTTTGTAATATAGGTCTGAATAATGAGAAAATCTGATATTTTTACAAAAAAAAAATTTAAATAACATTTTTAGATTAAATTTTTTAAAACTTCTTTTAGAATAGAAAATCTTTAAAATTTAATGAGGAACATATTTCATATAGGTTTCATTAACAAATATTCAGTACATAACGAGAAAAATAGAGATGAAAATTTCAAAAAGAGTGTATAACTGGTTACGGTCAATAGTAGTCCTCGCCAGCGAAAGTCTTTGTTATTGTTATTCTATTATTATTATTATTATTATTATTATTATTATTATTATTATTATTATTATTATTATTATTATTTAAAACATTTTGTGTCCTGCTCTTTCGCGCGAGGACTAATATATATTCAAAGGAAGGTAGAAAAAAGACTTAATAAAATTACTTATTTGGAATGTACAAACAAATATATTTCACAAACATTTATGGAAATAGATCCAGTACTTTTGTTTTTCTATAACATAAAACAGTAGATGTATGTGTGTCTTCCTGTGTGTAAATATTTAACCGATAAACTCTTAAAATACAGGCCACCTTACGCTGAAATTAAAAGAAAATATTAATAATACATCAAGAATGGTTTTAACGAGTGAAATCTTTGTTTCGATGATTGAATAACACTTCTAGACATGTACTGTAAAGTTGAAACGTGAAATGTTCATTTCAACTTGCCAACATATTTGTATTTCTTTTTGCGCATCTCCAAATTCAATTGATTTCAAGTCGTTTATATTAATTTTCTCTCAACTATCTCGCGATAGGTACATGGATATGACACGCGACTGGAACGCTAAATGTCATGGTTTCGAGTCTAGCTGCTGGCCTGTAAGCCCTTTTTTAACCTTTGGAATCCGTGCTATATCTATAATATTCAATAGATACTTAGCGCTCTTATAATGAATATGAAATCTGCAAAACGTAAAATATATTTAAGTGTATTTTACGACCGGGTAAGATCGTGCCCCCCCCCGCTAGTAAATCATAATAATATAACTCTATCTTTAGTAATTACTGCCTTCCAACTAATTCTCTGTCGGCTTTGGTAAGTTTGAAACCGCTATCTCCAGACAATGTTCACCTGGAACTGTAGCGATTCAGCGTCTCTATCCCTGCGGCACGGGCCCTGAAGCGGGATCAAGGTAGTTTTTTTTTTATCTTATAAATCAAGGCTTTTGTTATCTGATCTTCCATTGTCGGTTCCGTACCGAATGGTTTGTATTATTTATTATTGGATTTTTTTTCTGAGATGAGTAATTTGTATATTTTGTTCATTTATTTATTTGCGGATTATTATCCTCATCTTTTCTAGTTGCACGTTAATGACGTTTTGGCAACTATTCTTCTGGCTGCAAATAAATAACTAGACAATGAAAGATCACCGCCGTCCCACAATGTAAACAGAATTTTTGTGAAAAAATTAACGGTTCTTTTCCTCGGTGTATATCGGCGCGTTGCTTAAGAAAAAACGGTAAATTAAACTGCAGAAGCACCTGTTAAAAACTATACAAGTTCTATAATTGAATACCCCCGAAAAATAAAGGAACAAAAAACAAAAATGTTTTTGAAAACCGCTCGTAAAATTTTTTTTAGATAAATTAAAAAGTATAAAAACTACTTAATACAGAAAAATTAACCACATCTTTTTTTGTATTATTAACTTTCTTGTTATTTCAAAAGTCTGTTAACAATTGCTTTGCGATGCCACCTGTCATTTTACTACGCGCATGCACGCTCGAACGCATCACGTAAGAATAGCGTGTGCGAAGCCGGTGAGATGGCATAAAATAGTGCTCAGCGATCCCGAATACGTTTCAAAAACCAAATTTCATTGGTCGGTGTTCTGTTGTAGTTAAAGTAAAATTTACCGGAGATAATTAAGAGTTTTGCAAGATAAAACAATTAAAATATGATTTTAAACGCGGCAAAAATCGAAAAAAATCAATTATATCCCTTGAAAGAAATGCTTATGGCAATGATTTTCCACGTACGGATAAACGTTGAATTTAAGTAATAAAAACGAAGCGACTGGATAATTTCCAAATTTTGGTGAACGGCTATGTTTTCTTCATACCAAATAAGTACCTCATAAATGTTCCTTTATGTTTTCTTTATAACAGCAATATTTGCTCTAAGTGTAGAAAAACAAAGACATAACTTCGTTTAAAAATGATCGGACGCATCTATAAGATGCAGCCATTATATATTAAAGATAGGCACATGTATACAGACAGACAAGCCTATCTACAAACAACATGTACATATTAATAAAAGGGATAGAACAACGTAACTTTGCTAATTGTTTTGTTTACTCGCTTTTTATGCCAGCCGGAGCAACTTAAAAGAAGATATCCGTATCAGGCACGCAAACAAAATGTATAGTTGAAAGGAAAGAAGAAAAAGAACCCCGAATCCCAGAGAGCTTAAGATCTATGCAGAAATGCGATGATTAACGATGCTTAAAAACAAATTTGCTTCTCAATTCTTACAAGGGTATCTTATTATGAGAAAGGGATATACGAAACGCTGCGCGCCATTGTTTAACAATAAGAGTAATCATAGATAAATAGTATTGTTTTACACAAGAACGAGATATAAAACGTCTTCAGAGAATCGTGACAAGAAACTAAAAGCAGAATATATATATATATATATATATATGTATATATATATATATATATATATATATATATATATATAGGCAGCATTTTTTCTATTAAGCAAATTTCATTGAATAAAATATTCAGTTTTTGGCCCATTTGCAACTTCACACAAACGGTCATCACTTCTGGAAGGAACTGGCTGATGTAATCGCCATATTGGTCGTAAGTTCAAGTACTTTTACATCCTTGTAGATTACTTATCAGAAATAAATTATTCCAACTGATTTTTAACAATTTATATATATATAGAATTTAATAACGTGTATATTTATTTCCTTCGTAAATTAATTAATGATAAGCTTACGAACATTTCAAGATGTTACTATTATTAGTAAAGTTTATTGAATTGATAGACGTTTTGTTTAGTTTTTATTAGTAATGCTACTAGTATTCAACTTTTTGTTTGTTATTGGTTTATTCAAGTATAGATGTTTGCACAAAGGAAAAAATGTTAATTAGATAGGTGGTTACAATATAGATGCTCGTTCTTGCCTGCTAGAAGTAAAAGCTGGAAAAATTCGAAGACAGAATTAATATACAAAAACGTATATTTTTAATTATATATATATATATATATATATATATATATATATATATATATATATGTATGTGTGTGCGTGTGTTTCTGTGCGGAAATTCGCCATTAAATTCAGTAAATTAAAATGCATTTATTATTCGATAAGGAAAACAAACATTTAAAGTTATTTTCCTTAATCCATAGATTTTAATAAATGGCTCATCGCATGAGAGGACATGTTTTAACAAAATAATGTGTATTAAAAATATTAAGCGATTAGTGTCGCTCTATGCAGAAGACAATAACTTTGGGATACTTTTTGTTGGTAAATTTTTACATTAGTTCCACCTCTACAATTTTCTTTAACATGATGACTTATCTAGGTTTTCAACAATATTGATTACGAAAATCTTATTAAAAGTTTGCAGTTATAAGTACATTTGGGGCATCTAGTCCAAAAGCCGTTCTAAATAAGGGAAGGTTGGGAGTGTTTATTCTGAAAGCCGTCCTTAACATGGGGAGACTGGGGGCTGACCAGCATCAACAACCGTATGTTAATTTTTTACAAGGGGGCTGTGTCAACCGGGCAACACCGGTTAACGGGTCCTGCTAGTATAAAATAAACAACATTTATAATCAGTCGCCTTCTGCTCGCTATATTATTCTCACGCTTTTTTCTGCCTGCTTCTCTCATTATTTCTTTCCTACATTCTTCAAAGCTACTGACTAAATTATCTTACTACATTTATTATTGTTTGTATGTAATGTATTATTTCTATTATTTTGCTCTTTTTTATTTCATTCATCTATTACTTCGAAAAGAAAACGTGCGTAACAGAGACTGAGCAGAGTCTATAAATGCGAGAGGAGATTGGTAAATTATAATTTAAGGGCGAAGGCATGACAGAAAAACTTGAGAAGTGACTGATTGCATATTCGAGAAATTAGATAGTCTTTTTAATATGCCTCAATCTGAATCTATGACTATCTATTTTGTGCGAATAAAACATAGGGCAAAACACCTTATAGAAATTTACGTTAATTAAATTCACTTGATAATTGTTATGGCCCCGTAGAGGTTAAGAATAAATATACAACCGGTAATTAATGAAAGCAAAATATGTTGAACAAAAATGCAAATACAACAAAAAATAAAAAAGTATGATTATACGTCAGCCCGACTACAACATAGCAAGGCTTATCTGTGTGCTAACGCCAAATAACATATTCTCTCAATCAGTGTAAAGAGTAAATTATTTTCTTATACTCTGTAGGGTCAACACACCACCACCACCACCATCACAATAATAATAATAATAATAATAATAATAATAATAATAATAATAATAATAATAATAAAAATGATAAAAATAATAACCATCAAGAAAACCATAGGAAAAATGGCAAACGGGAGAGCATCAGGACACGACGGGATACATGCATACTGTTTCAAAAAATTTACAACTCTACACGAAAGACTAGCTTAAAACATGAAAAGATGTATACAGGAAACAAACGCATCAGCTTGGATGACAAAAGGCTGAACTACGTTGATACAGAAGGACACGGAGAAAGGAACCGCCCCAGCAACTATATGCCTATCACGTGCTTACCCACTATGTGGAAAATACTGACGGCACAACTGAGGGAACAAATCTACAACTACCTGAATAATCGTGGACTTCTCCCCGAGGAACAGAAAGAATGCCAGAAAAGAAAAAGCGGAACACCTGATCTGCTATATGTAGACCAAATTATCCTACAGGAGGTAAAAAAAAAAAGAAATAATTTAACCATGGCAAGGATCGACTACAAAAAGGTGTACGACAGGATTCCTCAAGCATGGATAATAGAATGCTTAAAAATGTATAAAATACAAAGCAGGCTCTTCATCGTGATTGAAAATGCAATGAAAACATGGAGACTGGAACTGACAGCTGATGGACAACACATAACAGAAATAAACACACAAAGAAGCATCTTCCATTTATTATCACATTTACTGTTCATCATAACAAAGCTGCCTCTGAGCATTTTACTGAGAGAGTGGCCAGCCGGATACAAGTTCTCTTATACGGAGGAAAAAATAAACCACCTGATGTACACGGACGATCTGAAACTTTTCACAAGGACAGAAAGTGAACTAGAGACATTAAAAATACCGCCAGGATCTTAAGCCAGGATATCTAAATGGAGTTTGGTCTGGAAAAGTGCGCATTACTAGTTATAAGAAAGGGAAAACTAGAGACAACAGAAGGTATGGAACTACCCAACCAAACGGGGATGAGCGCAGTAAGGAAATAAGGCTCCTATAAATACCTAGGAGTACTGGAAGCAGACACCGTCAAATAAACAGAAATGAAAGAGAGAATGGAAAAGGAATTCATCAGGAGAACAAGAAAACTTCTCGAAACATTATATGGCAGAAACCTAACAAAAGGCATAAATACATAAACAGTAAGATACTCTGAACCGTTCAAAGGGTGGGCTAAAGAAGAAATGAGTCAGCTCGATCAGAAGTATAGGAAACTCATGACCATGCACAACGCACTACACCCGAAGGACGATGTTAACCACTCTACATAAAATGGAAATACAGCGGAAGGGGACTGTTTTATATAAAAGACTGTGTGAATGAGATAAAAAAGAACTAAAAATACATAATGCAAAACACTGAAAGAATAATCATAGCAGCGAGAGACATGGAAAAAATCAATAAAACAGAAAACAGAGAGACAAAGGATAAGACAAGAAAAGTAAAGTGGGAAGAGAAACATGGCAAAAGATGAAAATAACGAAAACACATTGATATGGATGCGAAAAGGATACATAAGCCGAGAAATTTAATACCTAATAACTGCAGCACATGACAAGTCGAGACAAACCGACCACATCAAAACAAAGATCCACAAAACACAAGAACACAGCAAATGCAGACTGTGAATATAGAGGCGGCACTATAAACCATATAAAAAGTGAATGTAGCAAAATGGCCCAAAACGAATACAAGAACAGACACAACCAAGTGAGAAGGGTAGTACAATGGAAATTATGCAAACAACTTCATCTCTAACGCAGAGACAAAGGTATAAACATAAGCCGGCAACATTACTTAAAAACGAGAATCACAAAATTCTATAGGACCTGGACATACAAACTGATAAACCCACCCAAGCAAAAAGCCCAGATGTAATAATTAACAAGAAAGAAAAGTTCTGTACAAATCCTAGACTTTGCCGTTCCAGCTTACCACAGGGAGAACATCAGAGAAAAGAAGAAACTGGGTAAATACACACAGCTAGCCAGAGAGCTGAAAGCGATATGGAGGATGATGAAAATCAAAATAATACCTATAATAGTAGCAGCACTCGGAACAATCCCGAAAACCTCTGAAAAAGAATAGGATAAATTGCAATCAAAGGAATGAAAACAGCAGAAATATTAAAAAAAAAACTCTTGAATGCGGAAACTAACATACAGATTGCTGCAAAGGCAGAACATGAAAGACTACATGGAACTAAAAACACTGAAGTTATCTAACCTCACCCCATCCTCCCATTACAACATTGCAGCCGCACCCCCCCCCCACCTAAAAAAAAGAGTGAGACCAAATAACCAAGTACAGTCAAGGGAGAAAGAAAGACAGAGGAATTGACCAGACCGCCGGATACGTGCGAAGAGAACTGGGACTTTGGGTAGCTTATTGCCACTCAAATTCCAGTGAAGACCAATAGCCGCTGCCAACGAGAAATCAATGGAAATTAGCTGTTGCGATTATGCACATTTATTTTCAAATGTTATCGAAAGAGCTGGAGAGTACTGGAAACCTTAGGAGATTTGTCTCTAAGCTTCCAGGGAACTTTGGTGACCTGTGTGAAAGCTTGTTGTGAACCAATAATAATAAGTATATGCCACCTAACACTCTATTAGAGAGTGATAGCTGGATATAAATTCACAGATACAGAAAAAAAAAACCCTCAAACAGTTCATCTATCTGAAAACACAAATAGAATTGTCAGTTAATATAGTCAAATCGAATTCTGAATGAATAAATGTGCACTCCTATAGGCGAAAAAGGGGAATAATAAGAAAACAAATTTCATGCAATAAATTAACGGAGTGAAAATAAGGGCTGTTTACAGACATTGTGAATACAAATATTTGATCCATCTTTCTCCAACCAAGGCATATTTCCACTTAGAACCTAACGGGCTAATATTTGAGATCGTGACTAGTATGAGGCTGCGAAGTTCAGCAGCAAACTTCAGTACACTTTACCGTAAAACTTCTGGCGGTTACTACAGTCAGGGAACACGAAGCAGGGAGAATATTCCAATGTATACAGTCCGTTACATGGAACCATTAGATTAAAAGTTTTCCGGCATCTAGGGACCACCAGAGGGATTAATCGGATTTTGCTGCTTGTCGGGAGTCGAGATTCAGTAGTTGCACGACGGTGTTACACAAGTGTTATGGATTAGTACAGACAAAATGATGCAACATTGCGGCGATGGGACAAAGGCTGGAACTTGACTGATACTCGTGCAATGTTATGACCCTTTAGGCTGTGATCATAGCATAGTATATGTTAACTGTGGCAAGCGGGGTCAAGCGTCAAAACATTATTATTATTGTTATTGTATTATCATTAATTGATTTGAGCGGCGGATGATCGCTGGATTACTTATTATGATTAGAAGAATAAACAATTAAATCGGGGAGGAAATGATTGACGTGTGAATCACCAAAGGAATGTGAAAATAGAAAATAGATGTAAACATTATTTGGAGTCTTTGAATAAACAAATAACTTTTTTCTGGACATTAGGTGACGTAAGAGAACACGTGATGTAGTTAGTTGGGAGGGATTCAGATAGTTGAGTTTTGACCGCCAAAGCGGACAGACGGTCTAGACAGGGGTGGACAGACTGCTAGGGAGCGATCTGTAAGAATAGAACATGTAGACGTACTGCATATCCTGTGAAAACCATTTGAGACAACTGTAATAAATTTATATTATAAAAATATAAATAGTTTTAATGGTTTCACAAATAAGAACAGATGTCTCAATTGGATGGTCCTGATCGCTTCATAGTTCATCACGGAGCAGCGGAAAGATACAGAATAACTCTTTAAGAAAAAAGGTACGAAACATATATTATTCTTCTTACATATTAACTGTAAAAATATCCCGTGCGATAAGTCTGATACAACATGATTCAGTTTACACGTAAATATCATGTCCTCCTGGCTAAAAAACATACATACGATTTATACGTTTATTATCTGTCTGTTAAAAGAACAACATCTCACATCAAGTAGATAACACATGACACGTTTTAATATATCATCTCCTCAAATATAAATCAATATACAACATATATTGATGTTGATGTCCGTTGACCAGTTCGCATCGACGATGCGATATCGAACCGCGGTTGTGAAAAATACAACGTGGCAGCAGGTCCTGAAAATTCAATGGAGAGTTCGTATCAAGAAAAAAAAACAAGAAAAACACATAAAAGACAATAAAATGTCTGGAGAAAAAAGAAAAAAGAAAGAACAGTAGAAAAAATGCAGTACACATGTACACACACACAACCATTTTACGAAGAAAGAAAAGAAATACATACAGACACACAGATGTAAAACATTTTATATAGAAAATTGTTAAGAAAAATGGGTAACATATTAGAAGTAAGCTCGTTATGAACAGAAGAAAACTATCACAAAGATTAGAAGAAATACAAAAGAATGACGTTATTCTGTTTAAAACAATGGACCGATGAGAGAGAGAAAGAGAGAGAGAGAGAGAGAGATAGAGAGAGAGAGAGAGACTAAGAAAATGCAACCGGAGCACGCACAGATTAAATTGTTTTGAATTGTGTCATTCATGATTGAAATATTTACACAGTTGCAGAAGTTTATAGAGGAAATGACCATCGGTTGTTTTGAACTGGTAAAAAAAAAAGAAAAGAAAAAAGAATTGATGCTCTTTTTCAGGTCAGAAGCAATGGACAGTTTCTGTAAATCGTGAACAGTGTTTTTTTTTCAGTTTTAAAGGCATTTTTGAATATTTTTTAAGTACTGAAGAAGGTTGTTTTATGTAACTACTTAGAAGTTAATGTGCATTGTTAGAAACATGTGTATAAATGATTTTATATTGTCTTATATAATGTATAATTATTGTTTTCCAGGAGTCTGCAAAATATTAATGTAAAAAAATCAGAAGATTAGATTAAGATGAAATGGTCGGCCTAGTCAAATTAGAATTTTAAAGAGGGGACAGGATTAAATTTACGTAGGCGGTTAACTATTTTTTTGGAAGAGATTCGCAGGACCCTGCAAGGAGGATTTTCTAAATAGGTTTTTCGATTATGAAAAATGCTATTTTCGCCGTTTGTATGTAGCTTGATTAAGCTGACCGGTATTACGGTTGAAAGATCATATTCTTCGCATACAATACAGGCGGGAGTACTGCAGGCCTATGACTTTAAACACACAAAGGAACATCTTTCATTTATTATCACCATTACTGTTCATCATAGCAAAGATGCCCCTGCAACGAGGGTGCGCGATAGAATGCACCCATATAAATTAAGCTTGCAGATAGGACCGCTTGTGAGCTCCGGCTGATTGAAAATGCCCAATATTGGGAGTAAAAGAACTTTCAACACAAGAGCGGACGTGTACTGGTGACGTGCTTACTATGTAGTAAATCTGAAGTACGAGAAAGAATTTAAAAAAAGATAGAATATATGCCGCTGATACGTAAGAACTTTAGAAGTAAAATGCTCCCATTTGTGAATTAAAGGTTTAGAGAATAACGCCTGTATAAAAGAAGTCAGAAATCTGTCGGATGAGAGGTCGTCAAATTTTTTTTAGATAAGGCGAGAGGCGCTTTGATATTGGAATTGGCATGGGATGGCTGACGTGGCAGCTGTCAACGAACATGATGTTACTTTACCCACATCCCTGAATGATGACATATGAGCAGTGAAAAAAATGATTTTTATTCGTTATAGTAAGAAGTAGATACTGCTGGAAATGTGAAGAGAATTCAAAAGAATACCTCTTTTTATTGTATATTATTGAGCAATCATTGAAAATGACCTGCCACCAATTCTAATGGCGACACACTCTGACTGAAGAAGAACAACTACATCAAAAAGAAATAGGGTAAACAAAAAGTAACACGGACATCGAAATAATCCCTAACAAGAAATTAAGGAATTGCTGACATTATTATGAAAAACAAAACTTCCCGGACAACAAAATCAGTTGATGAAACCAATGTAGCCTACCAATACAAATGCCTCTTGGGAGAATGAAACTCCAAGAATAGAAACACCAATAGCTCCATTAGACACACGACAAATAAATTGTTCAGACAATTAACCCTCCACCTCTCAGGTACAAGCTCGATTTGCCAACACATAAAACCACATGGCTGCCCACATTCCTAATTTTTTAAAGATTCCTAGTTGAAAACACGAAAAGCGTTCGTATGAATTCAAACGTAAATGGATTAAAAATTACTGGAAGCACTGATATAAGAGCTAAAGAGACAAAAATTAACTACGTAAATTTTTAAAACAGTAAACACATTTTAAACTGCCTGGGTACGTAACCATCATATATATATATATATATATATATATATATATATATATATATATATATATATTATGTGTATGTGTTTGCAGATATAGTTTAATATGTGTCTCTCTGTTTATATTGTAATGTAAATTTATAAATTAATTAAATAAAAAAGCAACTTCCATACCATTTTGTAAATCACACTATAAAATGATTGTACATTTATTTTTAGCCATGTTCTTAACACGTTAAAAACGTATTTGTATTAGACGCTTCCCTACTTTAAGTAATGTAAACGTTATTTTAACTGAAGCATATAAAAGCATCGATATTTTAAACGAAACAGTAATGAAAAACTGACTAAAAACGACTGAAGCAAACCAATTTTAAGTATTTGCACAAACAAAAACAAAAACAATAAAAACAATAAAAACGACTATGAATCTTTATTACACAAATTCGATCGATATATTAGAACGGCCATACAAAAAATAGAGAAATTACAAAAAAAAAGGGATTAAGCGGAAACACGTCGTGCTGTTCAACAATGTCCGTATAACGAAAACATGCTGCCTAAATACACTATATATATATATATATATATATATATATGTATGTATATGCATATATATAATGTGTGTATATATATATATATATAGATTGATAGATGTACATTATGTATATGTGTGTATGTATATATATATATATATATATATATATATATATATATATATATATATATATATATATATATATATGAAATAAAATGGAGGTGGAAGGACCTGGATACTGAACGTTTCGTCCGATTTATGCGGGCTTCTTCAAGAGGGATGGTCATTATATATATGGTGTATAAATATTCTATATGAACCATGAATAGTCTCGATATAGAATCTTTATACACCAATATCCCTACCAAGAAATGTCTCAACCTTCTTTCAAAACACTTAAATAAAAAAAAAATTAAATTACCTTTGCCGATAGATAATATAATTAAAATTATAAGTATATGCATTGACATGACATATTTCACATTCGATGGACTCTGCTACAAACAAAAATTTGGACTGCCCATGGGTAACCCTCTAAGTGGGGTTTTGGCATGTCTATTTTTAGAATTCATAGAAACCGGACCCATGAAATATAAATTGCCCAAGGGCACCTCCTACTATAGATATATTGCTGATATTTTAATTTTTCTCCCTATATCTTCAAAAAAAGAGAATATCACTGATAAATTTAACAAGATTGAACCCACTATTAACTATACGTATGAAACAGAAAATAACAACTCCATACCTTTTCTGGACATCAATATCATTAATAACAATGATCATCTAAGTTTTAAAGTCCATCGGAAAGTCACGAATAAAAATGATTACATACACTTTTACTCTCATCACGATGATAAAGTAAAAAGAGGTATTCTAATAAGATTTTTTCCCTGAGAATATGCAGTGAAGAATACATCGTGGAAGAATTTGAGTATATCGAACGTACATTCATGAACTTGCAATACCCTCAACATTTTTTGGCAAATACAAAAAGAAAAGCACTAAAAATTTACCATAACCGAAACCGAGACAATTCCCTAAATAGCCAGACACACAACAGACAATTAACATTACCAACTAATAAAAACAACGACACAATCTATAAGAACCTAAATAAGGCAGGCACTCAAATTACAAAACTAAACTCTTTAACGATTAGGGATCTAACACGTAAAATTATAACTAATACCAACATTAACACCAAAGCCGGAATATATTCCATACCTTGCCTTGATTGTGGAAGAATATACGTAGGAGAAACTCAACGTAATTAAAATAAAAGAATATATGAACACAAAAGAGATGTAAAAAACAACAATACACTCAACCCCATATTTTGCCACATAATGGAAAACGACCACCAGTTTGATTTTAACAAAGCAACTTTCCTTAAACACATACATAACATATCCACACGACGTTTAATTGAGTCAGCTATCATCTCCCATTCCAGCAATATAATTAAGTAAAGAAAAGGTTTTTTCCACGTTGCTCCCTTTCTGTCGAAAATAATTATTACAGAAAACAACTTAGACACCGGTTAAACGCGATACAAAAAAAAATTCGTAATTTCACTTAATTTTATTTTTATTTTACTTATTTACTGTATTTTCTCATTAACTATTTTTAGACTCCATTTTATCACCTCCTATTCTTATTTTTAGACACCATCTTTTAAGTTACTGCGCTATTTCATCCCAATTCAATTATTTCTAATTTAAAAAAAGATTCTTTCGTAATCTCATGTCATTTTATTTATTTAATCTATCACCGCTATATTTCCAAACACAATTTTTTTTAATCTCTACGATATTTTATATTTTAGACGTAATCCACTACACTAGTTTACTCTAATTTGTTTTTTTTTTTGTTTTTTTTTCTCTCATAAAATGTATATACATGTATACATGACATCTAATTTACATAAGGAAAACACGTTGCTCTCCCCCATCATTATATATAGCCCCAATACTCCGACTCTCTCGTCAATGACCATCCCTCTTGAAGAAGCCCGCATAAATGGGGCGAAACGTTGAGTATCCAGGTCCTTCCACCTCCATTTTATTTCATATCGTCGGATTTAATCAAGCTCAACAATCATATATATATATATATATATATATATATATATATATATATATATATATATAGAGAGAGAGAGAGAGAGAGAGAGAGAGAGACATATATACATTATGTATATGTGTGTATGTATATATATATAATGTATATATATATATAGATAGATATACATTATGTATATGTGTGTATGTATGTATATGTATATATATATATATATATATATATATGATATATATATAGAGAGATAAGTAGATAGATAAATAAGCATTATGTATGCATGTACACATATATATATATATATATATATACATACATATATTTATATATATAAATTAATTAATGCAAAAAAGTATATAAATATTTATTTATTTTTCTCGATATATTTCCTATTTGAAGACGTAAAGGAAAAAGAAATGTTTTCGATCGTTCTTTCAGCTTTTTGCTCTCCACTTAAATTTAAAGAACACGTATCATCCCACTGTGGAATATTTTTGTTATGAATATTATTTTTGTTAATAACAGACAAAAGAATATAAACATCACATAAATAAGGTCGGTTACTTTATAAACAAATTAATGAAAGAAAAGAACGAAAACAAATAGAAATAACTTCTTTCCCGATTGGCTCCCGATAACCTAACTAGTTTCCTGCTTTCTCGATCCTCTTCCCCTGGTTTTCCCTGTCGGGTGTCCTTGCGAAATAGTAGGGTTTCCTTCTAGTTTCTTTTTTTATTTAGGATCCCAGACGATAAGATCTCGAAATTCTGAGACGAGTGCCAAGAGAAAAGCCAGAGGGCTAAAAGAAGCAAAAGAAAACAGACGAATTGGCGAAGCCCTCCTAAATGGTATTCATACTTCCTCTTCGAAAGCAACTGCGAAAAACGCAAAATAAACAATAGTTAATAAATAAATAAATATACATTGTAATTCAGGAAGAAGGAATCCGTTTCATATTTCAGATTAAATATACTATTTTCAGCGCACAACATATAGATTTAATAGACTCATATTTGTTTTGTGTATTATTTGGACTGTTTTTTGTTTTTATTTTGATAAAATATTCACCGCTTTATCAAGGCCGGAATGCCACTCGAAGATAAGGGTTAATTAATGTAATTTGGTAGTTAAGTAATCGTCAATAGTGTAGTGTGGAATTTGGATTACTTTTGGAGACGCTCAAAGAGAACGTGTTTACATTAGACTTAATGGCTACCGTATTGTAATCAGCTGGGAAGCAGCCCAACAGAACAATGTCCCACATACAAGCAGTCCTAGAAAGAAACTTTAGACTATTGTTCTCATTTTGATTGTGCGTTTCACAATGTTTCGGCTGATGTAACCTCCAAATGTCTTTAAGTGCATTTACACGGGATGTTATTAATGTATCGTGAAAAATTATCGGAGGTTATATCAGCGGAAACGTTGTGAGAAAAGCAAGCAGAATGAGGAAAATTGATCAAGGAATACAAAAAAAAATATCAAAAAAGTATCAATTCTCATCTTAAAAATATACAAACCTCATACTCATTTTTATTTCATATTTGTCCATGAAATATTTTCATGTGTATACGAAAAGTGGTTAGTAATAGTATGTTGTAATTCTACAACATAATATATTAAAATTAATTCACATTATCCGTCCTACTTGACGGAATAATATTTTGATTTATCATGATATATTACTGAAATATTCATCTGAAATAACAGAATTATTTATATATTAATACGATAGCGTGTGTGTAATTCATTCATTTTCTGTGACACGCTTATATCAAACTTCTTTAATTTCCTGTAATAAATAAGTTTACTAAGGATTATAAATAAGTTTTGCTTTCTGTTTCGATTATAGCTTATGGCAAACAAGTCATTTATCATATATATATATATATATATATATATATATATATATCATATCATATCTTTTGGTTTCGGTTTCGATTCAAGCACTCAAGTTATATATATATATATATATATATATATATATATATATATATATATATATATATATATATTCGAAACCGCAACTTTATAATATATAAAAATAGATAGAAACTTAACTATATATTAAAATATATACGAAATCTGCAAGAATTAAAATATCATATTTAAGCGTACTTTTCGACGGGGCGACGCAGGGCGTCCTTGCTAGCTTAGATAACTACATTTGCCGTTTTAACAAAAGAGCTATAATAATATCAGTGCGGCTCCATTTACACTGAACGTCTTCAAAATGCCAACATCAATATATAGCATATGAATGAGTCCTATGTGAAATGAGTCCCCTGTGAAATGGTCACGGTTCTACTAGTGTCTATAATTAATTCATGCGCCTTGGATTGTTCTTAGATATATTTTATCAGAATGTTTAAGTCCGATTATGTAGCAAAGTTATCATCCTTATATAGCCTAACATCACAAGTGCATTATTTTGCTATTGGAATCCTGTGAGATGAGTAATTTCTACATTTATCCATTTGCCGACTGTTATTTTCACTTCATAGTTGTTTTTACACGACGTTTCGGCTAGCTATTCTTCTGGCTGTCGTCAGGTGGTTAACTGTGACAGTATTTACTGAGGATACAGTTAAGAGACTCAGTATTCCTATCCCGTCGCGGTTATCAACCTGACGAAGGCCAGAGAAATAGTTGGCCAAAACGTCCTGAATCAACAACTATGAAGATGTCCGCGAATTGATAATATAACAAATGCATTTGTGAAATTTTATCACCGAACAAGAAATAGAGCCCGGCGTATAAAATATACAGTATGGCCTTTAGTAAAACAAAGCCACGTTAGAAATGAATATATTTCTTTAGAGCACAAATTCAAGCTATTATATAAAAATCTATATAATCATAAAACTCAAATGACCTTGTAACGGGTGTTGTAACCCAACATCCGGTTTACGACGTCCGGTTGCGCATGCGTACATAAACAAATAATCAAGGCGACAATACAAAGTATTGTTTTACGGTGTACGTTTTCAGCGTCCCAATGTTTTTTAGCGTATTAATTATCCAAATAAACAATTGTAAATACTTTCTGCATTTTTTTACATTGTTTATTTCCGTATTACGTTTAACTTATTTTAACGCAATTT
Source organism: Euprymna scolopes (assembly GCF_053919585.1). Lineage (NCBI taxonomy): Eukaryota > Metazoa > Mollusca > Cephalopoda > Sepiida > Sepiolidae > Euprymna > Euprymna scolopes. The sequence continues at coordinate 89,367,140 of NC_136489.1, forward strand.
TATTACAAATAAATCTAATTTTACCTTCGACAACCATAAAACCATTTTACAACAGTGATTTACTCACCGCCCTGATTTTTTTTAATTTATTCTCCATTTTTAATACATCTTTCTTAAAAAAAACATTCATACATTTTCTTCTACACTACCAACATAAATAAATAAGCCCGAAAATATGTTATTTTTAACTTGTGTTACAAATAAATAATCAACGCAACAATAAAACGTATTGTTTTACTGTATAGGTTCTCAGCGTCCAATTGTTTTTTTTGCGTTTAAATTAAAAGATATATCAAACTTTGAATTTAACTTTAAGCAGTATGGTGTCTGTTGAGTGCACATTGACCTATAAGTATGGCAAACCACTTATAATTCAATGGGTGTAAGTTTTTTTTCAAAAATAAACAATTATAAACAGAACGACTCATAAAAATCTATCTATATTCTTTTTCATTTCAATATACTTTCATAGAAATGTTTCTGTTATGTCACAAAAAACTATTTTCTTTACGTCACAAGTGTCACGCTCTTACATTAATTCCATAGCTAATATAACATTCTGACCCAACGGGTCACGTTTAGTCTAGTAATTTCGAAAAAAAATCGACAGTCGGTTCTCTACAGTTCAGTTTATACACTGTATTTCGGACTATATTCTGGTCATCACAATAATTCGATTAAAATCGCAATCGCACTAACATTTTTTAAAAATTTCTTTACTTAATATTAGTATGTTATTATTAATTATTCGCTATAACAAAACAATGAAAAACATGAATATGCTTTAAATTAGTTCTTTTCATGAAATCATCCCACCAATGATATAATATATTCATGCAGATATTCTTCATGATTTATACTTGCGTAATGTTTGCTTAAAAAGGTTATAGTAAACACAAACGGTCTTTCTATATATATTTATGTATTCGTTTATGTATATATATATATATATATATATATATATATATATATATATATATATATATATATATATATATATATATATATACATATATATATATTCGCGGAAAAATCCTACCAAAGTACTCTGTCAGTTCTTGGTCTACAGACATAAATCTTAATATATAAGTTATTCGATCCCATGCGACACTTTATTTTTGGGTTTTAACCTGGGAAAATCGGTGCAAAATTTGTTGAAATCTTTTAAAACCATTAATATATATTTGTGTCTAATATGATATTATAATAAATACGAAATCTGCATGACTCAAATATAATATTTAAGTATTTAATATGATATTTTCATATGTTGATTATGGAGATTTGGTATTTATTTTTATATTATTTTAGACTCAATATATAGTATAATAATAATTATTATTATAATAATAATAATAATTAATAATTAATAATAATTTAAACAAAATTACTCGTGCGGCACTACCTAGAATCGAAATAAAAACGTTTAGTTTACGCTTGCTTTTTTCTTTGACGTTAAATCCTGAGCTATGAAGAAAAAATTAACTAATTTATAGGAGTATGGATATATACATATATATATATATATATATATATATATATATATATATATACACATATTTGTGTGTGTCAGTCTGTGTGCGTTTGGATATATGTGCGTTTTTATCTATTATCACCAGGTTGTGATTGATATGTGAAATGTGTCAGTTAGATTTTGTAATTTTGGCTGAAGTTATTAATATAATACAAAATGCTTAAGTAAAATTGTAGAAATTAGGCATAAACTGTTTCAATATTGAGAAAAATATCCAGTAATTTTATTATAATTTAATTATTGTTCCTTCCAAATCAAAAGCAGATTAAGAAATAAAATGATTGTAGCTTGTCTCATCATTAAGCATCTGCATTATAAAGGCAATAGAATATGCGTCTTATCACAAACAATCTAATTAGGAAATTATTAATATCTATTGCTAGGTCAGTAGGTCTAATAGCCTAAAGGTTGTTTTCGGCAACAAAAACAGGCAGACAATTGGGTAAATATACATACAAATGTCCCCGATATACTATAGATAAATATCACGATTAAGTTAACACGTTGTTTATTCATGAGTTGGGGGTACTAAATCAATGGGGTTACGCATATATAAATATGAATATGGTAATTGGACAGTGAATGTACAAAGACTACTTTGATGATCCCTTCGGGCCTAAAATTTCAGATTGTATATCGAGCTTACTTATTTGTGCGAGCACACACGCACGCACATACACACACAGATACATACACACACACACACATATATATATATATATATATATGTATATATATGTTGCATATGTCTATATACTTGTCTGCAGAAGATTTACTTTCTACTATTTAATTGATTATTCTAAATTTAAGAACACAGATAGTAGACTTAAGGTGCCAGGTTCTGTTAAATTTCATTTTTTTCTGATGTATTTTAATATTGTAAACATTAAAAAAAATAAATCCCGCAGTAAATTTTGCTGAAAGAGAACTACCTCAAGCCAGGATTGAAACCCGACTGTCTGGACGATAGTCGAGGCTTCTAACCACTACCCTATCGGGAGCTGCTGTATGAGTCATGAGTTTAACGATTTTTTGACATCGTCCGAAATACCTAAGCTCGATTTGTTTACACAAAGAGCATCGCTTTATACGCTAATGGTAATTCGTGTATCACTTCTCGATATGCTCAACTCAAGATGAGGAGCATTATAGTCATCCACATACAGTACTGTTTCGCTGTTTCACAGCTGATCAGTGCGGCTAGACAGGCAACTACCTCAACCCGACCGTCTGTACGACAGTCAAGGCTCCTAATTACTACGCTATCGGCGAAAATAGGAAAAGTTATAATAAAGAAGGGTCATTTACTTATTAAGCGAGCGGGTCGAGGATATTTAACCTTTTCTGTTACATTTCCCCATTGGTGTTTCTTGTTTAATCCTTTCCCTATTTATCTGGATTATCTGTGTTGAATATCTTTTATATAAATGATGCTTAACCCCCATTAGCAAGGATCACTTTAGATAGTACATGAATAAAAAATAAGTCAAGAAAGATGTATCTACTTTAAAACGAGGAAAGTACAGATACCACCATTAGATCATGTCTCATTTTTAATGCATAAAAATCACAAGATTCCTGATTTTACTTCTTGATGAGGCGAAGTCTGTATTAATATTATTTATTTCTGTAAACATTCAGCATTATATCGATTTGGCATATTAATACAAATCATAATCATATATCGTTCAGAATAGAAAGCAATTAAGACATATTTATAACTTCTACTCTCGATTAAATGCAATCGCATTCACACAGTATACGAGAATTGCGTTAATAATACCCGCAGTTTATTTGAAAACGAAGACCACTAAGTGGTATCAGTGGACATCGCACGTAAATTTCAACCCAACACGACAAGGCACTACAAAAGGGTGACTAGGAAGCTATCAGAAAAACATCAGAAATGCTCCATAGACTAATATCTTCTCCTACTCTGTTGAACAGTGTGTCAATGAGACAACGGTATGGCGCAGAGGGAGCATTGAAGCATTTGCTCCCGCATGGAAATATTATAGCAAGCCAGGGTGGTTCACTACAGATTGTGCAGTTGCCATGGCATAAAGACAGCATGCGTTTTGCCAGTTGCTACGTAAAAAGTGAAATACAAATAGGAACAATTTATAGATGCTAGAAATAATTGTTAGAAAGCGATATCATAAAAACATAACTCCAAGGCGTGTGGGCCTGAACTAATCCCTGCTATACTAATTAAGAAATGCACAGCTGAAGTAGGTCCCTTACTTCCCAAGCTCTACAATATATACAATGCTTAATTTTTCTTACCCAGTAGCTTGAAGATGGGCCCTGTAGATCCAGTGTACAAGAATTCTAGTAAAAACACTGACTCTGTCAATTAACGCCCCATCCGTCTCCTCTCCCTCTTCGTTAAGATCTTTAATCAAGCACTAGTCTTCCTACTTCGCAAAAGCTAATCTTCTCTATGAAAACCAGTATGGACTTAGGTAATGTCGTTCCACTGCAGTTCTTTTAACAGTCATCTCTGAATCCATATATCATGCACCGGATAAGACGGTCGATACCAGGGCTGTAGTCGTGAAATATTGAAGGCTTTGGACAAAGTCTGAAACGAAGGGATGCTAATGAAAACTAAATCCTACGTTATAACTGAACATATATTAAATATAATTAGATCCTTCTTAGACAATACGAGCATCCAGGTTGTCATTGATGGGCGTGCATTCAAACAGCATAGCATTAAAGTGGGAGTCTCTTAGAGGTCGAACTTTGAACTACTATTATTCTTTATATTTATTAACGACCTCCCTGATAATATTGTGTCCAGGATGGATATATTTGCTGATGATACAACGCTCTATATCTTGCACGATGCGAGAACGGATGTACACAAATTCAAGTCAATGTCAAAATCATTTGTAAAGGACCTGCAGACCGGAATAAATGGGTCCGTAAATGGATGGTTTCATTTAATGTTAGTAAGACTGAACTGCTACTGTTTAACAATTACCGGCAATACGAACTGGAACACACACAGACGACATTGCGAAGAAGGTACGTTTCCTCTGTCGTGCTAGAAGACTAATCACACCTGTGAGTATCCTGTACCTCTGCAATGCCACCATTTGTCCATGCATGGAATATTGTTTCCATATCTGGGCTGGTGTATTTACCACTTACCTCTTCCTCTTGGATAGGGTCAAAAAGATCCCTCAATCTAGATCGTCTCACTTTGTCAACTAAGATCAAAACCCTGCCCCATCGCCACAATGTTGCATATCTGTGCATGTTTTATAAATATTTCAATGGAATGTGCTCTGATGATCGTTGCACTTTTTCCCAATCGACGTACATATTCCTGATAAACCCACATAGCAACAAAATCACACCCATTCACTGTTGAGGTCCCTATATGCCAGAAAGTTTTATACTCCAATAGTTTCTTCCCTAGAACAGCTAGATTTCGGAATTCTCTTCCTGCTATCTGCTTCCGTGACTGGATGGATGGATATCTGTCCTAGCCATGATCCAAAATAGAAGCCCTTTACGTCCAAGTGGGCATATGCCTTGTTAGAGTTGAACATCAGTGAAAATAATGATAGTACTAGAACAAACACGTAGCTATAATTTCGAATGATGCACGATTCTCATTTCTATTTTTATGCATTTTCTATATTACCTCTACAGTTATTACGTGTTTGATTTAATGACGATGTTACAGGTGTCCAGAAAAATGCAATATTATACATACCACACACACACATACACGCGCGCGCACGAACACCTACACGCACACCCACACGCACACCCACACGCACACCCACACCCACATATATATGTATATATGACTACTTCATTTAATCACATAAATTAATATACGAAAATACAATTTTATGCGTAAATTTTGAGTATTTACTTCAACAGTGCTTTATACATACGGCGATCTAGGTAATGTTATAACAATATATATATGGCAATTAAGTTACGTACCACGTTTCATTCTCGTGAGAATTCGTCAGGCTTAAGAATGAAACATATGCATATATTAAGTTATAAAAAATATAGTATAAAATATACTATATGCATCTATATTAGTTATATATATATATATTAGTTATATATTAGTTATATATATATATTAGTTACATATATAACTTATATATATATATATATAAGTTATAAAATATAGTGTATAACTTACTATATATATATATATATATATATATATATATATTACAATCGGTTTAGATATTTATATATAAGTCAGTCTAGGTATTTATATATGAGGTCATTATAATATGGACTGAATACAAGGTGTACGTGTTATCTTCAGCTCTGCTATTTTTATAATGGAAATCGCCCTCAACCAAACATGTGAGAAGCTAACAAGAAGGAAAACAGATTATTAAAAAGTCAGGAGGTTCCAATTGATATTTGACTTGAAATGATCAAGGTTGTTGGCAGAAGAAAACCAGTAAGAAGAAAGGCACTTCCACAACTTGCAGTCGTTAAAAAGAAGTTTTGAGGATACATTAATGGGGACCTAGAAAAGGTGACGATGAGGGGGACATTTATATCTGACCGGGATTATTCTTGTTAACATATATAGAGGGTGGGAGATACAATATAGATGATGACGGAGGCACATTATTTATCAGAGTTGCGCATTACTTATAAAGATTGTACAAAGTTCGTTATAAGATTAAAAAACATATTTACCTTTTTTGGTTGTGAGGAATGACGACACGGACAAACAACAACAAACATGGTTCCTTTATTATTAAACCGGCCGATTGGTGATGTCAGGAATTCAAAACTTGATATACATGGTCTCTTCCCTCCCTTCGCTTCGCTAGAATGGAAATAGGCACAAACTTTAATAAAGATTTTCATATCTATCTGCGTAAGTATACTTTGATAATTGTTTCAGTTTGAAGAAATATGGTATAATAAAATTATGGGGTGTTCGTTCGCACCTGACGTCCATAGAATGGAAATATGTCACAAAGTTTAACAAGGTTTTTTTTTAATATAGATCCACAGATTATGGTTATAAGTGTGAAGTGAAGAGGTATGGTATAATAAATTATGGGGTTTATCTATTTTATTTTTACTTTCCTCATATTTTGCTTTGGTTTTGATACCCCCAAATTCAACCCAAATTTACAACACTTCGTTTTCATAAACCTGTCATACTTTCATAAATCAGAGTCCATTTTCTGTAGGCTGTTTTTGAACCCAGTCAACGACGGGTACTTTTGCTAGTATATATATATATATATATATATATATATATATATATATATATATATATATATATATATATATATACTAGAAAAAGTACCCGAAGGGTTGTAAAGAGATAACTTCGAATTTGGGGTTATCAAAACCAAAGCAAAATATGATGAAAGTAAAAATAAAATAGAAAACCCCCATAATTTATTATACCATACCTCTTCAGACTGAAAAACTTATCACAATATTCTGTGGATCTATATTAAAAAAACCTTGTTAAACTTTCTGAAAGATGTCCATTCCATGGAGGGCAGGTGTAAACGACCAGCCCATAATTTTATTATATCATATTTCTTCAAACTGAAACATAATTATCAAAGTATACTTACGCAGATAGATATGAAAAGTCTTTATTAAAGTTTTTGCCTATTTCCATACTATGGAGGCCAGGAGCGAACGCAGACCCCACAATTTTATTATACCATCCGTATTTAAGTTAAAACATACTTATCAAAGTATTCTTATGTACATCTATATAAAAAAAAAACTTGTAAACGTTTTTTTTTTAATTTTAAAATTTTCATTTCCATACTTTGTGGACCAGGCGCGAACGCAGACCCCACACTTTTAATTAACCACAGTTCTGCTGGATCAACCATACGCATTCCTGTGTCTCGATACATCTTCTATCATTATATGTGATCAGTTTTTTAAAATAGTCAACCATAACGGAGCCTATTCGTGACCAGACACACACACAGACATTCAGCTTTATATTATAGATATACATATATTATATTGAATCTCTATATATGGTCGATGTATGACGACCATAAATCCACCGTATTTTCGTGTACTTTCAAAGTTTGTGCGGAATGAGTTACACAAAGTCAGCCCTGTTCCCAACAAACAAGCCGCATGACTCATCAGTTAAGATTTGAGCAGGCACAATTTCTATTCGCGATCTACGTAGATCACCTCTCTCTCTATTTCACTCGAGATGCCTCAATCTCTCTCTTTCTCTCTCACTCTCGCTCCCCCTCTCACTAACTCTCTCTCTCTCTCTCTCTATATATATATATATATATATGTGTGTGTGTGTGTGTGTGTGTGTGTGTGTGTGTGAATATATATGATTTCCATATTCAAACAATGTTCCAGCTAACAGAATAGAGAAGCTCTCTTTAAGGGTTATCAATAGGACGGATACGAACCAAGATTCGAAACACAAGTCATTTGCATGTAGATAGAGTACGCTGCTACTTCACCCAGATGGCCATCTACAAGAAAGTGTATTGGTTAACATATATCAAACACATCGCAACCCTAGAATGCATCCAGTCATCTTATACAAGTATGATTTCACACTTGCAAGGTTGATGGCACTCAACAAATACACCCAGTGTACAAATTAATATTTGAGTTTTACTGTTAGATGACATCTATTAATTTATTTTTCTCTCTTTCACCTCACTCTCCCTCTCTCTTTCTCTCCACAAACAGAATACATTGCAGCCGATACAAACATGAACCCCACTTTCCGGAAGCAATATATATATGTGTGTGTGTGTGTCTACTATTTTTATATTTCTTTTATGTTTATTAAGCCTTTTCTTTAGGTTTTGTGTAGTTTTATTCGAACATAAACATCCATTTCACATGAATATATATACCTTTACTTTGTTCCAGTGTTCACCTCTCTCTCGCTCTAAGTATGTATGTATATATATATGTATATATATATATATATATATATATATATATATATATATATTATCTTTAAAATATAATTATCCACTGACACGTGTTTCGTCGTCTACGACTCATCAGAGTACTGAATATAGCGAGATTCTAGCGAGAAAGTCGAGTAGACGACGAAACACGTGTCAGTGGATAATTATATTAATATATATATATATATATATATATATATATATATATATATATATATATATATATATATATGGTAGGGGTATCATATTGGTTAAAGCGAAAATTATTCCCAACTTGCATTTAGGTAAAATGCGCTTTCGTAAACAATTGAATTCATTCAAGACGTATCGCAAAAACAAAAACAAATAATGTATATATAAATATATATATAAATATATATATAAATATATATATACATGTAAAAATATATGTATATATATGTATATATATATATGTATATATGCAAACATAACATATGAAGGAATTGGCTTATGCATACATAACTCATTGGACAGAATCAAATTTGATTTTTATGAAGCGATATTTTCAGAATTAATGTACGCATATGTAAACAATAAACACAGGGCTTTATAAACATATATGCGCTGCTTAGCTATATGATGTACGCATAACCTATTCATAAACATGGTATCTTGTGTTAAAAACGAAAGAGGACATATTGTTTTCACGTTGGCCCTGTTCTGCCTTCTCCCGTTGAAATACCAACAGAGTAACCCGGGGATCTTCATTGTTTTGCTATCTTTTGTTTATTATCTCTAACCCCATTTTGTTATTCAAACGAAGTGAAATAAAAGAATAAGTGTAAAGTTAAACCTTACATTATGGTCCAACTGATAGCACTGTAGACCGATTGGAACGGTGGTGATAGGGTTGTTTTTATGTTTAATGGCTTTTTGATAAGCTTTTGTCTTGTCACCAATTTCGCGACCTTGGGTCGTTCATCAGAGTGTCTACAAATGTTTATTTTAGCTTGGAAGGAAACTGAATCAGATATCTGTTATTTATACTAGTGGAAAACTCTCTCTACTGGAAGGATTTCCTGAAGGCGAGTTCAAACGGAAGGTCGGAATTAAAGGTTCAAGCGAGGGCCACTTGTGCTGTAATTGATACGGATACTGATTAGAGTATCGTTTAACCTAAATTCTGAGTCATTCGGATAATTTGTTTCGCAGTAACACCGGAAAAGAAATAAACGTCTCTTTCTACCTACGGAAAAATCAGAACATCTGTTCAATATGTTTTATATATGTAGAAATCAATGTATTGCTCTTATATTAAAGTCGCTGTAAAAGATTATGCTCGTTTGTAGAAGAGGCTTTTTATTCCATAGTAATTTATTGTATGCACATTATTATTTCTTGGAAATATCAAGATGATCAAGTAAGGACTTATTCTTTCAAGTTATTACAAGATTATTCATATTTTTCTGTAATACTTGACCCAAACATGATTTTCTTCAGTTAAGTAAAATAGGGGAATTTTCCCTCATGATAATGGCCCTCCCCACACACTACTACTGATCAAATATATCCTAGAAGTATTTTGTTAGAAACCCTTGCCCTATTCTTATTCTCCTGAACTATCCCCTTCGGATAATACCTTATATATAGGATAAAAGAAGATTTAGATTGTTTAAGGTTCACTTAAATAGAGGAGATCAACGTGAGTTAGATCCATATTTCACAACAAAACCTAATCCTGTAAACTATGCAGCTACAAGTTTTTTGATATATGGAATCAAGTGATAAAGAGAAAACGTCGTTTTTGTATGAATAAATATGTTCCACAAAACGCAACAGTTTTACATTTAAAGAGGAGTATTTACAATCGACAAACAACTCTGCTCCGAGCTAATAATTTTTCTACATAAGTAATAAATGAACTGTGTGTATCAAATGATGTATTATTTGTCTAATTAAAACTTCCAGTGATTTTTTAAATTATTATTTCTAGTTTAAATTCTATCGGATCCATGTTTTTGTCTTCATTACACAATGGTATAACAGAAACATTGATTTCGGGTCGATGTAAAATAAATATTTTTGTCCAACTAAAGTATATCCCGAATCATTGACAACAAGCATTGGGTTTAACAAAAAAGGGCTCATGTGCCAATAAATAGACAGACAAACACTTGTCTGTCGTTCAATAGCTTAGTGTTGTTTCATTAATTTTATGCCGTGACAAAACGTCTGATGGTTGAATCTTAGCAGTTCAACCTCCAGTATTGGATAGTCAAGTGGGCGATATTGCGATACTATCATTGATTCCTGATCCGGTCACGTATTAACTACACCTTTCCTGTTGAACTACATTTACAAGATAATTGAGAGAAACTACATCTTTTAATTAGATTTTTTAGATGAATATATATATATATATATATATAATGTATATAAATACGTTTAATATATTTATCTTATATATATAATATAGTAAGCGTTAGAAGGCTATATATATATATATATATATATATATATATATATATATATATATATATATATTGATATGTAGTTTGCTTGAAGTATTCTGTGGGATATGTATGTAGTAAAGAATTAGAAGGCTATGACAATGCGAGGAATGAGATATATTCGTTGATGCTGGAAGAAGACGAAGACACGTGGCGATTTAAAATCAATAAGTACATACATATATATCTATATATACATATATTTATTCAGTTGTATTAAACACGAATGTCTTACTTGTTATGTCTGCGACAATATCCATTATTAATTTCGGAAAAAATCCCTTTTCAAATGGTAGACGTGACAGATCGATTCAAAGCATGCTAGATGATGGAAGGGGAATTGGATGGTTGTGTGGGGCCTCGGAGCAAATGTAAGGAGGGGGTTAACATATATTTTTTATTCCTTTTTCTTTATAATATTTTTGTATATATATTTTATTTATTTAGTCTATAACTTGTTGCTTTAGCGTAAACGTTTTCAATTTTGTATATTCTCTGTCTATTTTGTTGTCTTTATTATTATTTTTTCTGCTGCTCTCTATTATTCATTTATTTGTTTAATTTATTAACATCCTAGCATATTCGGTGGGATGGCTTTGTGTATCTAGGTCACATAAGTCGCTAGTAGGCTGGTACTCGTTAGCTTTTGGATGAGAGAAGTGGTGGGAGGATGTGAGAGAGGATGGAAGTGGGTGCGGGATGAGACTCTGTCAGTCGGCTGTTGGGGTGTTTAAGTTAGGAGTGCGGTTGTCAGGAATAGGAAGATAGCTGGGAAGGGGGGCTGGATTGACATTCCTTTGGAATTGTTAATTTATTTATTTTAATAAAACTATAGGTGGTTATAGATGGAACATTTTTTATTTAATTCTTTATTATTATTTGTTTATTAATTTATTTGTATTTTTTGTTAGTGTTTATTTGTGTTTGAATAGGTGGGTTAAGGTTGTAATGTAAGTCTTTGGTGAGAGCCGATGTAAAGTTATATAATGAATGATGATTCGAGCTCCAGTCAGTTGTTGAATTCCAGCCGTAATTTGGATATTAGTAATGATTCCTTTATGCGAAGATTCCTAATATTGCGTTCTGTGATAAAAATATCGACTTTAATAAATATATTAGTGTTTCTGCAGGTGTTGAGGTGTTTGTGGAATGATGATGCTTGTGTTTGTGTGTGTTCCTTGATTCTTATGTGTAGGGGTCTTGTGGTGCTGCCCACGTAGAATTTTCCGCAGGTAGAACATTCTAGTTTGTAGACTACATGTGTGCGGTGGCATAATGTTGCGGGGTATACTGGCCAATTTATCAGTGTGCATGTTGGTGGGTCCTCTTTGTGCTTGCGTTTAGAAATTTGCTGTCTAAGGGATGGTTCGGAGTTGGCCAGTTGCATATTGAGACCCCCCTTCTGATGGCCCTGCGGATAGCTGTTGTAATATTGTCGCTGAGGTGGGGAATTTTAAGGAAGTAGGTATTGGTGGGGAAGCTTCTTAGACTTTTTATTGTTTTCCAGACGTGTTTAATGGCGGTGCTGGGGTATCCGTTTGTCTGTAGGACCTGGTGGAACTGTTTTGTGCATTCTGTCTTGTCTTTTGGCTTGATGAACTTGTTTTGGATTCGGATGATCTCATTCTTAGCATATTCGATAATGGCCTTAGTAGAGAGGGCCGATTTGTAGTGTACAAATATACTTCGGCTGGCTGCTTTTTGGTAGAATTCAGTATGACGGTCCCTTCGTCTGATATTTTTAGGTTTAAATCAAAGAGTGATAGGGATCCGTCATCGCTGGGGCGTTCGATGCTGAATTCTATGTGTGGGTCGGTATCGGAGAATATGGCATTGCTGTTCTCGGCATCGGCGCGTGATGATGTGAGGATCAGGACATAATCGACATATCTCGAGAGGAATATGACCAAGTTGAACGTGTTGAGGGCTCGGCATTTAAGTCTGTCCATGTATGAGATGACCAGTATTCCTTGGAGGCTGGAACCCATGGACAGTCCTGTAATGTGTCTGTATGTTTGGCATTGGTAGGTGAAGTAGGTGTTGTCCACTATTATAAGTAAGATTTTGTGGATGTCTGAGGGAGTGAGGCCGAAGCAGTGTAAGGTGCAGGAGGAGACGTGGTCGGTGATTAGATCTACAGCTTGGTGTGCAGGTACTGTGGTGTAGAGGGCAACTACAACGAGGTTAAACGCGTATTTACCTTGTTTTAGCTGTTGTGGTTGGAGGGTGTTTTGACGGCGGAGTACTTCATCGGAACTGCTGATGTGTCCGGGGACGGGGGAGAGTAGAGGTTTAAGTAGTTGAGAGAGTAGCCAAAAGATCTTATACGAGGGTCCTTCAATGCTTGAAACTATTAGTCTAATTTGTGGGGTTGCTGATTTTTGTGTGTTTTGATGAGGTGGTAAAAAGTGGGGAGTGTGCTATTTTTAGTAGTGAAGTTCTGTTTGTATTTGTTGGGGGACTTTCTAATTCTACATATGCCGGCCCATGCGGTGTTCATGTTGTTTTCGATATGTGTAGATGTAATGTCAGTAGTTGGGGGGTTATAAGGTGTCGTTGCCTAGGTGTATGAGTGCAAGGCTGTCGTATATGTCCTGACGTATGACGCAGAACTCCTTTCCCTTATCGGAAGGTAGGTAAACAAAGCCTTTGCGCTTGAGGCTCTTAAGTGAGCAGCGTTGTTTATACGAGATTTTGTATAATGTTTCCTTGTTCTTTATGATGTCGAATATCTTTCGTTTTAATCTTGCAAGCTTAGTGTTTAGTTCCTGGTCTTTGGGTGGAGGATGTAGTGGGCGGTTTAGTTGATATATGGGGAAGTCATCAGTGGTGCGCGGTGTTTTAGTGTTGTTGCGGGTTATTCATTTCAGACATTTTAGGTGGTAAGCCGCTTTGCAGAAGTGTGTTTCTAGGTTGAGGAGGGTGTTGTTTACTGTTTAAGTAATGATGAATTTGGGTCCAAGGCTAATAAGGTCTTTTTCTTCATGTGTGAGGGAATTCGTGAGGTCTCTGACTTGAGTGTGCGCTGCTTGTGGTGTGTGGGTATTGAGGCTGGTGTCTTCCTGTCTGGAAGTGTGTGCGGGTTTGTGTTTGTGTAGCAGCCACGTAAATTTATTTTTTAGTCTTTATTTAGGCCTGTAGAGAGTAGTGATAGAATTTATCTATGGTTGTGGTTATTTTGTGTAGCATAAGTGCGTGTGTTGTCGTCAATTCAGGCCTAGTGGTGTTGAATTCTTCAATGAGTCTGTGTAGTGTATGGTAGAGATATTGTAAGAGTTTCTTCATGCAGAACGTTTGAATGAAATTTCTTGATGGTTTGAATTTTGTCAGACGGAGGAATAAACTAAAATTTTAAAGTGAATGAGCTGAAATTATTCGAGATATAGAATCCCATTTTCTGTAAACCTATTAATTATGTATACAATAAACAGTCTTGTTTCCAACTGACGGGTGTTACATTGGTGATCTAAGGAAGTAGGATTTAACAAATAATGCAATTATTTTAGCTTTTCCTCTTGTCTGATTAAATGGACACCACATTGGGACAGTCAGAGAAGCTGACCTTTTGTCTATAACCATTTAGGATATAGATCATATGCTGGATCAGGTAAGACAGAAAACCTATTAGCATCCAACAACGCCGAATTCGATCACCAGTTATTAGAAACTTTCCTTTCTATATTTGTATATGATTTTTGAGCTTACACTTTGTTAGAGCATTAATATATAATGATGAAAATGCTATTGTTATCAATTATTTGTGTATACTGACATATTGTAATCCATGTGTTTATTACATTTTGTTGCGTTTAGTTCACTATGTAATTAATTAATCAATTAAGTAACAGATGGGCGTTACTAATTTGGCTTTTAATAAATCAATACTGATTTTACCTTTTTATACAGGCATCACCATATTATCAAGGCCAAAGGATCACTCGGGGATAAGGGTTAAAGAGTGTACAGAAGAAATTGGACATTATAGTAATCATTAGTAATGAAGTTCGGTAAATTTGTTTACTTTTATGGAACGGCTCATCAAGAACTTATTTACGTTAGACTTGAACACAACCATATTGTAGTCAGCCGGAAAGCAGGAAAATGGAAGACAATTCCACAGGCGTGCAGTTTTAAGAAAGATGCTTTGTTCATGGAATTTACGTTTAGGTTTAGGCACACATAAAGAGTGGGGGAATTATTGATAGTGTTTTCAGCTAGACGAGTGTTCCTTGTGAAAATTTGGCGAGGGGGGATCATAGACTTAAGCTCAGTCGAACACTTTCCATGAATATAACGATACATCAGATACAAACTCGCAACATCTCTTCTGTGAGATAGAGGTTGAAGGGAAGAGAAAAGGATATCTCCTACGAGGCCACGAAGTCTATTTTGAACTCTATCAAGGCATGACAAGTCCTTTCTAGCAGCCCTGCCCAGATGTGGTAACATTATTCCATCCTTACACGTACCTGGCTCTTATATAGATAGAGAATTGCATCAGCAGTGAGATATCTACCGGATCGATAGAAAGATCCCACCATTTTTCCAGCAGCCTTGACAAAAGATTTGATGTACATGTTCCGTTTAAGATCAGGAGAAACGGTCAAGCCCAGAAGCTTGTCAAAACATTAGTCCTCCTGCAGATGAGAGCCATTTCCTTTTAATTGATGCCAGATGTGGATCAGAATGTTGATGATGTAAAGACAGAAGCTTGGTTTTAGATGCATTAAAAGTAACCAGCCACTTCTTTCCCCCATTGTAGCACGTGCTCAAGATTAAAGGAGAGAGATAATCGGAGAGAACTTGGTTGTTTACTGTCTTAGATGTGCTACCATAAATGGTAGTGTCATCAGCATAAATGTCTACAAATGATGTAAGACTGTGATTTGGAAGATCATTAATGTAGATCAGGAAAAGAGTTGGGCCCAGGATGGACCCCTGAGGGACTCCAGCATTAATACTGTGAACTTCTGATTTTTTCCCCTCAACTACTACTCTTATGAACCTATCAGAAAGAAATGATTTAATAATTGAGAAAACATTTCCAGCTATACCATAGCTAGAGATATTGTGAATTAAACATTTATGCTATACTCTATCAAAGGCCTTAGATATGTCAAGAGCAATGGGCCTAGAAAGGTTGCCTCCGTCGAGAGATTGGCTAATCCTATGAGATATAACTGTAAGCACATCTACAGTAGATCTAGCAGAACGGAACCCATATTGTGTCACTAAGAAGGTTAATTTTGTTGAGATGGTTGATTACTTCTGTATTTAACACAGATTCCAGCAACTTACTCATGACGCACAGGAGACTCATTGGCCTGTACTGAGAGGGGGATGAGCGATCACCTGAATTCTTAAATACAGGGCATACTGATGAGATTTTCCATGGTGATGGGAAACTATTCTCTTTAAGACAACGTTGAAGCAGTTTTGTAAGTATGGGCGCTAGTTCTGGTTGAAGTTTTTTGTGTACTATTATTGGAATACCGTCAGGGCCAGTTGCTTTACTGGAATCAAGGTTTTTGATTAGCTTGGCAACATCACATACAGATATATGCATATCACATAGCGTGTTCTCTGATACAGGAGGAAATATTGGAGGTTCGCGGTCTTAGTCTCAAAGGGTAGAATTAGCTGCAAAGTTCTTGGCAAAACGTTTGGCTTTGTCTGATGCTGACGAGATGAACTCAGGTCCATTGATGATAGTTGGGATAGAGCACACGCTTCTGTTCAGGATTCTGTTTGCTATTTGCCAAAACTGATGGGAACCAAGCCGCTGCGCAACTACTTTGGACTTGACGGATTGAGCATACAACTTTCTTGCGTTCTTCATTACTTTCTTACAATGTTTGCTGGCAGTCCTGAAAGCGGCTTTAGTCCCCATACATCTATTACGTTGGAAGCAGTGGAAAAATTGATTTCTGTGTGTAGTGGCAGCGGCACATTCTGGAGAGAACCATACCTAGCTGTTAGGTTTTTGCTGGATATATTGTTTGGATACTTAGTACTACTGTCCTCATCTTGATTGCCAGTTTCACAACGTTTACATCAATGAACCAGTTTGTGCGAGTTTATCATAACTAAGAAAAAATCATCGCTAAGTACTGTGTATATGGGATCCCATGTAAATGTGAAAAACTATACAAAGGTGAAACATTTCGTCCACTAAAAGTACGATTTAAATAACATCAAAAAACAATATTCTGTGGTGAAATTGAAAAGTCGTGGATGGTTGACCATATCTTGAGGTAAAATTGAAACCATCTACTATTATAGGACGAAGTAAAAATTATAAACAAAAAAGGAACAGTGGAAAGTAAGATGATTAAAAAAAGCAGCACATCTGCTGGGCGATATTCAATTACTAATTAGGCTGTTTAACACGATATGGAAACCATTTATTATAAATCTATTTTATAAAACTCACCATGTATGTCTGTCTGTTTGTCTCCATATTTTAACCGGTTAAAATATTTTTTAAGGGATACAAGTGGGACAAAATTGAATTATTTTTAGATCTATCTTAGTTTTTTTTAAAAAATCTGTTCATATGCGTGTTAGGTTGGGGCAGTGGTAAAGCCGCCATCTCTGACTGCTACAGTTTTGCTTTAGATTTCGATTCTAGCTGATGGCATCCAAACACTTTTCTTTTACTTTTGAAACCACGACACTATAATAATACTAGACCAACCGTGACCCGTTGGGTCAGTATGTTATATTAGCTATGGAATTAATGTATGAGCGTTATACTTGTGACGTAAAGAAAATAGTTTTTTGTGACATAAAGAAACATTTCTATGAAAAAAATATATAGATAGATTTATAGGAGTCGTTCCGTTAATAATTGCTTATTTTTGAAAAAAGAGACAGCCATTGAATTATAAGTGGTTCGTCTTACTATTAGGTGCACTCAGCGGACACCATACTTCTTAAGGTTAAATTCAAATTTAAGTATATCTTTTAATTTAAACGCAAAAATAAATTGGGACGCTGAAAACGTCCACAGTAAAACAATACACTTTATTGTCGCGTTGATTATTTATTTGTAACGCAAATTTAAAAAAAAACATATTTTCGGGGTTATTTATTTATGTTTGTAGTGTAGAAGAACATGTATGGATGTTTTAAAGAAATGCGTATTAAAAATGGAGATTAAATAAAAAAAGGGAAGGCAGCGAGTGAATCGCTGTTGTAAAATGCTCTTATGGTTTTCAATGGGTTAAAGTAGATTTATTTGTAAGAAAATTGCGTTAAAATAACTTACACGTAATAGGGAAATGAAAGATGTAACAAAAGGCAGAAAGTATTAACAATTGTTTACTTGGATAATTTAAACGCGAAAAAAAAAACAATTGGGACGCTGAACATATACGCAGTAAAATTATAGGTTTTATGACCGCGTTGATTATTTGTTTATGTACGCATGCACAACAGGAAGTCGTAAACCGGATGTTGGGTTACAACACCCGTAACAAGGCCATTAGAGTTATATATATATATATATATATATATATATATATATATATATATATATATATATATATATATATATGAAATCTGGACAATTTAAAATATAATATTTATGCGTATTTTACGACCGGGAAAAGCCGCCTCAGGCTAGTTATAGATAATATGCACAGTAATACATAAAAACAATAACAGTAATATACATATATGAATGTGGACATATATATTTATATATATAACTCACTACGTCTGTCTTTTTGTCTGTCTCTATATATTTTAAACTCTGTCTCTTTCGGAACTAAAAGTCGAAGAGCGGCTCTATTGGCCTCAAATGATTGAATCTTTATGGGTCGTTATGTCATGGGTCTTTAACCGGTTAAAATAGTTTTTAAGAGTAAAAAATCGGTCCAAATTTAAAAGATCGTTATTCATTTTGTACAACTATTTATTTTTAATCGGTTCAAATGTGTGTCACGCTGGTAAAGTGGAAACGTCTCACTAGCTTTAAATGTTACAGTGTTGCTTCTGATTTTGATTCTGGCTTCTGGACCGAAATACTTTTTTACTACTTTTGAAATAAGGCTATCAAATAATATATACGAAATCTTGACGAATTAAAATATTATAATTCAGCATATTTCACAATCGGGTAAATATATATATATATATATATATATATATATATATTAAAAATAATTAGTAATAAATAATGATTATATACAGCTTGAAATAAAACAGGTTTACAGTTCCCAAAACTCGTACTAGAACAGTCCGGAAGGACCCCTGACGCAGTGGTTAGTGTTCTAGAGAAATAAGAAATCCATTGTAAAAGTAATAGTTTTCTGAAAGTTGAAAGTTCACGTCTATGATTCAAAAGAATTCTGTTGTGTATAAATTTGTTTGTCAGTGTGGAGCTGACTACGTTAGCAAAACATCCCAAAGATTGGAAATGGGAATATCCCAATATATCCCTCGGGATATTCGACTACACCAGGTTTCGAGAACATCCGGGCACTCCGAAGCTCATGAGTCCGCCATTGGTAATCACCTGATGAGTATAAATAGGTGTTCTGATCAATATTCCGATGGGTGGTTTTCTGTTTTATACAGTGCGAGGTCGAACTATCATCTCAATATTATTGAGGCGTTAGTCATTAACAACTCTCGACCTAGCCTGTGTAGACAAAAGATTTTGAAACATCAGTTGGAGATATTTATTGATTTAAAACCACCTGAACAGTGAGATTTTTTTTTCTCACTGGTCTTCCAACTGAAACCAAATTCCCTTCTTTCCTCATTCATTTCTTAGTTTTTAATTTATCATTCTGACGTTTCCTCTTAGAGGGTCAGACGATAAGGCCTTAAGGAAATTTTAATAATTTCACCTTCCCGTTTTTTTTTTTTTGGTATTTAAATTTAATTATGTTTCCTCTGATATATATATATCTATATATATATATATATATATATATATATATATATATATATATATATATATATATATATATATATATATATATATATAACTCACTACGTATGTCTTTTTGTCTGTATCTATATTTTAAACTCTGTCTCTTTCGGAACTAAAAGTCGAAGAGGTGCTCTATGGGCCTCAAATGATTGAATCTTTATGGGTCGTTATGTCATGGATCTTTAACCGGTTAAAATAGTTTTTAAGAGTAAAAAATCGGTCCAAATTTAAAAGATCGTTATTCATTTTGTACAGCTATTTTTATTTTTAATCGGTTCAAATGTGTGTCACGCTGGTAAAGTGGTAACGTCACTAGCTTTAAATGTTACAGTGTCGCTTTCGATTTTGATTCTGGCTGCTGGACCGAAATACTTTTTTACTACTTTTGAAATCACGGCTATCAAATAATATATAGAAATCTTGACGAATTAAAATATTATAATTCAGCATATTTCACAATCGGGTCAATATATATATATATATATATATATATATATATATATATATATTAAAAATAATAAGTAATAAATAATGATATATACAGCTTGAAATAAAACAGGTTTACAGTTCCCAAAACTCGTACTAGAACAGTCCGGAAGGACCCCTGGCGCAGTGGTTAGAGTTCTAGAGAAATAAGAAATCCATTGTAAAAGTAATAGTTTTCTGAAAGTTGAAAGTTCACTTCTATGACTGAAATATACAATTGAGAACTACTTATCACTGCTATCCAATCATGGCCGACGGACCGAAAGCATGCTACCAACGTGAAGTAAATAAAGAATTGCGATCGAAATTCCGTTCAAATTCCAGGTTCGAGAAGATACACCTGGAGAACAACGCCGGTTACATCGCTCGAAACCTTGTTAAAATGACACAGACGATGAGAATAGTAGTTCGAAGCGTCCAAATAATACGAATAAACAATTCTCACTTCAAAAATTCAGAAAAGTGATTTTACCTGATCATTTTCAAACATTATCGGCGATATTTGCTCTCATAATGCTGGAGAAGTTTCTTCCGGAGAAAACCATTATGTATCTTCACCAAATATACGCTATCAAAACTACGGTGTTTATCTGAGAATTCAATAATTTCTAATGAACTTTAATTGCAATATTTGGAAAAATGTCTGATCTCTTACGATATATGGAAAAATATATATTTATTTTTGCTTAGGGATATCCTCAGTTTATAAAAGACGCTAGCAAGTGGTAACTAATAGACATTTATCTATTTAGCTATTTGTGATATTTTAGCATTTAAGCAAGATTCAACTGTAAATCTCTTGTTACGTTGAACCTTTATACAGTAAACTTGTTATAACTTACTCGGCATGTTGTTGTTTTTTTTAATATAATCTCTCCTGTTGTATAGAATGGCGCTCAAATGTTGTTGTTCACCCATGTTTTTCTCAAGCGCTTTCTATAGGTGCGTCCGATTATCATCAGGAATGATTTTTTTCTGTTGTCGTTTTCTTTATCTTTTCCTTTGAGGACAGTCCCTTTTTAACCGGATCTCATTTAACACTGGGACTAATATAATAACAGTTGCAATGCAATAACTAACAAGAAACTAAATAAACTATAACATAAGCAAATCGAAATTAAAAATAAAAATAATTCGCCTCTAACCATCCTGCACCCACCTTTATAACCAATAAAATAATCTAAATACACCAAGCCTAAAAAATAGCTCGGCGACTGCAATAGATATCCAGAAAAATGGAAAAAAGTATAACTCTGTCGTGTTCAATCAGACGTGCTTGAATAATGACTTGCTGCCAATATATATATATATATATATATATATATATATATATATATATATATATATATATGTATATATATATATAAATATGAAACGAAAAATACATAATTGTCGATGCAATAATTTATTTCAACCTTATGGTATTTTCAAGCATCTTAACTAGACAATTACATTTTTGATACTGAAATAAAGAAAGAAAAAGAATCGGGCCTCGACCGTCAAAAAACCAGAGGGTAGCAATAGTAGCAATCCACTTAATACATTTTATAGAGACGGTGGGAGGGATTTAAAAAAAAAACAACAACAACATCATTATGATACTTATAACGTCTGTCTGGTAGCTTGACGTAACCACAGACACACACACACACACACACACACACGCTACACACACACACACATACACACACACGCGCCCCTAAATATGCCCGTTCTTACACGTAAATACCTTGACACGCGTTTACTAACCTAGGAAGAAGAGGGAGAAATATACGGATATAGAGAGAAGGAAATAACATAAACTGCGTGTAAGGGAAAGAGAAGAAGAAAGAAAAAAGAAGAGAGTGACCATCCGCTGCCTGTCATATAGTTTCATTAGTCTAGAATCTCTGAGAAAGAGAAGGGAAAGAAAATAGAGATTAAACGCGCGTCATAGAGTAAATTGAGTCATGGAAAGTAAGTCTATTAAAAGATAAATAAAAAAAAAATTCATATACAAAGTTTTAAAACTATCTGTATGTAATCATGTTAAAATTAGTTAGAAATAAATATTATCTTATAATACATTTAAATATTGTATTTGTAATATATTACCATGAATTCAAAAAATTGAGTCTTATGTAGTTAATATTTTATATATTTTTATGTAATTAATTTTAATGGTGATTATAGCGGTCGTTGTAATTTTGCTCACTAATATTTCACTTCCTAATTGATACATGCAGAAAATTGCATTATTAGTCGCCCCCAATTCCATAGGGCGTATATAGTTTCAGTTAATATATACTTTTATTCATTCCGTACACAAAAGTACTTTCCTGCATGCATAAAGAAATGAATAAAATAGTTATTATTTTAAAGTTTTGTGTTAATTTATATTAAATCTGATAATGTCTAGTGGTAGTATTTGATCTTTTTGACTTAAACCAGTTTAATAACTAATGTATTATCTGCAGAGGAATTTTTTTTCTTAAAGCTATCTCATTTATTTATAAGTAATTTGGATAAACAGGTACTTCGGAATAAGTACACACAACTTAAATTTCGGACAACAAATATCATCAATTCGTTATTACCGAGTATATACCGGACAGCACTATAATTGCCAGTGGGTTGGGGTGGGAGGGTTTATCGTAAATAATCTAGTGGCATTAAATTCGGTCTCTTTACCGTTATAGAATTATCTGTTCGTCGGATCTGGAGTTATTGGTTATTTTAAATTTACATTTATGTCTACATCTGGTCATCAGTTCATCTCGTTTATTTAAGAGATTATTGTGTTCGTACTTCAGAATTCTTATTTTTTCCTCGAGGCATAAACTGCAGCTCTGCCTAAAGGCGTTAGGAACATCCGAATGACATAGGATTGATCATGAAATTTAAAGAACTTAAGAACAAAACCGAGTTAGCTAAACAATGGTGGTTATTAAAAAATTAAAAAATTAAACAAATGAGAACCGATCCCCAGTGGTTTCATGGTCAATCCTATGTAATTAAGTGGATTGCTACTACCACCCCCTCTGGTTTTTTGACTGTCGAGGCCCGATTCTTTTTCTTTCTTTATTTCAGTATCAAAAATGTGATTGTCTAGTTTAGATGCTTGAAAATTCCATAAGGTTGAAATAAATTATTGCATCGACAATTATGTAATTTCCGTGTTATATTTTTATGTTATTGCTCTGTTTACCACATTGAGCTCTCATACCCGGATTTCCTCCTGGAATTATTCCATTATAACACTATATATATATATATATATATATATATATATATATATATATATATATATATATATATACACCGTTAACCTCCGTTTGCAGGATTGTATACATCAAGAGGCTCATGTTTGTATTAGCAGATGAAATGTTAGTTTAATTTGGACTGTAACACATCGTGACCTTACAACAAAAAATAATTGAGAGCGATTACTGATAGTTTATCCAATAATGGAATTCTCTGGATGTGATTAAGTTAGTAATCGAAAATAAAATTACTGGATCTTCCCAAATAAAAATCAATACGGTTACTAAATGTCCAATTCATATTCGTTCATCGTGAGTAAGAAATCAGTAAGTAAGAAATTTGTCAAGCAGACTAGCTAAGCTGTAATACAATTTTGCCTTAATTCAAATATTGTGTTCTCCCAAAAACAAAAACAAAAAGGAAGCTTAATGGCCTACTCCGGTAAAGATGTTATAGCCTCATAATAGATTATGCAATTTACCAATTTAAATATAGTTGCAGTGCCGACTACATAGATTGAACGAAGTTAAAATTGAATTATAGAATGCAACAACACAAAGCAAACGAAATCAGAAATGGATTAACTACCTACGGACGTTCTAAGTAACACACCTGCGGCTTTTATAACAATAATCATTTGCTTAAAAACCGTCATGCGGCAGGAATACCAGCATTGAATTATTTCCATTTGTAGTTGTGCTTATTTGACCTTTCATCTAAATATTTTGGTGACATTTCACAGTCGTTTAAATACACCTTCTTTTCGCCAACAGAATAAATGTCTCTTAGGTTTGAACGTGATTAGCTTCTAGGATATTTTAGCAGTGCCCATAACATAATTATATTTGAAATATATAATGTATCTCTTATTTAATTCATGAAAAAGATTTCAAATACCTCAAAAATCTATTTTAAATACACTTAGTTTGATGTTTGCAATATTTCACTGTTTTTCATGTGTGTCTTAGTAGGGGAAAGGAAACCACCAAATGATTTCAATAATATAAAGATAAAGATATTTTATAATCTTATCCAGACATGAGAGAGAAGTGGGGTCTCGCCTCAGAATAATAACGACGAGTCGTCTGTACTGCCCGTCGCTAAGCGATTATCCAATCTCTGCAAGTAAGTAATATAGACATCGAAAATCATCACGATAAAATAATAGACGACAATATGTATTTCTGGCACGGTGACATGACTATTCACAAATAATTTATGCAATTAAGTTAATAATAATTGAATTTTCATGCTATTTTGCCAGTACAAGTTAATTTATAAATGAATGTCTCGAAAATTTCATGAAAATCTGACCATTAGTTGATTTTTCTAGAGTTTTGGAGCCCGAGTATGTGTTTTTTTTTGTTTTTTTTTATTACATTTTCCCCCCAAACAAGGCACATTGCCACTTTGGTGTAGGGGGTTACTATCAGGGGCAACATCTACTGGGGTACTATGTAGGGATTTGGGCAGCAAGATTTCCATGTTTATATTACTTAAGTACCAAGACTTAAGAAATGACAATCCAGATAAGAACAGCAGTACGAAGTTGTGCTGTCTTTGAAATAGTCCGGTCAAACTTTTCTGTTCACACATTTCGTCGACTCACCCCTAGTAATAGTTATCAAAGCTAGGTAGCAGACTGAAGCCAACCATATATAAAGAAATCAGATTAAAAAAAAAAACCTATTGAGATTTTATGTGATTTCTGCATAAAATAAATGAATTGAAAATATAAACACATTTTATGTTTTACTTTAAATTACACTATTAATGATCTTTGACAGTATTTTTATCTATTGCAGTTGTCGAGTTATTTTTGAGGCTTGATGTTGTAGTCAAATATTAAACTTTTTTGCCACTTTGTAAATCAAATGCATTCCTTTAAATATTACTTGATTAATTTATGCAAAGTTTCAATTTTTTGTTTTCATGCAAGTAAAATCGATTTACATTGTATTTTGATGTTATTATAATCTATAGTTTTTTTTAACAATACATTTTACAAGTATTTATCATTAATACTAACAATGAAAAATTAAGTTTAAATATAGTACAAGAATTGTTTTTGAAATCAGAAAGTAGGCTACAATTATTCCGATTACGATACCAATTCGAATACCCCAAAAAGTTTCGATTTTTCCGATTATTGATTACGATTAATTGTCTTGATTCTAATATATATATATATATATATATATATATATATATATATATATATATATATATATATTAGCACGTCAGCCTGGCTTTGCTTGCGCTTTATGTACTGCTCATACCTTTATGTAAATATATATATATATATATATATATATATATATATACAAAGAATTTGACTAATGTCTAGGTAACCTACATCTAAAATTTCTAGTTTTTAGACCCAAATTTTGCGGAGGAGTTATGTAGAACCCGCTGAAGATAAATTATTTCAACTTTGATCCTTTCACAGCCAAATTTCTGGCCACAACCTATTCAAAGGATTCTCCAAAATCTCAACCTCTTATGTCAAAATTCAAGTCTGTAGTGTGGTATGGAAATGTACACACACAATTAATTTCATTTATATATATATATATATATATATATATATATATATATGTGTGTGTATATATATATATATATATATGCTAAAAATCACTTGTAACAAAACGGATAAATTAATCCCAAGACTATTACCGCTGTGTGACACATGGCATTATTATGTGAATATAAATATTCAGATATAATAGTATTCACCTTGTGTTTATAATCTTTCTCCATATTAATTTTAATAATGTTACATATAGGGGTTTCATTAAAAGAGAGTCTTAGGAGAGATGAAGAGACAGTCTTTGAGTCTTATTTGTCTTAGAAAGAGAGAGATAGATATTGTTCGTTCTATGATGTTTCATATATATTAAAAGTTTATTATTACTTGGAAGTGTTGATGGAGGAATCTCTTAGTGAGGAGATAGTGTTCACAGTCTTAGTGTAGATATGAGATGTAGATTCACATTGTGGATATGAGATGTGGAGACGTGTATGTAATGACATTTTATAACACAGATATATAGACATATAATACAATTCAATTTACCTTTTTGTAGAATCATAAGACAAGACGACGTTTTATCAAAACACATAATGGGTTTATTTCTTCACGACCGGCCGTGGTTTTCTCATCAAGAATTCAAAGCTTCACATTTTAGTTTCAAAGTGATCGTCTCGCTTCCTAGACGTTCGAATTTCAAACTCCAGACTCTCTCTGAGTTTCTCACTGACTGTCTCCCTAACTAACTAGCACTCACTTCCTATATTGAGACATCCATGCATGTCTAGCCACGTGAGCAAAATTCACGTGTTTCAACATGCGCGACTTTGCACGTTTCCGACATATGATTTCCCAATAACCTATTTTATCTTTGATATTTTTACAAAGGAATTCAACCTACATATCTACTTTATTAAACCCATATTTTATTATCCACATTCTTTCTAACAATTGAATAGTTTATTTATTATTTATTTCATCAGAATTAACAATTTACTGGACATTCCATTTAAACCTATTGTTCTTTAAAACTTATGTCCAGGGTTCGATTTCTGATTTCTCTCATTTAATTTTCATTTTAAGTAATCTCTCTATTTTTATACTTACATGAAAAGGGGACAGCCCTTATCATGTAACAATAAGAAATTTACAAGTAGAGAACATTGCTTAGCTTGTGTGTTATTTCTCTGAATCAGATATAACGTAAAGTTGAAGTATTTGAAGTTTACTGTGTAACTATATGTTTATATTGAGACCATATTTATTCCTACACACATTTATGTCTAGTAATTTTGTTAAAAAAAGATAATGATAGTTTTTTTCTAATAGAGGAGTGAAAACTGCTCATCTTTGTACAATAATATTTATACGTACTTATTAGATACATCTATGTACACCCCCCCCATATATATATATATATATATATATATATTTATCTATCTATATATTTATATATATGTGTGTGCGTAACCCTGCACTGATTATTCCAGAAACGATGAAACACTATTGTATGTAGAAATTTAAAAATTATATATATATATATATATATATATATATATATATATATATATATATATATATATGTGTGTGTGTGTGTGTATGTGTGTGTTTGTTTATTAATGTGTGTGTGTGCTATCTTTCGAGAAAACAGATAAAGGTATTGATTGCATCAAATTATAGACATGCGTCAGATTTCAGGGGTAAAACGATAGCCTTTCATTAAACCACATTACACGTTACTTTATTCGTACCGGACACACACATAACCATGGTGTTCGAAAAAGTAGATGCTATATCACACGCCTTTCACATATAAGTAGTATATAGAATAAATCTTACTGTTATTTCTATATAAGAATTGCAATATTTAACTTACAGATAATTCTCTTTCAATTATATTTCACGTCTCAAAGGTCGTCGTGAATATTTCCACTGATTCTATTTTTAGGATATAATATATTCCTGAAGAATAACGGTTGACAGTTGATTTGATTTAACTAATGTGAACTCTATTTCCTTGTCCCTAAATTGCGTCTGGACTATCATCCAGGATTGAGTTAAACGAACGGTCTAAGTGCTTCTATTTCTCAATGCTTTGAACCATGTTTTACGTTAACGACGATTCTGGCCGTATATCATTTAAGTCTGTCATAGGTCACGTAGCTAAGCCGATCAATCAAATATCCAGTGATCATATGTAGTTCTATTTGACCCTTTCGGCATCACTAGTTAATCATCCCGCACCTGTGATGTATGTTTAGATTAACGTCAAATGTATATATTACTGACAAGACAAACCTGGCAAGCAAAACAGACAACAATGACTTACCCCATTAGAATTTCGATAATGATCTGACGTATATTTCTAATGACACTGTAAACTTCCCAGAATCCATTGCTCTGAATAAAAAATAACTGAATCAACCAAGATCGATATATTCATGCTGTGAATTTAGAAATCTTTTACAACAGAAGATTTCTTCTCATTGAAAAAGAAATTCATATTTTGTACAACATGTTACTTTGAAGCTGGTTAAAGATTCCGCATTTTAATAAATTATTGAGCAACTTACAAAACGCACTCAATCGCATATGCGTGGAGGCACTTTATTTAATTCCAAACTGAAATGTTCGTTTCAAAAGGTTGAGCAGCATATAAATCCAGTCTTCTACGTATTGAAGACTTTGATTGGCCAAATACAGAAAGGCTAACCAAAAACATGAAGAAAGAACTAATGCTAACGAGATAAATTTCATATCTAAGCAGTACAAATAATATACGGAATCAATGAAGCATTTGGTACAACGATGTTAAAGTCATTATCAGAAAATCAGAATTACTTAGTTAGAAAGAAAGAAAATACGTCAGGTGTAATACATGGGAAACAAAACAAGATCACAACATACATACTGAGTGATTTAAAAACGTGACTAATTACTTTCAGGACATGGTAAATAAATTGAAACTGGAATTTTTGAATGATTAATAAGAATAAGGACCGTATGAACTTGAAAATACTTAGCAACAAGGGAATACATGAACTCAAGTTTAAGGAATTTACAAAACGAAAGTAACAACATTAATCCAAAACAGAGGGATAATAGAAGTAATATGGCACTACCCAGAAACGAAGACATACCTTACATTAAAGAAGCAGGATCAAGTATGGATAAGAGATTAATAGCAATCTACTTTCAAAGGAACAAAAACATGGTACAAAACGAAAAGAGTGACATCAGCCAAAAGATACTAAATGAAGTAAAATCAAAAACGAATATAAACCGTACGATACATCGACTACAAAAAGAATTGGAGAAGATTCCCCAGTAATTATAAAAATGCATTACTTACATTAAAAAGTTGCACAAGATCACTTTTAAAATAATCATCTGTATAAAGAAAGAAATGAAAACATTGAGATAAAACCAAAGAAACTTAAAAGAAAACCTGATAGAGATTGTAAAAATAGAGAGCACATTTCTCGGTAGATTCTTTTATTTCACTTTTTATAATAACATAACGGAACGAATGTATGGAATAGCAGCAAATGTGGGAGATTTCTTAGAAAAAAGCATGGAACAATGAAAAGATTTCTTAGAACAAAGCATGAAACAATGAAAAGTGTCGTCAACATAAAATTAAGCGGAAGTTTATGTGAAAAGAAGGATTTTTCAGTGGGGGCAGCTTGTCACCATTGTTTTATGGTTTGGGTATGTTGCCCTTGTCGTTCATATTACGAAAGGTAAATGCCTGTTATGAGCTCAGAAAGGAGGAGTACCGAATAAACAATTTATTATTTATTGATGACTTAAAGTTATATTCAAAGAACAAAACCAGCTAAATATGCTTGTCATCACAATAAAATTGACAAGGTCAAGAGCCAGACACAAAATCTGAATAATAATAACTAGCGGGACCTATGGAAATTCCATAGGAACACATTATATGTAATATATTGGTGTTTGTATTCTCCAGATGACCATTATAAATGGAGACGCTCTGATATTACTGTAACTTTTTTGTTAAAACTGCAAAAATATTTATTAAAGCTAGCACGAACGCCCGGCAAAGCCCAGTTGTAAAGTACGCTCAATTATGATATATTAATTCTTGCAGTTTCGTATATATTATTATAGAGTTAATGTTCTATCAGTTTTTATATATTGTAAAGTTGCGATTTAAAATAATATATATATATATATATATATATATATATATATATATATATATCCATATGACTTATGAATAATTCTTAATGAAATTATTTATGAAAATAACAAAACATTTCCATATGACTGGGGTTCATTAGCTTGAATCGAACCCGAAAATGAAACTTACATAAAAAATACGTATGAGTTCCTTCAGCCATGATCGAAACCGAAACCCAAACTTCTTGATAAGATTATTTATAAAAAATATCGATGACTTAAGTGTCATAAGCACTTAAGTCTACTATTATGTCATCGAAACCAAAACGTGTGAAGCATTCTTGGTAAAATTATTTATGACAGGAAATAGAAGTACATAACAATTAAACGACCCGCGTGTAAGAGTGACACAGAAAAAAAAAACACACACACACACACACGCTATCGTATTAATAGATGATGATGATGATTATAATAATAATCTGGGGAGACTTGTCACTCAGCTTCTAGAAAACACCGCAGACAATTTTCAAGGAGAGATCTTTGATGACTTGTGTGAAAGCTCCTTGTGAGCGATTAATAATAATAATACTACTACTAATAATAATAATAATAATAATGATAAAATTATTAATAATAATAATATGCAAAATAATTCTGTAACAATACTATATATTTGAACAGTTCTGCAATAATGATATATCATATAATCATAGCGTGTGAAGGGATGAACGATGAAACGAATGATATGGCGGATCAGACGTCAAACGATGACGTCAGCGGGTAATCGAAAAGTAAGAATTTTACGTGATTTCGGCAAAATGTAAACTTTGTCTATGCTCTTTACAACACTCTGAGCTGAAGATTACGAACAACTACTCGTCCCGAAACGAGCGTCAACGGATGAACAATATAAGGCGATGTGAATAGAAACCTAAGCCCTCTGTATACATCGATCTATTTCCCACTTAATACAATAAAAAAAAACGTCTATTGTACACAGGGATTGCTTTTTTGGTGTATATATGTCTGTAGCCGTATTGTAATTTTGTCTTGAAGCTAAGAAATTCTTCATATTAAATAGGCTTCATGTGGCCATGCAAATTGAGAAAACGAAGATGATGTGGAGTAGATACTTGTTACCCACATCAGTATAATGTGATAAAAAGTCAGGAAGAAAGGAATATCAAGCCAGTGCCCCAAAAAGACGGGCACTCTGGCATAGAAAAATTACCTGCGCAACAAAAAATAAAGTTGCCTACCTAAAAATCGGAGCAAAGCTTGAGAGGTTGAACATATGCTGCGTGAGGTAGAAATACCCGATTGGCGTACTCAGTTCTACAGGTACTTAGCCAGATCCTGGCTCCGCAACTGTAAGGTTGATTAGCAAGATCGGATTGTTGATTCGTGCTTCTACCTAGTCTCTAAGCTGTCGAGGCAGCAAAAAAACTCACCTTTAGCGATATAATGAGGGTGTATTAGTTTATACAAACTTCAGACGACACATATATGATATAGAAATCACAAGAACTAATGCGGCATAACGACTAACAGTCTCTAGCGAATATCTCTGCGATGCGATCGCATATATGAATTATACATCGCGAATTATGCAAGTAAATTCAAGTTACAATCAAAGTATGGAGTTGCATTTGTAGCGAAATTTATGAACAAATATTCATCCGTTTAAAAAAATAAAATAAAAATAAGTCCTTCGTGTACATTATTTAACAACACAGGATATGAAACACAAAGGCAGATGTTTGCATATTCGGAAGGTTGATTCATAATTTGATTTAATGTAATTTAATTATAAATGTTGGCGGAAAAAGTTCTTTCTTTCGATGCTGCGTGAAGATAGCAACCGATGAGATAAAATTCATGATTTATTTCGAAAATTCAATACCATGTGATATTTAAAAAAAGCAGATAAAATGAATTCTTATTGTATTTTGTCATTCGCCTCGTTTTGCCTGAAATCAAAATGTTTGTAATCTTGATTTTTTCCTACACGATCCGCAATTCAGGAATGTGATAAAGATATGAACGCATACATTAAAAGGTTCTGCAGAAAAACGGGATAAAATATAATGCGACATATTTTTGTATTCATCGATAACAATACTAGTGTTGTATTAATCAATGTTTGTTCCCCTCAGATCATTACCTATATATGTTTTTACCACAATATGTATGGTAAAATATACTTTGGTTTTGGTAATAAGTAATGTTTTATAAAGCTTCAATTTTAATAATTCCAATTTGACGTAATTTACAATTTAAGTAGAATTTTAAACATCACTTACTCAGTGTCTCTCTATAATACTAAATCTCATTCACTGTATGCTATGAAACCTCTTGATTTTATTTCATACAGATATATTTTCTCGCTTCTAGCGTACTTTTCATTCAATAACAGAATTACTATAACTAAGTAGTATTTTTTTTCCTTTGAAGATTGTAATGCTGGGTATGGGGCAGCCAAACCAGCTGCCAATATTGCCCCGCTTTTTTATTGAAACCAACCGAGAGCTCTTTTTAGTATCCTCGCTGTTCCCTTAAGTGCAATTGTCTGAATCTCTTTTGCACTTGGTTCTCCAGGAATATTAGTAAGGTAGGACTTCAGGTTCTTCTTCATAAGCTCTGTGGCACCTATGATAACTGGTATGATTGATATCCCCTTAGGATTCCAGTTTCTTTTCATATCATACATGAGACCTTGGTATTTGGTCTGTTTCTCTCTTTCAGCTCTGTTCAGACCGCCATCATTAGGAACACTCACTTCAATCAAGGTTGCAACTCTCTCTGACTTATTCCATATAACTATGTCAGGTTTCACAGCAGCATTTTCAAGGAAGGTGGCTGTAGGGATTACATGGTCGTAATGTATGGTATATAAGTCATTTCCAACTGTTCTTTCAGGTTGATGTTCCCAGGACTTGCTGCTACACTGGATGTTTAATTTTTTTACAGATGGTCCAGTGGAGGTACTTGCATACTCCGTCATGTCTCGCTGTATAGTAGCCGTCCCCTAGAAGAACTTTGCAACTTGATATCAGATGACCAACACTTTCCAATTCTGTATGGCAGAACTTGCATTTATAGTCATTACTCATACATGCCATCTTCATGAATGCATTGGTCATCAATTCCTGGTCTTGGGCAGCCATTATGACCCTTTCCTGATCGTGGTGGAGGGATCCCCTTTTGAGCCAGTCCACAGAACCTTGTTTATCTATGTATTCCTGAGAGAGTTCCCCCAGAAAATACTTTGCACGCTGATGTTGTTCACATTCTTTAAGGTTCATCTGTTGAAAGGTTTCGGTATATTTCTGCCGGCTCTTTTTTGCTATTTCTGTGGCACACTTGTTTGGTGTTTCGTCCTCATCTGAGAGACAGCTCTGACCAAAATGCTTGGCCAGCTGGGTGACTGATGTTGTTCTGCTAGCTCTTGTCTCTTGATGTTCATATACTATTGAGAGGGTGTCATTCTGGGAGCTTCTCAGATACTGACCGGTGATCACAATAGTTGCCCAATGTTGATGATTAATCTCTGAGAGTCCCAGATCTCCTTCTCCCCTGGGCGAATACAGCCTTGGTAGACACTGATTTCGGTATATTATTTTATGAAGAATTAGTAGCTTCCGTGTCTTTAAATCTAGCCTGTTGATGTATTTTTGTGGCCAGTCAATGATACCAAAACTGTATGTTATTTCCTGGCATAGCAAGATGGTTTATGGCAGTAATTTTATTTTTATTGGTGAGCTGGGTTTTGCATATTTTTCTCACCTGGCGTACATATTCTTTACTAATCTTCTCCCTCATCTTGGCATGTTGTATGTTCTCGTTTTCCTCAATGCCAAGGTACTGATAAGGCTCTTTTCCTCAATGGCAAGGTACTTATAAGGCTCTTTTCCTCAATGCCAAGGTACTTATAAGGCTCTTTTCCTCAATGTTAAGCTACTTATAAGGCTCTAAGTAAATAGAAAGCAGGTATTTATGCACAATGAGACGGTCACTATATATGTGATTTGTTTTTTTTTTTGGTAATCTGAAAAAACAAAACAAATTAATAACTAAATCTTGTACAATTTAAAAAGAATAGGAATGAGAAATTGTATATATATATATATATATATATATATATATATATATATATATATATATATATATATATATTGTGTGTGTGTTTGTGTGTGTAAATTCCTCGTAGTTCAAAGCGATTCAAACATCAACTCTGGATATAATTATTGTTACGTTACACAAGACAGAAACTATGTTTATTTTGTGTTCTTCCATAAAAATAAATAGTATTTCATTCTAGAGTGTAGTCAATTATCAAGAAAATAACCGATATCAGGGCCAATTCCTTTTTACGTAGTTATTTCTACTCAACAACAACAACAACAACAACAACAACAACAACAATAATAATAATAATGATAATAATAATAATAATAATAATAATAATAATAGAAGGTTCAAGGAGGATGGAAAGACCGAGGAGAGAGCGCTTGCCAGACCTCCGCTGGACAAGCGCGAAGAGAACTGGGATCGTGGGGAGGCTTAGTGCCACTCAAATTCCAGTATAAACCAATGGTCACTATCAACGAGAAATCAATGGTATGTGGCTGTGACGATGACGCAGATATTTCTGCAAATGCTATCGAAGGAGGTGGTGAGAGCTGGACGTCTGGGGAGACTTGTTGTAACTCAGCTTCCAGAGAACACGACAGGTCTCCAAACCGATCGTTTGTTGACTTGTGTGAAAGCTCCATGTGAGCCAA
The DNA here is from genome assembly GCF_053919585.1 of Euprymna scolopes. Lineage (NCBI taxonomy): Eukaryota > Metazoa > Mollusca > Cephalopoda > Sepiida > Sepiolidae > Euprymna > Euprymna scolopes. Next base: position 89,402,231 of record NC_136489.1, read on the forward strand.
TAATAATAATAATAATAAGAAGAAGAAGAAGAAGAAGAAGAAGACGAAGAAGAAGAAGAAGAAGAAGAAGATTCCACCTAGGCCTCACATCCAATCACTTTATATTTCAAACGGCTAGATTGGTTTTAGTCTGACCTTCAATTCACCAACCAATACGTTAATATTCCTCTAAGCTATATCTTAACTAATACTTGGAGTTGGAATAAGATATCTTACTCGCAGGACTATGTATACTGAAAGATTTCCAGCGTAAAGGCTCAGCATAATTCAAACCAAGAATGAGATGCGGCGTTCGTAACAGCACTAGAAAGTATGCCCCGCAGGCCTTAAGGAAGTATCTGAAGACCTTGGCGGAAAGCCCATGCGAGGAAAAAAAAACCCTTGCAGACTATCAGGGCAGAATTCAAATGGATGATAAACAACTGACGTCTTCTTCGGATGATTTCATTACGCAACGTGAAAGTAAGTTATTTCTCACTAGCGCTGCCAAAAGAATGAGCAGGTTCGCGTTGGCCAATAATTATATAAATAAATCGACCCAGAAAGCTGGAATTTCCACCTTTTATAACTGATCTCACCAAATTTGAATCAAGCATGAAAATAGCATTGCTTCGTAAAAGGAAGATGAGTTGATTTAATGTGATATGACTGCTTAGCCGCATAACCAGTCGCCTTTGATACCAAACAAATGTACGAGTTGTTCAGAAAGATCAAGAAATATCAACTCCTTGAGAAGAACAGAAAAAAGAAATCGAGTATTAAGTTGCCAGGCAGTTATCGGTTAGAATCCAAAAATGTTGGTGGTCGAAAAAGCCCACAGAGAACACAAGAGAAATGCAAAAAAAGGGGTCCGCTAAAAATGCGTCTATTGAATCTGCGTCTGTGACGATGAACATGTTGTTTGCAATTTAACCGTAACATAATAAACATCAACTTCATACTTAAGCATAACGCAATTACTAACGTACTAATATTTTATATAAAACTAATTTGGAATTCAAGCAATTTCAAACTTTAACGTAACAAAGAAAAACAAATGCAACTTGAGTCTTAAGTATTGCATTCTATTTATGGAAATAGCTCCAGACAAGCATGAAACAACACTATACGGAGCTAAATACATACAACTCAGCTGAAAAAAAACCCCTCATCAACGTCAGGTGTTATATGAATAGATAATACTATAGAAAATAACATTTATTCATCTTTGTCAGAAACGAGGTTGCTGACAGTTAATACTAGGTAGATCTTATGCTCTCCATCCAGGATCAACTTTCTGCTATCCACCTAAGGTCCACGTTTTTACTTTTCATCCGGGGTTAACTTTCTACACTCTATCCAGCGTCCACACTCTACTCCCCATCAACTGTTCACAATTTACTGTCCATACTGATGAATATGCTGTTTTAAAATTAAACATAGCAGAAGAAATTTTCTGTTCTGAATTTTTTTTAGATGAAGATTTATTATGCGTATAATTAGGCTTCTTCAGATTACTGTTGATTTGTATCGTTACCATCCAAGTAACTTCCGAGTTTTTTAGGTGACCTTGTCGAACCCCGCGATATTACTGTCTATTTTAAGACTCTTTATGTTGAACTCTGGAATCTGCACGGAATTTCAAACGGACCCCTTTATAGAATCCATTGAGGTAATATAGAGTTCAACCCTCTATGAAAAACATTATATATATATATATATATAGAGAGAGAGAGAGAGAGAGAGAGAGAGAGCGAGAGAGAACGAGCGAGAGAGATTGAGAGAGATAGACAAATAGATAGATAGATACAGTGTAATAAGCTAGGTAATATATATATATATATATATGTAATAATTAATAGGGATGTTTACATCTAGAAAAATAGGTTTAAGGTTCCTAAAATCCGTACTACTACTGTCCACGTGACCTATTGCACACTTGGTGAAATGCAGTTTGAAATGTCTCACACATGAAGGTCCAATCGTCAATGCAGGCGAATTAATAAATACAATTGCGAATTACTTACTATCCCCACGGATTAAGTAATTCAGATTCCCGAGTTCGACATAAATGTTTCCAAGTTAACTAATTTATTAAAATATCACAAGAGATAAAGGCATACCCATTTTTACAATGCCTTTCCATGTGTCTTTGCCGGTTCGCATTAAACTTAATTAAACTACAGTAGATCCCCGGGATACGGTGACCCTAGGCTACCGTTTGTTTCATGTTACGATGTAGAATACGATGTTTCCCGGTCCCTGGTTACGGTATTTACTCCGCTCTTGCGGTGTTGTATATAATATTAATTTATTATGTACGTAGTATTTTATTACTAATTTTTAATGCCGTATCCCGAGGTCCTGCTGTAATTAAATTTTTGCAGTTGACTTATTAAATTCATAATTATCAGATTTCACTTAGTAGCAATTAATAGGCATAAAATATATTAACATTTATAGAAATAAAGATAGAACATATTTTTTCTTGGCTGCAAAGTGATGAATTATATTTCATTTGAAAAAAATAAAATACTAACAGGGGCTGCACGGTTGTAGAATACATGCAAATATATTTTAATGCATGCAGTGTTCGTATTTATTATTATAGAGTCAAGTCTCTACTGATTATTTCATATTATATTTTACCTAATCTTTAGTCATGTTTTCAAAAGTTTAAAAAAAAAAGTATTTGGGTGCTACCAGTTAGAATCGAAACCGAAACTAAAGTTTACAAGATTCAAGCAAACAATAAGACCCGGAGGACCCACAAAGTAGTTTGTAATAATGAGGATATCATTGCAGAGAAAAGAAACGATCTATATTATACTTTATATTTTCCTGTTTCTTTTAGTAAAATAATCAATTTTTATAAACAATTGCGCGTAAGAAATATGCGTGGTAAATCAATGTTTTCCGTATTCGTAGTCTTCGTTTATCTATCTATAATTATATAAAAGTGAACGTGTCTGTGTGTGTGTCTGTGTGTGTGTCTGAGTACATTTCCCTACGCAATAACTCTGTCAATTTTTAGTCTACAGAGTCGATATTTGATATGCAGGGTACTGAGATTTGGGAAAATCGATGTGATCGGGTTTTGGCCAGTAATTTGACGATTAAGGGGTGAAAGTTCAACAATTTTACCTTTGAGAACTTTACCAAACTTCTCCAACAATTTTTGATCTACGCACTTGAAATTCTAGATATAGGTTCCTTGGACATGGGTCTAACTAAATAACTTTATTTGAGCCCAAAACAATACATTTTGAGGTGTCATAATAGGGGTCAAAATTTTAAAAAATGACCTCTGCAGTCTCTTCCAAATTACTCAGACAATTTCTGGTCTAAATATTTGAAATTTTACATAAAGGGTATTACGATATAGGGCAAGCTTTTTCATCAGTTTGGGTCGGAAATCTTTAGTTACCAATATATAAAGGTATGTATATATGTTTGTTTGTATGTCTGCCTTAAACTTTAAATAAAGGTGACGATTTTACCAAGATCAGTATCATTTTAAAGTTCGATCTTTCATACGACAAATATCGAAAAATTGGCTAAAAACATTAACATCCCCTTCAACTAGGCACTTTTCTACAGGGAGGGGGCACTTTTTTCGCCGATATTTTTGAAAGTTATCCTCTCCTTTAGATTGTCTAGCCTTAATTTAAAAAAAAATCGCTTCCGGTTTGGCGGTGGCCGTAACAGCATAAACGTTAGGATTTACCCCGTTCTTTTCCTCCTTTGCGGGTTCCAGCCTGCCTTCCTACTACCACTTTTTTTGTTTTGGCTCAACATACACATCCAAATACCCGGGCAACGCCAGGCTAAAATGTTAGTATATCTATAAAAGTGAACGTGTCTGTGTGCGTGTCGGTGTGTGTGTCTGTGTACATTTCCCTACGCAATAACTCTGTCAATTTTTAGTCTATAGACTCGAAATTTGATATACAGGGTACTGAGATTTGGGAAACTCCATGTAATCGGTTTCCGGCCAGAAATTTGGCTGTTAAGGGGTCAAAGTTCAACAATTAAACCTTTGAGAACTTTACAAAACTCCTTCAACAATTTGGGGTTTAAACATTAGAAATTTTAGATATAGGTTCATTGGACATGGTTCTAACTTAATAACTTGATTTGAGCGCAAAATAATAAATTTTAAGGGGTCATAATAAGGTTCAAAGTTAAAAAAATTAACCGTTTTTTTTTTGCGCAGCATACACCTAAAAATTACCCGGGCAACGCCGGGCCGAAATGCTAGTATTCACTACAACTAAACATCCATTAACTGTCTTTTTTATTTTATTTCCACGTGATCGAGATTCATGGAAACCTTACTTTTTTGATTTGAAACGAGGGTGCTCTTGTATGTAGACACATTTATAATCAACATTCTATGTTTATATTAATGCTAACATTAAACTATATAAAGATCAGTAGTAGTATATACAGTCACATGCTCATTTCGTATGGTATTAAAATGCATAGATATGCAAATACTATATTTAGAAAGAGAGAGTTTTTATACGAACTATGTTTTCTTGGCAACTTTAGTTTCGAACTGGTGTGGTGTTGTGCACCGATGAATGCACGCGTCAAATTAATCTATTTTGTATTTCTATCCATAAATGCGTGAGAAGATCCTCGGGCGAAACTTAGGCAACCAAGTGTAGGCAAACTATATATGAGAAAATGTATTGCTGCTCGGTTTCGGCACTGAACACGATGTGAAATAGGTAGTCACATACATATAGCCTCCTTAAACACACACACACACACACACACACACACACGTATATCTGTGTGTTCGTGTGTGTTTGCGTAAACTGTACATATGTATTTACCACTTTTAAACCCAAATTGATTTCTAGTTCAATAAATCCTGATTCCGTTTTAATATATATATATATATATATATGAATATATATATATATATATATATATATATATATATATATATATATGTGTGTGTGTGTGTGTGCGTGCGTTTTTGACCCGTAAAAGATAGATAAATTTATGTAGGACATCTTAGGTAAGAGAGAGAGAGAGAGAGAGAGAGAGAGAGAGAGAAAGAGACACCAACACACTCATACATACACACACACATACACACATACATATATATACACATACATACACACATACATATATATATATATATATATATATATATATATATATATATATACATGGAATAAATAAGAAAGAAAGTTAGTCAAGTTATATAGGAACGTTATTACATTATCATGCCAAAAAGAGTTGTGGAAAAGACAGCATTTCGAAGCTAAATGTTTCACCTGAGCAGAGGAGAAAACGAACAAATGGAAAGATACAAAGATAATACCGACTTTGAAGGAATTATGATCCGAAATTGATTTTTTTTTTCAGATGAAAATTGGAATAATATTATAGGAGATTATATGATGGAGATAAAAAAGAACTTGAAAAAATATATAACAAATAATGTGGAAAACTTTTTAAATTTGAGAAAAACTTTAAAATTTTAAAAATTGACGTTGAAATCGTTCTTTCTGAATTTTTATACATCTGAGTATACTGGATATTAAATTTCGTTTTAGTTCATCCTAGAGTACTCTAATTCCAAGAATTCGCGTTGATTTACATCTTTAGTTCACTATTACACGTAATTATATTAATTCAGACATGATTTTTAATATTTGCGTGAAACCTTTATAGTAAACACAAATGTTTTTCTATATATTTTTATGTATACGCATATACTTTGGTTTTAAAAATTTAGCCTACCAAACTCCTCCTAAAGGTTTTGGTTTACTGACCTGGAACTTCATAAGGTATTTCAACTCAACACGAAACTTTATATTTGGGTTTTTGCCTGAGAAAATCGGGGCGAACGTGTGAAAATTTAAAAAAAATGAATTACTTGAACCATCATGTTTCATACAAACGAGTTTATTAACACATGTAAATTGTGAAGACTTTGTCGAGTAGTCGACTATTGGTTGTGCATATTCTTCACAACGAAGGACGTAGTCACCTAACTATAAAATTCAAAGGGAATAGGTAAGATAATAGTACTCTTACGTCTTAACTAAAATGACCATATTCATTCAAACATCAAGTTCGCTTTGTTTCCTTGCATGCACAAACATACGCAAAGATACACACACACACATCCGCATATTTTATTCACATACATAAACGGAAAATAGAATGGATAAAAAAGGGCGGAAAAATAAGCATTTCACAGTTGGAAGTGTGGAAAAGGTCAAAAGATATCCCGGGCAGAGTAGTCTTGTCCTCAGAGAGAACCCATTTAACTTAACCATACATGGTACTATTAAGATGTAACATTACAATAAAACTTATAAGTAGACTAAAAATGTGGAAGACAACATTCACCAGTGTTTAAAAATTAGGGTCTATGAGATGCTGTGGGTACCGTGTACGAGGCGTCTGAGTGTCATGTCTGTGTTAAATTCTACTTAATCCCCAAATAGCAACAAGGAATAGTACCATTTCACGGCAAACATAATAGTTTTTAATAAATTACTGCACACTCTATTTCTACTTGGGAGTAACCGTTTATTAGACCAGAAGGCCATTCTCTGATAAGAGTAAATAAGTATAGGCATATTATCGGACAGCATACTCAGAAATGGTAAACCATGGGTAAGGTTAATTATTTTGGAGAAGGTCTCTATAATAACTTATTTACCTTAGATTAAAAAAAAATGACTATATGATGCGCATATATATAACTTATTTACCTTAGATAAAAAAAATGACTATATTATACGGCATTTTGTCCCACAGATCGACAGTTTTAGGAGAGAAATCAGTTTCATTTAGTTTTAGACACAAATAAAAAGTGGGAAAAATTGTTGACAGTTTTTGTAGCTCGATGAGGATTTGTTGCAAATATTTGCTCACGTATTCTCATAGATTAAAGCTCAGTCGGCCATCTTCTATAAAATAACGATAGAGCAGAACTATTCTCACATATTCTCCTTTGTGAGAAAGCGAAAGTATTATTGTGTAACCTGTCTAGAGAGAAAAAGTGACTCTTAGGAGCTCCACCCCCTAATGTGTTAATAGTGCTTTATCTTTGAATACATTTGACTCTTGTGCGTTGGTGTAAGGTATTTGTTAGAGCGGTAGAATGAATCCGCCACTTTTCCAGGGATTTTGGCAACAGACCTGATATAGGTTTTATTTCAGTTGAGAGGTGAAGGTCAGGCCCCAGAAGTTGGTCAAAGCAGGGTAAGTTTCTATATAATGGTCAAGTGGGGATATAAAAGTTGGTAGTGAAAACAACCGCTTTGACTTATATGTAACGCCTTAAATTTTGTGTTTTATATAGCATTTTACTTGATAGCCAGTACATTAAATAGTTCAATCTTTTATTTTAATCAAACTTTTATAATTTATTTTTTATTACTTGGACTGGGGATGCAGCATGATCGGATGCCATATATTCATCGCCTATTTAAGACATTCAATCGAGATGCATTTATGAGATTCCAACCGTCCCTATAAAGACGAGTGTTTGTATTCTTTTTGCACTTAGATTCCCCCGCATCTTCTCCTGTGAGTTTTGAACTTCTTTTTCATAGATCCATTATAATTACTGGAATTATAAATATCTTTCTAAGGTTCCGCTTTCTATTTATGTCGTACGGTTTTCATATTTCGTTATCTTCTCCCTGTGAGCTTTGTTTTAGTCATTAGAGACACTTCAGCTAAGGTTACTTCTTGTACCTTCTTGTAACATATCTCTATGTCAGCTTTAACAGCTGATTTCTTGGTGCATAGTTGTAGACATTGCATAGTCATACTGGATAATGGATGCCTTTTCTCCAACTGCTATTTCTGGTATACTGGGATAGGTGCCCGGTGTTGCCTGGGCGTCTGAAGGTGTGTATTCAGCAAAAAAAAAAAAAAAAGAAAAAATGGAAGTAGGTAAGCACGCCTGTAACATGTACACCGAAAAAGGTAAAGAACGCGAAAAAAAAGTGAGATTTTGCTGTTGCGCCCATCGCCAAACCGGAAGTGAAGTAGGTTTAAATTAAGGCTAGACAAGTGGGGGACAAGTGGGGATTACTTTCAGAAATTATCGGCGGGAAAAACAACCCCTTCCTGTAGCAAAGTGCTTAGTTGAGGGTGAAACAATTAATGTTTTTGGCTAATTGTTCGATATTTCTTCGTCTGGAATATCGAACTTCCAAACGATACTGATCTCCTGAAAATCCGTTCCCTCTGTTGAAAGTTTTAGGCAGCCATACAAACATAGATACATATATTTAAACAGACAGGTGAGATTTATATTATAGAGAAGCCTGAGTGCCCGGCGTTTCCCGGGTGTGTGTTGAGAAAAAAAACCTGGCAGGCTCGATTCCGTACTGCAAAGGAGGAAAAGAAGGTGAATTAAAAAAAAGTGACGTCTTTGCTGTTGCATCCATCTCCAAACCGAAGGGAAGCAGGTTTAAATTAAGGCTACACAATCAAACAGAGGGAATGGCTTTCGAAAATATCGGCGAAAAAAAAACGCCCCCTTCCTGTATAAAAAAAGTCCTAGTTAAGGGTGAAGGAATTTATGCTTTTAATCAATTGTTCAATATTCGTCATCCGAGCTTCAAAACGATACCGATCCCCTGAAAATCCGTCGCCTCTGTTGAAAGTTTAAGGCAGACGTACAAACATACATATATACATACATTTAAACAGACAGGTGAGATTTATATTATAGATTAGCATGGGTGCTTGGAGGTGTGTGTTGAACAAAGAAAAAAAAAACAAGTGGTATTAGGCAGGAACGCTCGAACCCATACCGCGAAGGAAGATAAAAACGTGAATAAAAAAACGTAATGTCTTTGCTGTTGTAGCCATCGCCAAACAGGAGATGACGTAAGTTTAAATTAAGGCTAGTCAATCGGAAAGAGGGGATGACTTTCGAAAATATCGGCGAGAAAGCGACCCCTCCTTGTAGGAAAGTGCCTAGTTTAGGGTGAAGGAATGTTTTTGGCCAATTCTTCGATATTTGTCGTCCGAAGGGTCGAAACCTCTTGCCTCTGTCGAAATTTTTAGGCATACATACATACATACATACATGCATACATACATACGCACATACATGCATACATACATGCATACATGCATACATACATGCATACATGCATACATTTAAACAGACAGGTGAAATTTGTATTATAAATGTTGCTAAATAATGAGAATACTTTTATCTGCGTTTATTTAATTCTAAAATAAATACAATCGTGTTTTATTTGTACCGTATCCCTGACAATTGTAATGCCCATTCAAACATTTTTAGTGCTAACACTCCATCTAAACATTACATTCAAGTATACATTTCAACGAGTCGGTCTTGAATTTTTCGTAGCTTTTCACATCGTATTAATTATATCGGCATGCATAAGAATCTTATATTATTAGACTGAAAGTAAAATAAAAATAAATTAACTTGCTGGTAATAATCTTAACTCAACTTAAAATAAAATGCCAAAGTTCAACTTAAAATATTGTTTTAATAAAAATATAAAAGTACAACAATTGTTAAGCTTTTAATTAGATTCTATAATATGTTGGGGTAATTTTTAACGAACTTGGTTTCATAATGAATAAATAATTGCATGTTTCCATTTTTATCTCTAATAATTTATAAGGAATTTAAAAGCTAAGATGAGTAGATTAACTATACATAAGAATTACATTTATAACAATTATTCATTTAAAGGATTTAATCTGATGTCGTTATATAATAAATTAGACTAAGTTAATTAGTCTAAGCCTTATATAATTTTAAAATGAAAGCTGCACACAATGTATGCATATATTAAAGACACGAACCCGCATGCACACACACACACAGACACATATCTATTGTTTGCTTGTTTGTTTGTATTTGTTTTACGGCATATCAACCCTTTTCGTGTTATTTTATGCCGAATACAGTGATTTTGAAGAATTTTTTTTTAATAGAACATATATATATATTTTTTGAAGCTGGTTTCTATTTAACCCATAGTTTGGATCCTAATAGGTACTACCACTCCGGGTCAGAGTTGACCTGGTAGAAATGGCAATTAAAGGGTGGCTCCACACTCCCCAAAGCCCGCTACCTGGGGCATCACCATCGGCTATAGTTTAAGGTCATATCCAGGACCACACACACACACACACACACACACACACACATATATATAATATATATATAAGTACATGTATTATATATATATAAAAGTATATATATATATATATAATATATTTTAGTCATCGACATACAGACCTGTTTCGTTGTATCACAACTCATCAGTGCCGCTAGACCAACACCTCTCCCAAGCCGAGGATCGAACCTAGAACCGTCGTGATGACAGTCGGCAGTCCTACCCCTTGACTACGGAATCGGTGGCCGAAATTAACCTGTCCGAACGATTATTTAAATAAACATCCGTCCGCTACTCGTAGAGGGCTCAAACGTTTGTTTGTAAACAAATCGCGAGCTTCGCATTATTTCAGCTAAATTAAGTAGCGAGTAAGATAATTTACGAGAGTGCTCTACCAAAGAGGGGAGCTTTATAAAATATATTTTAGTCATCGACATACAGACCTGTTTCGTTGTATCACAACTCATCAGTGCCGCTAGACCAACACCTCTCCCAAGCCGAGGATCGAACCTAGAACCGTCGTGATGACAGTCGGCATTGTGTATTGATGTTCATATTAAAAGCTCTTATTTTTAATTATTTAAAAAGAAATCAAATATTGTTATATACGGGTGGTGGAATTGCATTTATATGAAAAAGATCTAAATCATGTGCATATTCTTTTAAACATTAATTTTAATAATTTTCGATTTATATTTTGCAGTGTCTTATGATATAATCATATTTGCTTAACTATTGCGTGTAAATATATTCATTCTAAATGATTTATTTTATTATTTTTTCCTACATATCTATTTCGGGGAATCATATGTACGTAGGATAATTATTCTTAACGATCCCACAATTCGAACCCTGGACAAATGACACCAAAAAACATTCGAGTCTAGACTTTTATGCTCCTTCAAGTTGCATATCTTTTGCTCGACCAAGAATGCAGCATTATGACGAACGTACATCTACTGCATTGCCGTAAAAGATTATGCACTGCTTTGGACTGGATTTATTTGCTTCCCCACTGAGCAAATTGGCCACAATGCGGTTTTTTAATGTGGAGAGAGGGGGAGGGGGAAGAGAAAAGGCGGGCCAGCTCCCGAGAGGTGGGAAATGGGAGCTGGATAGTGAAGTCCAGTTGGTATATAGGGTTGCCCCTACATGGACCAAAAGATTGCCACACTGGCAATGATATTTGATTGCAGCATCTGTTGGAACATATACTCCACTTTGATCTTGGTCCAAAAGCCAGAAAGTTCCTCCCGCGGAGGAGGTTTTATGCAATGCTTTCGAGGTTTGTACAAGGCTCTACAAACATATAGTATATTACTTTCTCACGACGACTGTAGGGACACTTCGCTTTTTTGATTCTGACAAACATACAAGTATTAGTCTTAAATAGTATAGCAAAATTAATTAAATATTAGAATATTGTATGATATTCAAATATAAATAAAGTATATCATACAGTTTGGTCACCAGTCACACAGATCGCAAATTGTTATTAATAATAGATTTTTAATATTTTATATTTATATATATATATATATATATATATATATATATATATATATATATATACGTTTTATTTTTTTGCGTTTTATTTTTTGTTACCGTATCTTTCTGTTAAGTTACATTATTGTTTCGGCTACATAGCCGGGTTTTTTTGCCGTCTGTAGCGTCCTCAGACTTTTACAGAAATGTTCGCTATTTTGGGATATATAGGAATTTGCAAAGAGTACAACGATTTTTTCAATTTTGACCAATTTTTGGACTCTTAAAAACAATTTTAACCGGTTAAAGACCCTTAAAATTGCTCTATAAAATATGGAGACAGAATAGGCATATAGCCGTTTATATATTAGATTTAACCGTAACTTATAAAAAAAAAAGAAAGAAAAGAAAATAATACCCGGAAGGTTATTATCATGAAAACAGAGCAAATACTGCGCTCCCTCAGATTGACAATTAAATTTCGCATTATAGGCAAATATTAGAGCAAAACTGAATGGCCATACTATAGTGCAATAATGTATTCCTTGAAGTAACAGTATAGTTTCGACCCCGGGCAGGGAGATACCAAATCCACATTAGTAATAGGTGTATGTGTTTGAATGTATGCTATTTATAGTTCGCCTTTGATTACTGTCTTAAAACTGCACGCCTGTGGAACTCTGTTCCGTCTGTCTGCTTCCCTCCGGACTACAACTTGGTTGTCTTCAAGTCCAATGTTAACAAATTCCTAATGAACCGCCCCCTTAAGTAAACATATCAGCAAATCTCCTCACTAACGTAATGTACTTGCAATAACCCTTATCCCTGAGTGGCTTCCGGGCCTTGATAAGTGGTGATCACTGTGTAAAAAAAAAAAAAAAAAAAAAACTTACTGCTTTTGCCTTTCGAGCTCGGATGTATGTCATGTACCTTGCTCGGGATCTGGTTTCGAGAAGGAGCTTAGGACAAATCTGGGGTTGCGTTTGGCCGAAATAAATCCCACTCAGGCGGGTCGGCCTCGGTATAATACCTAGCTCCGTTTCTGGTGCCCTTGCTTCAGAAATAGATATTAGAACAGGCCCAGACTTATTTTCAGGGCAAAACCTGGTTCTGTCCCCCGCGCCATAGAGTCAGAGTTTAAGTGCAGCTATTCTATTTTAGATTGTGCAATTTTATGTTTAAGTAAAAAACAAAACAAAACAAAAAAAACTACATTATTATTTTTAGCATTTTATTTTGCTTTCATAAAACGTTTATGATTAGGAAACAGTTATTTCCTTTACTCTCAAACAAACAAGTCGATTTATATTTGTAAATATGTCATCAGATCTTTGACATGTCAGATAATAATCGGACACATTTATCAGAGGATCAAAATTTCTCGTTATCTTCATTCACTAACATAATAATATAAGTAAAAAAAATAAATCTAAAACGGAAGATAGATGTAATGGCGACTTGAACGGAACGGCAAGAGATGTTTTCCATTTCTTTACGTCGCTTTTATTCGGTAAAACCAAAATACGTTTGACAGTTATCGCTATATTTTTATGTTGCACTAGAACGTAAATGTATAAATAAAAAAATCCTTCGATTTAATTGTGCACTAAAAGAAAACTTAAAATTTATCGGAGACAGTTCTTTTCAAATGTTGCAATAAAAAAAAATTGGAATCTCCATCGAACTCTTTTTCTCCAATCACGTCTCTGCAATAGTGGAAGGTAGAATCGTGATCCGTTAGATTACTTCGCACTGAAAATTAAGGTTCAATTTTTTTTTTCTTTCATACAATTTCGTGTTGCCTGACATTTTAACATTTGTTGTGAGTGACTTCTAAGCGATTCCGAATAGATTCGTTTTGATGTAATGGTCGTATCCAAAAATAACCTTCATTTGAAATAGGTTCTCAATCATCCATCGAAGTTTTGCATATCACTTTGCCATTAGGTGGTCTAAATAGATTTTATTTTAAAATATCATTATCGTTGATATATCATGCGCAGGAATAAAACTGCATTTTCGCTAGTATTGGAAACGTGCAATCTGTATTAATATTCCTTACAATAACGATGAGATTTTTTGTGTGTTTATCTTTAAAAGTAGGTGATAAAATAATATCATATAATAAAACATATTTAAGTCTTTAGAGTAGTAAGACACCTTTACGTATAAATCTAGAATAAAATTATCATCCACTACTTGTCACTTGTTTGCAATGATCATACACTTTCTAACAGGATAGCGGTTTGTGTAATGTAATCTGAACCGGAAGTTGATAATTAATCCCACTCGGTGTTCCAGAAGCGCCTGAATTTTAAAGTATCTATTACTTTAAAGTTTAACATATTGTGGTTTTTCATTTATTTTACTATCAATTTTTCTTGTTGGTTATATGTGATCGCCTTGGATTCTCATTTTTTTGTGAGTTTGCAAACGGGGGTAGCACTACTGTTTAATCGAATTTTAGTTTGTATTTCAGTCTTAGTGAATTCGTACGTTTCAACACATGCTTATGTTAGGTTAACGGCTGAAATATTTTTTCACCTTTAAATTGATTTGTGCAGAGACGAGTGGAAGTGGACTCTGATTTCATAAAAAAAAATGTCAAAACAAGCTGTTGGCATTACCGACAGGCATGCTGCAGGCGATTGGCGAAAACAAACCCCCTATTATAAATAGAAGAGAAAGGCATTAAGCTACGTTTTACTGCACGTTGCTATACGACACCCCGACGGATTAAAACTACCCGTATCGTAGAGTTCCAGCCTGTCGAATTGATTGTTGAGGATACACCATTGACTTGATTAAAGTGTAAAATAGTGATATAGAAAATATAGCTGATAATACTACAATATTTTAATAACTGCAGATTGCTATACAGTTTATTGCTTGTAATGTCCAAAAAGAGGATTCCAAATACGCTACCATCGAGATTCCCATGGTATTATATGGAATATATTTGAAAAAGAAATTCAATCATATATCAAGAATACACTTCGGAATTATATTGAAAACAAAATTTTAAATTACATAAAAAATAACTAATGTTCTGCTTATCCTCCCTTATCCCCCTGTACGTTACGATTTCAAAAAAAAAAAGCTAAATGCAATTTTTGAAGGCCGTATTGCTTCAAAATAGTCAAAATCTCGAAATTTGCCTTTAAATAGAAAAAAATCATAACCCTGTACAAAATATAAGAGTGGCATTCATTTGATTTAGCCTCGTTTTCGAATATAATTAAAATAATATGATAAGTGTTTTAATGGTGTGAGAAAGGAACTCGTAGTAATTTTGACATGCAGCTGTTATTCGACCAAGGAAGAAGTCAGCGAAACGTTATTTTGAAAGAGAATATCCGAAATAAATATGAAAAATAAAGAAGAACATTTTCAGCTTATAGGTACTTTACAAAATGATTCATTTGGGGATTTAACTTAAGATGCGATTTTATTATTTGCATTGTACAATATAGCACAATATTATTTTCTCATTAGAATTCATTAATTTATCTCATATGAGCCAGTTCTATATTTAATATTTAATAGATACTATTTTAATAGAGATGTAAATAAAGCCATATTTTGTACGTGTTATTTATTTATTTATTTATTTATTTATTTATTTATTTTTGCCCCTAAATAAATTTTTGCGTTAAAACCTATGTCTTGATTAAATATATTCCTCATTTCTTTTGCAAATTGTCACGGGTGTTTCGAGTTATAAGTCTTTAAACAAGGCATGCGCTTTGTTTAAATATGTTTCATTATTAATATAGTTTAATGTTCAACAAGCAAACTTTGTCTTTATTCTGAAGTATATGCTGAAGTATCTCCTGGAATACAACTGTTGCTACTGATAATGCGTGATGCTATTTTTGTTTGGTTGATCTGAAATAATACAGATATCATAACGATTATATATTAAGAGGTTACCTTTTATTGCCATTATGAGTAATCATTTAATTACGAACATTGTTTTCATATTTTCATGATTCGTTGATGAAGCTGATTATCTTCAATAATCAGAACAACATAAAATTTGATAATTGTATTTTTTGTAAACCCAGTAGGGATATAATCAATGATTCCAGTGATAAGTAATTAAATACAGTTATAGGGGGAAGTAAGTGTTAAGTACCCGAACTCCTGCCTGTCTGATATAGCATGTCCTAGTGTAGACTTGTGAGATCTTTATATTAAAGGTATTTTTTAATTATTATTTTCGGTATTATATTGTTGTTTTTCTTATTTAAGGCTTGAAAATGAACGATTATTTTTCCTTGGCTATGTGAGCTGTTTTAAATTTCATCAAACATACATTTGCAAATTTTATCTCGTTATTTTCTGAGCGACGTAACAAATAAAATAAATTTATTTATGTTTTAAAATAAAAATAACGAACAAAACAGACGAGCTCGATCGAGAGGAAGTAAAGAGTGACGCATGAGTTTACTTCCGGAAGCATTCTAATCTTGTTTTATCTATTTTTGTCATTTGTTTTCATATCCTTAAATTCCGTGAACATTATTTCTGAGAAAACGAAACAATTGGTTTGTGAGTTGTTTGTAATATGAAGATAGTCATCATTCAAATGTCAATCTTCTCTTATAATTAAAATGTATCCTTGATTATATTAAACCATAACTTGCTGTAAATCATTAGTCCAAAATAAAAAATAATATAACATTTAAATAATTCCCCTTTTTTTTGCAATATATTTCATAATCTTGTCCGAAAACTCTGCAAATAGACAACAGACTACATAATCGTCTTCCAAGACAGATGGTTGCCGACAACGACGACTACTGGCCAGGTTTTACGTTATCTAATTTCGATGATTTAAAGATAATGGATTTGTGAACGTTACTATCGCTGTATAATATTTGATATACAGCCTTATAATTTTTTCGAATTTTTTGGGGGGGATTGACAATACATACTATATGGTTAGTAATGTTTTCGAATTTTTAGATGACGATTGACAAGACATTATATGGTTAGTAATGTTTTCGAATTTTTAGATGAGGATTGACAAAATATATTATATAGTTGGGGATTGACAAAACATATTATATAGTTAGTAATGTTTTCGAATTTTTAGATGAGGATTGACAAAATATATTATATAGTTGGTAATGTTTTCGAATTTTTAGATGGGGATTGACAAAATATATTGTATGGTTAGTAATGTTTTCGAATTTTTAGAAGAGCCTTGACAAAATATGTTTCGTGATATTTTCGAATGTTTGAGATGAGGATTGACAATGTATATTATATGGTTTTTCAGACTACTGTTCTTATCATAGTTCTTATTCTCACAGTGATCCGGCCTTCTGCAGTTTAATAGTGACGATGATTGCCCTTGATTAATAACGGCCAGAATGTGCTGGATCATAGTCCTTAGAATTTAAAATGCTTATGCAAGGTATAGAACGCTTTGTTGTTTTCGATTCCCCTATTAATTCGATTCCATATCGACGTCGTATACTATTTTTAATTTTTTAAAATTAAAACCGATAATATATATTATTTGGATTGCTGAGATTACTATTCTAGTTTTGGTTGTTATTCTCACAACCTTTCAGCCAATGTAACCTCAGATCATTTTTCTGTGTATCTTGACAATGACTGTGAAATTCTATCAGAAAATAACGTTGTGAGAATAGCAATCAAGATGAGCCATGATATCTGAACAATGTAAATAATACACTGAGAGCGTCCTATTTAAACATAGTAAAAAGGCAATAATATGTTCTTTGATTGGATCTTTCATTTATGTATCGTGTATCCATCTAAAAACCAAACGGGCATTTATCTTTTCCAGTCACAGCAGCGGGAAATCTGTATTGTATTCTTCAAGTCGTTAGTTCTTGCATTTGTTTAAGGCAGAATCATCTGTGGAGCCAGGTGACTAGCTAAAGAGCAACTCGTAAAAGGCAAAGATAAAAATAGACGGCTTTGATGAGATACAAAACTAAAACGCAAGTCTGAAAAAAAGAAATGACGGTAAAAAGCCAAACGAAGAAAAGAAACATCAGCGAATGAAATGTAGCGGAAAATGAAAACTTATGAGTGCAAAAGAACGCAACGATAGACACATTGGATCCATGGGGTTCAACGCTCTGAGGGGACAAAGGTAGTACCGCTGTTAAGTCGCCTCGGTGGCTTGGCGCGCCTGAAAACAGATATCTGCTAAGATACTAAACATTATGTGGGCGCAAACCATTACAGGGTTTCTGACTGCGAGAGATACGGCAAATAAAAACCCATAATATGAGAGCGAATTGGCGAGTAATTTGGAATGTTTGCCATAAATGTTCCATATCGAAAAAAAAAGGAAGCAAACATATAATAAAAGTAAAATAATCTCTTTTTTTGAAATTTCAAGTTCCTAGAAACATATAAGACAAGATACTTAAATATTTATTTGCTTATGTCTTGGGCGTGTCAGAAACTGTGAAATTAGTGGAACTTGGTATTTACTATCTCCTGACGAAAATAATCTTGAAACAGGTTTCTGTTACGTGAGAGTGGTAGTGGTAAGTAAAAGAACACACAACGTAGCCGGGAGAAACTAAATATAACTATTCAGAAAAGACAGAAGGAAGAGGTAATAATTAATAAGCGGGATCAAGAGATAAAGAAGAAATCAGTTGCAGGTGCATGAAAAAGTTTTGTTCAACTAAGGTCATATATTAGAAAAATACAAGAAATGCTAAGAACAGACTGCCCGATAATCCTTAGTGTGAGCGCCTCAGGTTACCGACAATATACCAACTTATTCTCTAAGGAGAATGTAATGCCCGAAATCAACACTGAATAAGCTATTTACTAAAAAAATATCCTAGGTTAACAGAATGATGATTCGAATTTCGGGTGTTGTCGAAACTGGTCAGAAATGAATATATTCATGTCACCTGTTGGAAAATTTCATTTAAGATAATAAATGCGTAAATAAAACAGTTTTCATGTTTAATTAACGTTTAGCAATACACAAAGTAACCAAATAAAACAACATCTGAGTTATTCAGTTGCATTACGTGACCGTTTCAATGATGTTAACAGCTTTATGCAACCATTGTGAAAAGTGCACTTGTCTGATATTTTAATTTCATGTCGATTTGCATTAACCGTAGTATCTAGCTTCAAGGTTAAACTCTAATTAAATTTTGCACTCATTTAATAGCGTGTTTTACTAGTTTTCTTCCGTAGTTAGCGAGAGTTTTGAATGTAATTTATTAAATGGAAATGGAGCGAATAAACGGTTCACAAAACGCATGTAAACAAATAGAAATACAACGATTAGTCAACGTGATTATTGACATATAGCATTATCGCGAGAAGTATAACATAAGCTTTTACTAGTGTATTATGACATCTCTCAGTAATCAACAATCTAATTGGCATGAGTAAATGGTTGTGGAATTAATAAATAATTTCTAAGATTTAATTTTATCCCTTACCGACTAATAGAGAGAGAGAGAGAGAGAGAGAGGGGACAGTGATTTAGTTGTTAAAGACACGAAATGAAAACCTGCGTGTTCCAAGTTCAAATCTAGTTCGTTGCACAAAAATCACTTCCGCTTAAGATGTTGACAACCTTCATGTCATCTCTGTCAGAAGTATACGATGTTTTTTCTATCACGAATTCCTATTAAAATATTATCAGGGAAACCAATACAAACAATATGATCTTTGAATTAATTTTATATGATGATGATGACTGACTGATAGTCATTATTTACACCATGTGTAGTGTATTGTGTGTGTTATGCAATTTTCTTCAACAGGGCAGTACATGTTAAAGATTTAATGTATTCGTAAACGTTTTCATTAGCCTAGTCGTTTGATGATATTGTATTTAATGTAAATGTCTCCTTAATTCAATATATATATATATATATATATATATATATATATATATATATATATATATATATATATATATATATATACGCAGGGATTATTATAGATTCAATAAAAAACTTGGAGAATTATTAAAACGATGTTGTTTGGAGATTCGATTTCGTGTGAGGGTTTATTCTATGACAATATACAGTTTTTTAGAAACATTAGTAAAATAAGTAATTATTTCCATGTTAACTCTTAAAGTGGATATTTATGTGATAAAAAAGTTATTCATAAAAATATTCTCATGAGAATTAATTTGAAATTACGTTAAGCATGACCATGACACCAACATTTTTGAATAGATAAAAACGTCTTCGGGATAGACTAGTGCGAGAGATGAATAAACGAATGAGATTACATTTAGTCAAGTACGGACACAGTCGTCAAACACCGCTTGAAAAAAATACACAAGTTATTACAGAGATTCGAGCAACAGTCGAACCATGATTATCTGCAATCGTAGAAATTAACCTAAAAAACAAACTTATTTAACAACCAACGCCAGATTGTAGTGTTTTCTCGTTTTTAGTGGCTTGTGTGTACTAACAGAAACTATCAACAATAAACAAATAAACTAATTCAAACAAACTAGCGAGCGTGTCAAATATGGAAAACTGATTAATAAGGTGCAATAGACGTTCAAGTTTCGTTTATTATTCTTGGCTTTTTATAATTAACTCTTCGATGTCTTGTTTAAAATGTATTTACTTAACATAAGGATACCTGAAATTCCAGGAGACTAGCATTCGTATGAATAAACATAGTTTCTTAGTTAAATACTGCAATTATCGTAAATATGTTATTATTTTTACCGTTTTATATTCTATTATAACCAATAATAAATTGATCAGCTAATTTTAATTAACTTCACGTTGCTATATTGGGCTATGTTAAAATGTCTAAACTACGACTGAAACAAATATAGCTTGCTTTCAGCAGGTCCTCTCCCTGAGAAATGTTCCTCTCGGCGACACCATAGTGTTATCATATGCATGTATTTGTGTTTGATCGTGTCGAATAAGCAAAGGTCTAATAACGTTGCAAATACCTATTTTGTATTATTGAAACATTAGAATGCATACACGTATTTAACTATGATGCAAATCGCTATGTCTTATAGAAAGAATAAAATTATGCGTCTGTCAAATTATATACTATGATTGCAATTATGACGACATAATAAAATAGGCCAACATACAAATGTAAAATATTTATGATGTGTTTTCTTAATGATTCACAACTTATCAATATCGGGCACCACACAGAAGAGAGGAGTTTATGATATAGACCGATTATCCGTTGTTTTTTTTTTTTTTTTTTTTTTTTTTTTTTACATTTTCGCCCCAAACAAGGCATATTCCCACTTTGTTGTAGGGGGCTTCTATCAGGGATATAAGCATTAGAGGTACTGTGTATGAAGTTTGGAAACAAGATATCGGTTCACGTTACACTTGAACTTCTGCATGTCAGTACAGTCGGAAAACAGGGACCCGGAAGGAAATCCCAAAGTCTAGCTGTTCTGGGCAAGAAACTACTTGAGTAAAAGGTTCTCTTGCATATAGGGATCTCTACTGTGAAGGGGTGAGATTTAGCTGCTTGTTGGGTTTGTCGGCGGTATTTACGTCGACAGAGCACAAGTGCTTGCAGTTCGTCAGGTCATGCAACGTTAAAGTACTTTTAGAACAGGCAGAGGAATGTAACATTTCTTCGATGGGACAGAGGCTGAAGCTTAGCTGACAGTTCAGGACCTATCAGATTGACGACTCTTTTTGAACCTTGAGAGACTACTGGCAGATGCACCAGCCCAAATATGATAATACTCCATACATGGGCGAATGGTGGCCTTATAGAGGTATAGGATACTTTCAGGCGTTAATAGCTTTCTACACGGAAGAGAGAACCTACCTTCTTCGCAGCGGTCCTGGCAATGTTCTCAATGTAAGTGTTTCAACTCATGTTTCCTCTGAACGTTAGGCTGAGGAGTTTAAAAGATGTACTTTCAGATAAAGAGTATTGGCCATTGCTTTTGGCGGTAGAGACGGGTTCTTGTAATTATTGAAGGAAACAAGTTTAGTCTTGGCAGCATTAGAGGTGGCCATCCATTGTTGTCCGCATTTCACTACGGAGCGGAGGTCTTCCTCTTCGGTTTCTGCCATTTCTTTAGATATGTGTTCATATTTTCCTGTCGTGTCTGTTATAGAGCGTGGTCTCGTCAGCATACATACCCATCTCACAGACAATTTTGTCAGGGAGGTAATTTCTGAATATTAGGAATAATAGAGCTCCAACGATAGACCCCTGAGGTACTCCCGCATTTATATCATATTGTTTAGATGTACGACCGTCAAGGACAACCTGGATTTTTCTCTTATCTAAGAAGGATCTAATTATGTTATGTATTCTTCCAGTGATGCCATATGATCTGATTCTCTTGAGAAGACCCTCATGCCATACACTGTCAAAAGCCTTAGATATATCTAGAGCTACCGCTCTACCCTCCCTCACTTTGTCCAGTGACTGGTATGTACGTTCTGAGATTACAGTGAGGATGTCTGCTGTGGAACGGGCTTGCCTAAATCCATATTGTTGGTCAGTCATAAGATTAGCATCTGTAAGGTTATGGACTAGAGCTTGGTTAATTGTGGTTTCAAATATTTTGGCGAAAAGTTGGAGGAGGCTAATGGGGCGATAATTGGATCAGTTCTTTCGCCAGAATTCTTGAAAACTGACACTACAGAAACAGTTTTCGAGTAGACAGGAAAGCAAGATTCATGAAGACATTTCTTGAATAGTTTGGAGAGAACTGGAGCTTATTCGGCAGCGCACTTTTTTAATAGCACAGCCGGGATGAGATCAGATCCACATGCTTTTGCAGTGTTAAGCTTTCTTATGATAGCATGCACCTGGGCAGGGGTGATTTTCAGATCGTCTAGTGTGGCGTCTGTCTGCAAAGTAAAGTCAGGGAGGGGGAGGTTAGCAGAGTCCAGTGTGGAGTTGGAGACAAACCGTCTGGCAAGCATGTTAGCATTCTCAGTTCTGAGCAAACAACCTCATGATTGTTGGATAGTTGGGGAATTGTCCATTGCCTATTATTTACTATACTGTTGTAGATTTTCCAGAAGTCTCGGGTTCCTAATTTCTGTGCTTCGATGCGTTTTTGGGTGGTTTCAGTAAATTCTCTCTTAGCTGTCGCTATTTCTTTCTTACAGTTATTTCTGGCTTCTGTGAATTTCTGTCTCTTTGAACTGGACTTATGTCGGTTCAATTTCTAGTACGCATGCTACCTTTGCGCTATGGAAGCTGCACAAGTTGAAGTGAACCATTGGGGAGAGTGGAGTTTGCTATAGAATTTGCGTATGGGAACATGTGCTTCAAATGACGCTTTGAACCATTCAGTGGTCTCATTTGCGCAATGTTCAACAGGATGTGAAAACATATTTTGCCATTCAGCGTCCCTAATGAGGTTCTTGATTGCTTCGGTTTTGGCTCTAGAGTTTAGGGCGATTTCAACCATTACCACTGCATGATCGGCTCTCTCAAGAGGGCTGTGGGCATTCGTTACACAGTCATCGGGAACTGTGGTCAGAAACAGATCTAGAAGTGATGCATGTTGTTCTTGCTGGTCTGGGAAACGAGTTGGAAACGTAACTATCTGTGATAGGTAATGAGATATAGAGAAGTTACGTGTTGTGGTACCAGCTGCGTCTATGTAAAGTAGAAAATCCAAGCCAGTTGTTGTGGTGGACATTGAAGTCATCAAATACATGCACTTGTTCGCTAGTGTCGAGCGAAAGTGCTGTATCTATGATGTCATAGACTTTGTTTATCAGGGTACAGTCCTGGGTCGAGGGAGACCGGTAGAGAAAATAAAAGTAGCCAATGTTATGTTGCATGTTAAGTCTAAAGCACATAAAGGCTTGATCGTCCGATTCTAGTTTAGTTTCTCTAGTCAATGGGAGGGTTTTTCGAATGGAGATATGCATATGTCTGTCAGAATCCTTACGGCAGAGTGAGAGGCATCCAGGCATGTTAAAGTAGTTAGAAGGGATGGAGGAGTGTAGGTTAGTCTCACTTAGTGCTAAGATATTGGGGGTGTTTGTTAGGAGAAATGCTTCAACATCATTTAAATTAGTTCTAACCCTAACCCTAACCCTAACCGCACGGATGTTCGTAAATGTGAGCCTCAAGAGAGAAGGCAGGTTGTTTTTGTTTGAGTTTTGACCTGATTTTAGCGTACATTTTTAATGTATTTTTGTATTATGAATAATGACCTTGGTGTCTTTGTCTGCCCTCGTGGGGAGGTGATGTAATTGAAACACTAATATAGAATTGCAACTGGTTACTGAATCATTTATTTATTTCAGTTTACGATTTGCGAAGTATTTATTAATATTGGATGGGAGCACATCTATGCTGTACATGTTGTACAGCAGAATATTTCAATTACAAAAGCTTATTGCCTGACGTTACTTAAGGTAAGTTCTGATAGCATTATAAACATGTAATCTACAGAATATTTTATTTGATGCATTTCAATGGGCGACAGTGCAGATGATAAACGCTTGACTAATAGAACAGGAGGCCAAGTAAACAGAGGATATCGCTAGCCAAATCGGACAAACGAAGAGATATTTTCTTCGTTTGAAAGAATGCTTACCGCATTGAATGGGAAATATCTCGCTTTAACCATCTTTGTGAGAAAAATATTGTAAAATATATTAAAATGTAAGACTCAAGAATAGAAAAACCGCGGGATGCGTAACCTTGTTCGGAACCAACACGTTGCATGCTCAGACGGAAAGGAGACAAAGAATAGAAAAGAACTTCAACTCGCCTTTTCTTAGTAAGGACATTTATTTACTTACACTTACGGCCGTGACGTTCCCACAGTGATCATCTTCCCAAGCGTAAAACTCGGCTCTGATGTGATCTCGAATGTTGTCCACGTCTCTCATGTGATCATTCTCTTTTTAGAGTATTTTTGCTTTACCTTTGATGTAATTTCAATACAGTTGCATAGGTGCGTCCACGCTATGTTTCAGATGTTATATTCGGTGTTTGTGCAGAGCAGCCGACCAAAGAGACAAAGCAACGTGCGGATGCTGAGACCCCAGGATATGAACAGAGGCGGCTAAAGTCAGCTCTCTAACCTGGGTGAGGGTAAGTAGAGTGAAAGTCGTAGTTGAACGTTCAAAACAGGCAGTAAGATTTCTTAACACTAGCAAGCAGCTGGAGTGCTGTGGATATGTTCAGACAGTGTATCTTCGGAGCCGTCTGGTTTGTTAGGGGCTCTTGGCTAAAAAACAGTGTCAAGAGAACATGCCCGTTTCGGTGCGGTTAAGCAAAACAAATGATTTTACAAGTCT
Source organism: Euprymna scolopes (assembly GCF_053919585.1). Classification (NCBI taxonomy): domain Eukaryota; kingdom Metazoa; phylum Mollusca; class Cephalopoda; order Sepiida; family Sepiolidae; genus Euprymna; species Euprymna scolopes. The sequence continues at coordinate 89,427,135 of NC_136489.1, forward strand.
GTTACTCCAACTTCGGAAAGCGAGTTTTATTTTTCGAAAAATAATAAACATACCTTGTTTTTTTTATATATAATCTGCGTTTGAGAGTTTTGCTTTATTTTGAACGTGAATTCTTATTTTTCCCCACTGACAGAACTAATGTGAGTTTTGAAACAGTGCACACGTGAGACAGTTAGTGTAGTGAGCACATGTAGACATTAGTAGAATTTTAAGTCATATATTTCCATTATATGTAAATAAATATGCGGCATTATTGCATAGATTATTTTGTTACGAAACTAATAATTTATATATTTTGTAGAATACACTGACCGTTTGTAGCGAGATCTTAAAATGTTACAGAATAAAATCTTGTAATAGAATAGCCTTTGTCTTCGTGTAAATTTGAACTTCCCCAAAGAAATGATTATAGGGCGATTCCTATTAAATTCAAATCTACGGTTTGACGCAAGGAAAACAGATAATAAATCCCTGAAATAAAAGACGGCACTGTCCGTCTATTCAATACTACTGCTTATCAGTGTTTCTCATTTTATAGACTTAAATTCCTTCAATCTAAAAAAGAAAAAAATGCGATGTTCTTTAAAGCGGCCCTTAAATGGAGTTCAGCCATTGAAATGTGAGCCCGCCTTTGAGAGAGCATTTCTATTTTGTTTACGTTATCGTTGATTGCAAGCGCGAACTTTGTTTAAGATGTCGAGCTTAGATTTCGACCGTTAAACATATTCAACAAAACGCCATTTTGTTTTTGTTTTGTTTTGAAAAAGAAAAAAGAAAAATGAATTGAGTGAAACAACAACAAAAGGAAAAAAAAAAGGCGCGCCGTCGCGAATAGGTTTATCTTCACACTGATTTAATGAGAAAGCATCTTGATAAGATTGTTAAAGCAAAATGAAGGGCGTTGGCAGATTTAAATGGTGTAAATTCTTCTTGACGTTTTGTTTAATCCTGAATAGCCAGACAAACAAGTCTTTAAAAAAGATTTATATTTTATTTATGTTTTATACATACGCTGAGATTTAATTTCCGTTTGTTTACCAAATCATGGACTACAATAATGGTACATGGTTGAGTGCAGTACTCAATTAGACATCTATTCCTGTAATAATCTCCTCTCTCTCTCTCTCTCTCTCTCTCTCTCACACACACACACACACTATATATATATATATATATATATATATATATATTTATATGAGATATCAAACATGTATAGAAGGTCTCTTTTTATGAAGATTATTAATATATATATATATATATATATATATATGTGTGTGTGTGTGCGCGCGTGTGTGTGTGCGGGATTAAAAATGTATAGAAAGATTCTTTAAATGAAGACTTATAGATATAATGAAAGCTCAACAACCTTGGTGGAGCCTAGATGCAATAAGAAAATATATTTACAATAGAAACATATATACATATATCAGGTCGTCTCATAAGTTTTGTCCGAATTTATGAATAAAGAAAAATGTGATCAAATGTTACTTTTTATTAATGATTTAATAATCAATATACTTTCCTCCATCATCTATTACTGATTTCCCTCTATTAACTAGTTTATTAATTCCATCCCTGTAATATCATTTGGTTTTGATTCGAGGGATACACAAATGCCAGTTTCAACATCTTTCTGCTTTACAAAAGTTGTTGCTTCTAAATGA